>NC_057795.1:236041891-236388723 GCF_018294505.1 Triticum aestivum | reverse complement strand
GAGAGGCAGCATCGATTGGCTTCAGTTAGCAGCAGTAGCGAAGGAATCGCTTGATCGGGTTCAGTTAACAGCCATTGATCGATCGCTCGGGTTCAGTAATACGTAGCCTGTAGTGCAATTGCTCGGATTCAGTTAGAGCCCAACGCCCTCGCTCAGGTTCAATTAGAGCCAACGCCTCGCACACACGCGCGTAAGTGTACGAGAGAAACACGCATCGCTCGTCCCCCGACCACCCACGGTAACCGGGAACTCCTCGAAATTTTCCTCGCCCTTGCTTCTACCATGGTTTTTTCCGTCATGGACGGCCCAAAGAATGTCATGCAGTTGCGTCTCCGGCCCGCCCAGGACAAAAAGCGCATTTTCTGTCATGATTTTTTGTCATAGAAGTAGGAGCCCACCACATCTATGATGATACCGGGTTTTGTCACAATTATCATCATAGAAGTGTCATAAGTATGAACAAAAAAATTTCGTTCAGCCCAAAATGTCATGGATGTGTCTTTTTTTGTAGTGATTTGGGATCCACTTAATATTATTTTGACTAGCCCAATTAAGGCCCGCCTCTAAAAACATACACTATACAATAAAAGAGACTAAGGCATAGAAACGTAGAATAATCCTAGACTATACAATAAAGAAATTACAGCCGAATATACCCACTCGGCATTATAGTTCGGCACCAGTGATAATAAAGCGTACACAAATAGCAAATTACATACACTGGACAAATAAAGCTCATACATCATGGACACGTATCAACAGAACTTACCATTCGAACTATAATCTCTTCGGAAAATAGGATTGGCCGGATTCGGATAGCACAAATTTCAGTATGCAAAATCTCCAATTCCTTCGTGGTTACCTCAGTGTCTTGTTTCATTTTTTGACTCCTGCATCTAATACCTGCATGTCCAGTCTCAACTTGTTGATTGTACGTTGAGAACATGTACACATTGTGTTGCCACCTCTAGTTGATGCTTGAGAAGCACATTCCAATTCCAATCCATAATCATTTGGCAACGGCCATGCCGCACTGCTCGCAGATCTTTGTGTTGATGTCACTTCATCCTGAAATGTTTCTGTAAGTACACATGACTAGGGCAAAAATATAGTTACAACAGTGAAGCGAGCAAGACAAACTATTTGTACATGGCAAAACAGGACTAACAATAATGTTGGGGCCCAATCCAAAACACACACAAGATACAAATTTAGACAGCACGTTGCATATAAGTAAGAAAGAAGTTCGCCAATCTGTAGCTCAATTAAAGTCTTAGGGAGCATAATGAACAACAGACGTATTCATACAAACCTACTACAGCAAGCAAAACTATGCAATCATTAGCCTAGTGTAAACTAGATTGTGAGCCTCATGCAATAATAGTTGGTTAATAGACTTCAAAGCTTCAGGAACACTTCGCCAGAGTAATTAAATGGTAAAGCCTTTAATTATGTCAACTAATAGTTATACAAGCACCCAACATCAGGCATCATTATTTGGGCATCTCATTAACGGAGGACAAATAAAGCAATTGAAAAGAGCAAATTAACTATGCCTGAAACAAACAAGGAATTGAACTGTTGAGTTGGATACAGTGACTTACCTTAACTGGTTGAACAGTCTCAGGGCAGCTCCTACTTCTCTTGCAAGACTCCTTCCTAACATCTTGTACTTGGAAATCCTCAATCTTATCTTCATTGCACCCCCTCTGCAAGGCGACATGATGTAGGGTGGAACCCTATAGCGTCGATCTTTCACGTTTGGAGTGGATCCTACGGGGGAATCACGAAGAACACGCGGAAGCACAAAGGGAAACTCAGGGGGAAAACGAGAGGGAATCACTCAACCAACAAGGAATCGATCACACAAGTGCTAGATCATCGAATACATAGAGTACCATATGATCCACAATCAACAAAGGGAAAGGATACAACGGAATCATTCTTCTCCTAGAGGAGGCCTTGATGTTCTTCCCTAAAGAGGGGTCTTGAATCCGCTCGGGGATCTTCTCCGGAGAGGTCCTGATCTCCGAGGAGAAGTATCCAAGAGGATGAGCAAAGGCTCTCACACAAATATGAGCTAATCCAATGCTAAGTCTCAAAAGGAGGAGGAGGAGTCCTATTTATAGGCTAGGGGGTCGAAGGGGTACACGGGCTCAGCCCAACACGCGCACACAGGCGCTGGCCGGATGATCCGAGTCCGAAGCCGGATGATCCGGGCTGGTCCGGATGGTCCGGGTGGAGGCCCGGATGATCCGGAGACTCGGCTGGTGGAGGCGCAGGGCTGGATGTCCGGCTGGCGGTCCGGACGTCCGGGCAGGGTCCGGATGATCCGGGACGGGGTCCAGATGATCCGGCTTCAGGGGGGAGGCTTTTGTAGTCTGCGGTCGAATTAGCCGGATCGTCCGGATGGGGGTCCGGATCGTCCGGGCTCTGTCCGGATCATCCGGGCCGCCGTCCGGATCGTCCGGCCAGTCTGGTCCTTGGCGCTTTTCCTCTCCGTCTTCACGTATGTCTTCCGCTTCCGGTTCTCCTTGCTCCCTAGCTTCTTCACGGTGAAGTCCTTGGTACCTGAGTATGCATAGCGTTTCCGTTTGAGGTAGTAACCATGTCTCATGTGAATCGAAAGGGAATTGAGAGAGGAGAGATGTCACCTCGGTTTTGAGAGCTCTTGCACGTGCTCGAGTCATAGGTCCAAGTGGTGTTGTAGAGGATGTAGATGCGTCCATGGGGATGATCATTGGATGCTCCGCATCATCTACCCCCCCCCCTTGTGAAAGATCTAACCTCGGATCGAAATCTTCATCACCATGGTACGGGGATAGATCGGAGATGTTGAAGATGTCGCTCACGTTGTACTTGTCGTGTGGGAGGTCGATCTTGTAAGCGTTGTTGTTGTAGCGTGCTAGCACCTTGAATGGTCTGTTGGCTCGAGGGAGAAGCTTGGACTTGCGTTCGTTGGGGAAGCGGTCCTTTCGAAGGTGCAGCCACACTAGGTCTCCGATGTTGAATAACATGGGTTGCTTGTTGATGTTGAGCTTGGACGCTAGTCGTTGTACTTGGCGCTCGATTGTGTTTCTTGTATCTTCATGCATCTTCTTGATGTAGCTTGCACGGGCACTTGCGTCGAGGTTGGTGCGCTCTTGTAGAGGAAGAGGTAGTATGTCCAATGGGGACAATGGGTTGAAGTCGTAGACGACTTCGAAGGCGGACTTGCCGGTGGTCGAATGTCTTGCACGGTTGTAAGCGTACTCGGCGATGGGTAGACACGCCTCCCACTCCTTGATGTTCTTTTTGATCAACACACGAAGCAGGATGGTATGCGAATGAGAACAAGAGCTTGATTCCGAGCTTGGCGCATAGAGTCTTCCAAAAGTAACTCAAGAACTTGACGTCGCGATCGGAGACGATTGTCTTTGGTACTCCATGGAGGCGCAAGATTTCCCTACAAAAGAGATTTGCAATATGTGAAGCATCGTCTACCTTGTTGCAAGGAATGAAATGTGCCATCTTAGAAAATCTATCCACAACAACAAAAACGGAATCCTTTCCATTTTGAGTTCTAGGCAAACCAAGTACAAAATCCATGCTAATGTCTTCCCAAGGTTGATAAGGAATAGGAAGAGGCATGTAAAGACCATGAGATTGAGCTTTTGACTTAGCTTTGCGGCATGTAGAGCATCGGGTGGTGAAGCGTGAGATGTCTCGAAACATCTTGGGCCAAAAGTAGTTCTTGGAGAGCGTGGCGAAGGTCTTGTCGCGTCCAAAATGTCCCATGAGTCCGCCTCCATGAGCCTCTTGCAAAAGGAGAAAACGAAGAGAAGACTTGGGAATGCATATTTTGTTAGCTCTCATAAGATAACCATCCTTGAGGTAATATTGTTCCCAAGATGTATGCGTCAAACATTTAGCATAATGAGATGAAAAAGATGGATCATTAGCATACAAATCTTTTATGTGCTCAAAGCCAATAACATTCAACTCAAGTTTAGTCACGAGCGTGCATATGCGAGAAAGTGCATCGGCAACTACATTTTCCTTACCCTTAATGTACTTGATCACATATGGGAAAGATTCGATAAATTCACTCCATTTTGCATGTCGCTTGTTCAACTTAGTTTGACCTTTTAAGTACTTAAGCGTTTCATGATCGGTATGGATGACAAACTCATGCGGTCTAAGATAATGTTCCCAAACATGTAGTACACGCACTAGAGCATACAATTCTTTGTCATATGTGGGATAGTTAAGTTGAGCACCGGAGAGTTTCTCACTAAAATATGCAATGGCTCGTTTTTCTTGCAATAAAACTCCACCAATTCCGGTACCACTTGCATCACAATGAACCTCAAAAGTTTTGTCAAAATTGGGCAAAGCAAGAATCGGAGCATGAGTAAGCAAAGACTTGAGCTCATCAAAAGCGGTTGATTGCAAATATCCCCAAACAAAAGGAGTATTATTCTTGCTCAAAGCATGCAAAGGAGCAGCAATTGTGCTAAAGTTTTTCACAAATCGGCGATAAAATCCTGCAAGACCAAGGAAACTTCGTACTTGTTGCAAATTGGTGGGTTGGGGCCAAGTTTTAATTGCTTCAATTTTAGTTTCATCTACATGGACACCCTTGGAAGAGACAACGAAACCCAAGAAAACCACTTTGTCAACACCAAAAGTGCATTTTTTCACGTTGGCATAAAGACTTTCCTTTCGGAGTGTTTGCAAAACAAGCTTAACATGATCAAGATGCTCTTTCATGGTTTTGCTAAACACAAGAATATCATCGAAGTAAACCACAACAAAGACTCCAATATAAGGTCGAAGTACATGATGCATGAGACGCACAAAAGTTCCGGGAGCTTCCAACAAACCCATAGGCATAACCAACCACTCATATAAGCCAAATTTTGTTTTAAAAGCAGTTTTCCATTCATCACCTTCTTGAATGCGAATTTGATAATAGCCACTTTTAAGATCTATTTTTGAGAAAAAGTTGGCTCCACTAAGTTCATCAAGCATATCATCGAAGCGAGGAATGGGATGCCTATAGCGAACGGTAATAGCATTTATAGGTCTACAATCAGAACACAAGCGGAAACTTCCATCGGGCTTAGGCACAAGTATAACGGGAACGGCACAAGGCCTTAAGCTTTCACGTACATGACCATTGTCGATGAGTTGTTGTACTTGCCGTTGGATTTCCCTTGTCTCTTCGGGATTGACACGGTATGGAGCTTTGTTTGGAAATGGCGCTCCGGGGATGAGGTCGATTCGATGCTCAATGCCTCGAAGTGGAGGTAGACTCGGAGGTAGCTCATCGGGGAAAACATCTTGGAATTCCTGCAAAAGAGATTGAAACACTAAAGGTAGCTCGTGAGAAGTGTTAGTTTTTGGTTCTCCATCCTTGCACACAAGGACAAAGTGCATCACACTCGATGGGTTCTCACACACTTCTCTTATCTCACTTTTGGTGGCAAATAAGATGAGGTTTTTCTCTCTAGGCGAAGAGGCGCTCAAGTTTGGCTTGTGGCTCTCACTCACTTTTTGGTAGCTCACTTTCTCACTCTTCTCTCTTTGGTTGGTGGCTTGTTTGTCGGCTATCACTTGACTAGGAGACATGGGTCGTAGGACATATTCTTTTCCTTTCATCTTGAAGGTATAGTGGTTTGTATGCCCATTGTGGAAGACACCACGGTCGAATTGCCATGGCCGCCCAAGGAGGAGGTGGCAAACGGTCATTGGGACCACATCACACTCGAGAGTGTCTTCATATGCACCTATTTTGAAGGATACTTGGACCGTATGCTCAACTCGTATAGTGCCAGAGTCACTTAGCCATTGAACCTTGTAGGGGTGCGGGTGCTTCTTCTTGACCAATTGAAGCTTGGAGCATAGTTCTTCGCTTGCCAAGTTGTGGCAACTACCTCCATCGATGATGACCTTGACGGATCGTCCATTGATGCCGGCCTTTGTGTGGAAGATGTGGCATCGTTGGTCTTCTTCTTGTTGATGTTGAAGTGTCAAGACCTTGGAGACAACAAGAGCGGGGCTCGTATCTTCATCACAAAAGACTTGATCATCTTCATCCTCGTTCACGCGCCGTTGCATGGCCAGTTGCTCAATAGCTTCCATTTCATCTTCACTCATTGAGTCGTAGGTGCCGTCGTCGTTGAGGATCATGGTGCGCTTGTTGGTGCATTCATAGGACTTGTGGCCTCGGCCGCCGCACATGAAACACTTAAATGAGCTTGTCTTGACGATCTCATCGGTTGGAGTAGATGATGAAGCACGCGGCTTGAGGTTGCTCGTAGTAGGAGGAAGACGACTTGAACTTGGGGAAGTTTTCTTGTAACTTGACTTGTCGTCGTTGCTTGGAGAAGGCTTGGTTGATGTCGAAGTTGGAGTAGTTGTTGAAGCTTGGTTGTTGAAGAAGTCGTGTGTCTTGTAGGAGTACTTGGCGTACTTGAGGTCATCTTGCACTTGACGTTCCGCCTTTGTAGCTTGATGCACGAGCTCAATGAGGTTGGAGTAGGGTTGGAAGTCGGCGATCTTCTTGATGGGATGATTGAGTCCATTCAAGAATCGTGCCATTGTTTGCTCATCATCTTCCGTGACATTGGCTCGAATCATGGCAATCTCCATTTCCTTGTAGTATTCTTCAACACTCTTTGTTCCTTGCTTGAGGAGTTGTAGCTTCTTGAAGAGATCGCGGTTGTAGTAGGTTGGCACAAAACGTGCTCGCATGACATCCTTCATTTGAGCCCAAGTGGTGATTGGAGGTTCACCTCTTGCTTCCCGGCGTTCAAGGACTTGTTCCCACCATATGAGCACATAGTCTTGGAACTCAAGTGATTCCATAGCGATCTTCTTCTCTTCCTCATAGTTGTGCAAACGAAAGATTTTGTCGACCTTCAATGCCCATGAGAGGTACTCTTCCGGATCATTGCTTCCCTTGAACTTGGGCATTGTGAACTTGAGCTTGCCATAGCGTTGCTCTTCATTGTGTTGTTGGCGATGGTGATGATGACGTCCTTGGCATGGAGGGTAGTCATCCTCATGTTGCTCTTGGCGCGGAGGAAGTCCATGATCAACCTGCTCTTGTTGAACTTGAGGTTGAAGGGGAGCTTGACGAGCTTGAGGAGGGGCTTGTGGAGCTTGACGTTGCACACGCGGTAGGTAGTTCCTCTCTTGGATTTCTTCTCGAAGAGCTTCCTCTTGATTGCGCCGTTCACGATTGCGGTTGGCGATGGCTCGACTTGATTCTTGAAGGGCACGTTGCGCCTCAAGCGCTTGCGCTTCTCGTTGTTGTTGTTGAAGACGTTGAGCCTCGGCGTCTTGTTCTTCTTGGTGTAGACGCGCTCGTTCTTCTTCTTGGCGCCGAAGTCGTTGCCGTTCTTGAGCTTGAGCAAAAGCCACTTGGTTTCATTGATGATGAGGGACTTGCTCATCGTCTTGCTCTTGTGAATGCTTGTCATGTAGCGGGTTGCGAGGTGCATGATGGTCCTGATGCGCGGCTCGTCGAAGAATGGTCGAAGATGGTGTACTTGAGCCGGAGATGGTGTCATCGGGGTGTCGACTCGAGTGGCTCCGTCTTGAGGAAGAAGAAGTGGAATGATGCCGGTTCCTCATCAAGGCGCGGATCTCGTCCATTCTTGCATCATTTTCTTGCTTGTGAGAGTCAAACTTGTCGTCGAAGTAGTCTCTTGTACGTTGCTCGGAGAGTCGCAAGTCGGTGGCGAGGTTGTCGATGCAGTCGCTCATAGCTTGTTGCTCTTGGTGTAACGCCCTTTGAGCACCAAAGAGGTGGCTCTTTGTGACGAATGATGACATGTCGTCGCCGTTCTCGATGAGAGGTGGATTTGTAGAAGAACATGGCCTATCCATCATACCAAGTAAAATTGTGAGTGGTAGAAGGAGAAGAACTAATACCAATGTACCTTTGACCTAAGTTGAAGATGAATGAAGTTCACTCAAATGTGGACAATGAAATAGCACTATTGGTACCAATCCTTGTTGATTCTCACACCTACACAAGTAAAAGCTTTTGGTGGAGCTTGGTTAGGATGGTGGCACAAAATTGATTGCAATTGTTAGCTTGACTCAAAAATGTTGAAAATGATTCGCAAATTCGCAAATGTAACAAGTAGACCAAGCAAGTAGTGGTACACGGAAACATACACGCAAATAGATAAATGGGATTGTGCAAACAAAAAGTGAGCCAAAATGTGGAATCCACGAAAATGCTCTTGTTGCACAATACTAGAGAGACGCTAGCACGATTGCACAACCGGCGGATACGGAGCTTGTGCACAACCTACTAGGCAAAAATGCAACGATCTCTATCCCAAGTATGCTATATGTATGGTATTTCGGTGCAATGATCCAAGATGATCTTATATGACAATCTTAATGTTGTATGATGCTATGCTTCTTGTTCATAAGCTCTTTGCTTATCTTTCCTATTTGCTTAAAAGCTTGAGTGGCTCTTTCTCTTTTGAGCTCTTTTCTTATGCAAACTTCACGAACCAAGATAGCAATTGTGTATGCGATGACAACTTTGTGACACACAAGTTGATTCCGAGATATGCACCACGATTATATGTATTATATGGGGTATGCTTACTAATGTGCACAAGTCACGTTGCCGGCAATACTCAATGGCTAGTCTCGATGGGTAAGCAACGCAAAAGATGGTATATGATGGTTATCAATGCAATTGCAAGGTATGACAAAGATGTCGTTGAAGTTACCGTCCGTAGCGAAAATGAGTAGTCGACGAAAATGAGCGGTAGTTGTTGATGTCGCACCGCGCCTAAATAGCCGAAACACAAAAGGACACGGAAATCTCACTCAAATTCTCGAACTCAAAGTCGAATGGTAGTACGGAGGTTGTGTTGCTGGGGTTTGGCAGGTGGAAGTGGTGGTGGTTGGGGTGGGGAGGTATGTAGGTGGTGGTGGTGGTGGTGGAGGAGGAGGACTGCAAAACTGCAGTTTCGGCAGAGGAAGCCGGATTATCCGGGCCAGGAGTCGGATGATCCGGGCGTGTCCGGATGATCCGGGCAGGTCAATCTCGCTCGGGAACTACTCGGGAAGAACACGAAAAAGGGGAGAAATTTGACGATTTCGCGGATTTTGGATGGATTTCAAGGGGAAGAAGGTGGGGAAAAGCAAGATCCACGAGTTACACACCGAATCCACGGATCAAAATCAACAAAACATCATCAAAACTAACAAATCACAAAAAATAATTGGGGCTATTTTTGGTGGGGATTTTCGGATTTAGGACGAAATCAACAAAATCAAGCTAGAAACAAAGGGTAGGGGCTCCAAAAACGTGATCAACATGGCTCATGATACCATATGATGTAGGGTGGAACCCTATAGCGTCGATCTTTCACGTTTGGAGTGGATCCTATGGGGGAATCACGAAGAACACGCGGAAGCACAAAGGGAAACTCGGGGGGAAAACGAGAGGGAATCACTCAACCAACAAGGAATCGGTCACACAAGTGCTAGATCATCGAATACATAGAGTACCATATGATCAACAATCAACAAAGGGAAAGGATACAACGGAATCGTTCTTCTCCTAGAGGAGGCCTTGATGTTCTTCCCTAAAGAGGGGTCTTGAATCCGCTTGGGGATCTTCTCTGGAGAGGTCCTGATCTTCGAGGAGAAGTATCCAAGAGGATGAGCAAAGGCTCTCACACAAATATGAGCTAATCCAATGCTAAGTCTCAAAAGGAGGAGGAGGAGTCCTATTTATAGGCTAGGGGGTCGAAGGGGTACATGGGCTCAGCCCAACACGCGCACACAGGTGCTGGCCGGATGATCCGGGTCCGAAGCCGGATGATCCGGGCTGGTCCGGATGGTCCGGGTGGAGGCCCCGATGATCCGAAGACTCGGCTGGTGGAGGCGCAGGCCGGATGTCCGGCTGGCGGTCCGGACGTCCGCGCAGGGTCCGGATGATCCGGGACGGGGTCTGGATGATCCGGCTTCAGGGGGGAGGCTTCTGTAGTCTTCGGTCGAATTAGCCGGATCGTCCGGATGGGGGTCCGGATCGTCCGGGCTTTGTCCGGATCATCCGGGCCGCCGTCCGGATCGTCCGGCCAGTCTGGTCCTTGGCGCTTTTCCTCTCCGTCTTCACGTATGTCTTCCGCTTCCGGTTCTCCTTGCTCCCTAGCTTGTTCACGGTGAAGTCCTTGGTACCTGAGTATGCATAGCGTTTCCGTTTGAGGTAGTAACCATGTCTCATGTGAATCGAAAGGGAATTGAGAGAGGAGAGATGTCACCTCGGTTTCGAGAGGTCTTGCACGTGCTCGAGTCATAGGTCCAAGTGGTGTTGCAGAGGATGTAGATGCGTCCATGGGGATGATCATGGGATGCTCCGCATCACGACACAAACTAGTTACTCGTCTCCTTGGAAGATAAATATGCATACTTTCTACTCTGTGAACAACACAAAAGGATGAGATTATAACAAAACAACACCACATAATGAAACACGCCATATCTCTTGCACTTTCACACAATGAAATGAGCATTTACTATGTCTGCACTATGGAAAAAAACTAGGCATACCTTCGAACTGGATCTCCAGGTACTCTTGGAGAGCCCACTTTAGTGTACAACCAAACCTTTATGTCACCTATGAGTTAGACAAGGCCCCACTATAGCAGCCATTAGTGTTTAAATCATTGACAAGCTCTGTTAGAGTGTTAGGTCAAGAACAGCAAGTAATCGAAGCAAACAGTCCAAGTATGGCTGGATGATGCAAACAAGCAATTGAACAGATGTGTGAGAAAATCTTACATATCAAGAAAAGAAGCACAGAAGGAGGCTTAAAGACCATCACTTGACTGACCAGATTTAAGGGGCATTTAAACATCATGTGCAACATATGAACTAACATAAACATTGCATATTCAGGATTCTACAATGGAATTCACATGTATTAGGTTATGCCTTGTATGATCATGCCTAAATGTACACCATAGCAGGCAGTAGTGATTCATCATTGCATGCACAATCATATTGCAGGTTAAGGGCCAGTTCGATTCTACCTTTTCAGGGCTTATTGTCAAAATAAGCCATAAAAGATGTAAAGAAGTCATTTTTGAGTTATGGGCTTAGGCTTAACTTATTTCGCTTTGGAGGGGGGTGTTTCAGGTAGAAGCTCACTAAAAATTTAAGGGAAGGGGAATAGTGAAATGAATCTATTGTCTGCCTATATTACACTCAAAATGCAACTGCTCACGCCCACGTCACACCTGACCCTCAAGAAAAAACAAACACGCAAGCATTCATTGCCCTGCCCGCTTGCATCTCCTCTCCCCTTTCCCTCTACCTCGATCCCCTGCCAGCAACACTAGGGTTCCTCCAGTGAGCCGTCGCCACTGGTCCCATCTGGCCTGGTCCTCGACGATGCTCTGTCCAGCTAGGCTACATGGCCGGTGAGTAGGGGCAAATCTCCCCAGCTGCTCCTCCCTCTGGCGTCGCCCCTCATTCTCATGGTCTCCAGCAGCTGCTCCACTTTGGTTCGTCCAATGCACTACTCCGGCGAGCGCCGCACAAATACGGTTGATGCCACACTGAGACAGAAGGCACCTTATTCCCCCTCCCCTCCTCCCAGGTCGTGGCCTTGAGGTGTTGTTGAAGGATGAGCTCATCCAACAAGGTGAGGATCTCCTCTGATTTTTTGTCAAATTTTCATTTTGATCCACTATACGATGAATTGCTATGAGCTTCTTCTGCTGCTGCTATATGATGCATTGCTATGAGCTGCTCCTACTACTGCTATATGATGAATTGCTATGAGATGCTACTGCTGCTATATGATGAGTTGCTATAAGCTGCTCCTCCTGCTGTTGTATGATGAATTGCTATGAGCTGCTCCTGCTGCTACTCTATGATGAATTGCTATGAGCTGCTCCTACTGTTGCTATATGATGAATTGCTATGAGCCTGTTGGTATATGATGAATTGCACACTACTCCTTCTGTATGATGAGTTGCTATGAGCTGCTACTGCTGCTGCTATATGATGCTTTCAGGTGGTGCTGCTATATGATAATAACCAACCACTTGGACCATCGAATTTCAATAAATAATTGTTCTTCATTTAAATGTGGGTCATGCGTTCTTCGTTTAAATTAGGCAATGGGATCTCTATGGAAGACATTGACCAAAGTAGATTGTGCCAAGTAGATGGTATCTTTGTATTTGCATTTTGAACAAATAGTGATGGTCTGTTTTCCTATCATGTTAATTACCGCACTGGGTTCAATTTGTGATGTTTGCAAGTCAAATTAATTTTCATATGGGCAGCAAAATGAGAAAATATAATGCAATCTAGACTTTTCACTGATCATACCAAAGATAAGCTGAAAGGGAAGGCAATGAACAGAATTGGTTGGCTTATTACCTGGAGCTTATATTCACAGGTGCTTATTTTCTTAGGATAACTCGTAATAACTGTCCCTGAGAAACATGGCCAATAGAACTAACATACAAATAACATGTCACAATGATTGCAATGGAGGAGTGACCTACCATTGCACACTGTATAGGCTCACCACTGCCTCTCCTTTTTTGCGATGTTCCATGAAATTGCCACATACATCTTCTACTTTTTCATTGTGTAACCCTATCTGCAAGTTGACACGGCTAATTTCAGACATCTCTACATGATAATACATTGCATATCCCTTGCGCATATTTAAACCACCAATTAATGATTGTGTGCATAGCATAAACTAGCCATGACTCTGTGTGCTGGACTAGCAGGCACTCTGAGGGGGCCTAATGCAGTGCACTGGAATTCCTACATGCCACCTACGATTTTGTGTAATGTACTACCTCTATTCCTAAATATATGTCTTTGTAGAGATTCTAGTATGGAACACAGACAGATGAATATAGATGCATTTTCGAGTGTAGATTCACTCATTTTGCTCCATATGTAGCCTATAGTGGAATCTCTAGACAGAGTTATATTTAGGAACGGAGGTACGAGGTAGTATCATGTATGACATCTACATATCTAATTCAGTAGCCAGTAGTAGAAATAATTGTCTGCACAAAGGGATTACTGGTCGAAAATACTAGCAAAGCACGCTGGCAGGCACACAACAATAAGAGAGAGAGAGAGAGACGCACTTACAAGATCATAGCAATGCCTCAGTCCAGGATCTTGGTTGGCCAAGCTGTTAGATCCAGAAGAAACATCGTACTTGTAGTTTTTGCCAGTTGCCTAAGAGGTAACAACGACATGTTAGTATATTCGAAGTACATCAGGTAGGTGATGCTGGACAGGTTTAAAGGTGATGAGTACCTAGGCCGTGGTGGGTGCTTGGCACCTTGCCAGACGGTGGGAATCAGGTTAGAAACATCAAGGGTGATGACGCTGCTCTAGTTGTCGGGGTCCGGTAAGGAGATCTAGAACCGTCGAGTAGGGTGTTTGTGGAGCGGCTCCGGTAGGGTGGACTATGGTGTGGGCGAAGCGGATCTATGGTCGTGGATGAGGGCATCGGTGAAGCTACTCCTACGGTTGGGTTAACGATGGTGTTGATGATGCGGATCTGTGGCCATGGACGGGGCGTCAGAAGCTGCTCCGGTAGGTTGGATGTGGGTGTGATGAAGCGGTTCTGAGGCCGTGGACTTGTGAGTTGGCAAGTTGACCCCGGTAGGGTTGATAATGGTATAGGCGAAGCTACTCCGGTAGGGTTGACGATGGTGTCGGCGAAGCGGCTTCGGTAGGGTTGAGGAAGGTGTTGGCGAAGAGGATCAGAGGCCGTCGACGGGGGCGTCGGTGGGGCGGCTCCGCGGGGTGTGGATGAAGCGTCTCCGGTGGGGAGTACGAATGAGCCGTTACAGATGCGCTGCGGTTGAGAGAGTACGGGCGAAGCAGATTCGGCGTCGTAGACAAGGCCAACACTGAATGGGCTGTGGTACAGTGGTGGATGAGCAGTCTACTTGTTTCTAGGGGAGGTTGGAGGGGTAGATGCTGCTGCAGAAGCAGATCTGGCGAGGTGGATGCCGCTGGTAGTGAATGGGCTCTCGTACACCGGTGAATGATCAGTCTAGGGTTTCGAGAGGGGAGGGGTAGAAAGGCCGATGAAGTACTGATGGCATGATGTAAGATGCTCTGGTGTTGTGGAGTTAGTCGTTTTTGTGGGAGGGGGAGAGGAAATGGGGGTGCCGTGTGGTGGTGGGAACCGGAAGTTACCAAAGCATCCCCGACCTATTATGTAGATGAGGGCGGTATTGTAACGGTTGGTATCCATGCACCAAGTACAAAAGGGGAATTTCGCATGCTAAAGACTAGGTGGCGGAAATTTTCGAAGGAGGTGGGAGATTTTGCCGCCTGCGGGATCGTTCGTATCCAGTTTCAACTAATTTTGGACCGTGCTAGCGGGAAGGTCATGCGAGACTGTGTACACGGGGCACGCGTCAGTAGTTAATAACTGGTGTGAAGTCCACCCCAGAAAAAAGACAATAACTCGGGACGATGCGCCGATAACTTGGACATTCACACGTGCGTGGCCAATCGTACGGGTGTAGAGGCGCATTCACAAAAAAGGGATCAAACGCTCAGCCTATGTATTTCTCGTGTAAATAGATAATTTAGTGCCATTGGTTATTTACTTTAAACATAATGCATTGACGTGTTAGTGTAGAGGCGCACAAAAAGAAATGGATATTGTAGTCCCAGAAAATAAATGGATATTGTAGTCTGCTACTTAAAAGTGTTACCTCATATGATTACATAGCCTCCATTTTCTAAATTACGTACCCGTTGAATTCATATATGAATAATACATATATTACTTCATAATAGAACCTTAAATCATCCAAGACTAATGAATTCGAATGCAAGAGTAACAATGGTGCATGTGCATGATAGCTACATTGGTTGTTTGAAGAAACATCACTGTAACTTTGGCATGCACAACTGAAAACTTTTATTTAGATAGACAAAATGTGATATGTGAGTGTCCAATCTTTATAGCGTTGAATCGATATTGTACATTTGGCCACGATATGAAGTAGATATTGATTTATGTTCAAGCGATGCACATCCACGATCGCTAGATAGTGATACGTGAATGAATTGTGCAATCTCTCTCACACGCATACATATCTCATTTCCCTGTGGGCATCGGAATCACACACGCGCACTTCGTGTATTTCTCTCCCTCCATCAAGGTTAGAATTCATCTTTCTACCCCGTCCTACAAGTCTCTCACATAACACAAACACTCTCTTTGTCGAACACGCCCACCCCTTTAATTCCGCCCACCCATAGCCACTAATGTCTCAAAGTATAATTATGTCTCTCACACATATGCCTAAGGTTAACTCGAGTTCCGGAACCATATGAATACATAAAATGGGATTCCAGCAGAGCACCTTTTGTTTCGAGATTTCTCTCTCTCTTTCTCTCTCTCTCTCTCTCTCTCTCTCTCACACACACACACACACACACACACAAACACACACGCGCCCGTGTACACATTGTTTCTCGCTTCATTTTTTCCGGCAGTTGCATGCACACCGTATGTTTATCTTCATGATGCTTTAAGTATGCCTCGCACACATGCTATCTACCTATCCCTTAATATAGCTAGATATGTGTCACACAAACTCCTTCTCCCTCTAGCAAGATGCCCATGCGTTGCACGGAACATCAAGATGCATTTGTATGAGTAGTTTATCTTGTGGGAGAAAAGGATGAACGAAGGAATGCCTTATTTGCAAATGTGGAGAGGGGTGTGGGTATCTTTTCGCAAAATTTCCTTAGTTTCCTTCCTATCCGTCGGATATAAATCAGATGGCCTATATTGCAGGATGGCAGGAACACCATCGTCACCAACTCTGTTTTTTAAAAGAGTAGAGATATGTAAGTGTCACTGCCACCCCCCCTCACACCCACACACACACTTCCCGACACCGAAGGAGTAGGGTGACACCTCGATCTTGATACAAATCCATCGACTAGCTTCTCTCTCAAACACACACACACACACTACCCGACACCGAAGGAGTAGGGTGGCACCTCGATCTTGATAGTAATCTATCTACTCCTCTTTCAAACACACAAACATACACACACACATACTCGCTAGTTATGCCTCTGTGCCTACCGCGCACACTCTCGATACGTCTTTCTCTCCCTCCCCCTCCCCCCACCCCAACAATGACAACAAAAGGGTGACAACTCGATCTGATCTTAATCTGTCAATTGGTTTCTCTCTCAAACATTGTGTCTTTGTGCCTCGCTCAGACACACTCGGTACGTCTTTTTCTCCGTGGCCCCCTCGATATGTAGACTTCTCGCGTGTGCATAGCTTTAGTGACGATGACGCTGAACCTAGTGTGCCTTGTTTTTACCGGCCTCACGTGATAGTTTTCACCTTGTTTTCTGTTAATTAACAAGGAAACCTTTTCTTTGTTACTACTAGTTAATCTGAAATCATTCGGGGCAGACATAAAATATATCACTTCAACCCAATTATCGTAGTAACTATTTTAAAAGAAACTAGCTAGATGCCCGTGCGTTGCATGGAACATCAAGATGCATTTGCATGAGTAGTTTATCTTGTGAGAGAAAAGGATGAACGAGGGAAGGCCTTATTTGCGAACGTGGAGAGGGGTGTGGGTATATTTTTGCAAAATTTCCATAGTTTCCTTCCTATCCATTAGATATAAATCTGACGGCTTATATTGCAGGATGGCACACACACCATCATCCCCAACTCTGTTTTCTACTCCCTCCGTTCCTAAATATTTGTGTTTTTATAGATTTCAACAAGTGACTACATACGGAGCAAAATGGGTGAATCTACACTCTAAAATATGTCTACATACACATCCGTATGTGATAGTCCATTTGAAATCTGAAAAACACCAATATTTAGGAACGGATGGAGTATAAGAGTAGACATGGAGATATATCTCCAGCATGGTCTATAACAAAAATATGCTGGACTGGTTAGCGTTGGATGCTTGCAATGCGATGACCTGAGTTCGAATTATGTCTTTAACTTTAGATTTTTATATTGTATATTACTTATTTAATATATACTTCTTTCACTAGTGTACTGACAGTGGAACCCACAAAGTACTTAGAATACAAGATTAAGGGATGGACTTGTTTATTTTTAACTTTCTATACGAAGTTGTAGCCACCCTGCAAGCCATGTGTACACTGTACATGCAATTAACTTTTTATAGAGGGAGAATCATACATGCAATTAACTCAAATGGATTGGATGTCACTCTATTATTTCCAGCATAAGAGCATCTGCAACGGCACCCGGCAAATTTCCTCCCACTTCCTTCCACGGAGGACGACATCAAACGCCAGCGGCATACATTTTCACAACTCTAACCAGCTAGATGAAGTTCGTGCAAACACATATTGATTTCATATAAGCATGAAGGATTTCGTATAAAAAAGCCAGATCTTCATATAAACATGATGGATTTCATTACATTTACATGAACTAAGCGATGCTAATCCGGCTCTCTTGGTATAATTAATACTCGCTCTGTCTGGAAATACTTGTCCTAGAAATGGATGTATCTAGACTTATTTTAGTTATAGATACATACAATTTATCCATTCTTAGAACAAATATTTCCCGTCAGCTGGAGAGAGAGTACATAATATAATGGCCGCCCATGGATCCCTTTGTATTCCTCATGTCCGACAGACACTTGTGGGGTCGACGAAGGCCCTCGAAAGAGATGAAGCAGCAAAGAAACCACCTGAATGCGCAGTCGTCGCCTCGGTAGTGGCCTTCATGTGACCCAAGTGGCGGCGGCCTCTTGTATTCTACTTCTCCTCGATGATGGCGGCGGACACGGAGAAGCTGTCCACTGACTCGCGCTCTCCACACACCCGGCTTCTTTCTCTGCCTGCGTGGCACTGCCGCACGCATGGGAGTCACGGCCGCAGGCACGGGAGCCGCGCCCACAGACACGGGAGGCGCGGCCACCGCAGACACTGGTGGTGCGGTACGATGCGGCAGGGATGACGCCCGTATCGGCGTGCTCGCCGGCGTGCTGGCATGGAGCAACTCACCACTCCTCATCGAGCTGAACTGGAGAGGCGAGTTGCTGAACCACACGCCTGCTTGGGGCGGCAACTGGCTCCGTCGGGCCAAGCGAGGTTGGTGAAGCACCGAGCAGCCTCGCCCGTATCCGAGGTGCTCGGCGGGCCACCCAGTCGGGTAGTATGCCGGAGAACGGCTCCTCGGAAGCCATCGGAAGAGTGGGAGAAAATGGTGAAGGAGGAGATGGGGGAGCGGCGGAGGGGTGCGATTCTTGCCCGCTGTCTATCTGGCCTCATTTAAATAGAGGGCGGGCGGTAGGAGCTTGGCCGGCGCCTGGCCTCGTTTAAACTGAGGGTGGATGGGAGGAGCTCGGACGGTGTTGCATTTAATTCCGGCCCACTCATGAACGAATGTGTGGCCGGAGTAGGTTTCTCGGTTTGCATGTTGGTTTAACGGAGGGGTTTGATGGAGGCGAGGAGGCGTGTTCAGCCGGGCGTGCAGCAGGTGGCGCAGTACTATTCGATTTGACAGTGGGCGGTTCCTGAAATGTTGAACGGCCAATGCATCCTCCTTCAATTACATCATGAATGCACGAGGGAAGTAATTTGAGGAGGGCCGGGAAAAGAGGATGCATGACGTGAATGCAACACAGTGTGCACTCATATAAAGGCACCCCTCCATTCGAATGCATCTACCACATCGTACGCACCTAAGCATTTGCCTAAGTACCTACAGTAAGCATAAAAGTGCTCACTCCAGACCCATGGCGGCGATGCGCGCGAGAGGCCAGCGGATGTGCCAGATGGTCCATGATGCCAGCCCGCGGCATGGCGCTGAGGGTCATCTCCAGACGGTGTTGGCGACCGGCTGGTGGATGTCCGCCGTCGACGCCAATTACAACTCTCAGTTGGACCAGATGATTGTTGCCAGCACCAACAAGTTCAGTGTCTTCAAGAAGCTCGCCGTACTCCTCTAGCCCGCGTGCTCGGGCTCCTCATTGCCTGCCACCCTAATCGGCCTCCATGGCCGGAACCTCTTTCAAGCACTGGCGGCCCTGCGACTACCCGCCGACGCCACGAAGAATGTCCACCTGGAGGTCCCGCTCGCCGCGAGGGGCCTCGCCCTACAAGAATTCGCCGACCTACACATCCACGTGTACGAGCAAATCGTGTACATAGGTATCTACAAGGCCAGTGAGGACACTATGATGTTGTCCTTCCTCAACCGGCTGGAAGCGTTGGATGCCTTTGCTGAGATGCACCTCGACCTCGCCATAAAAGCCGCCGCTCCTTAGCCGCCAGTCGGTGGCCCGGCACACTAAGTTGAGGAGAAGGAGGTCGTACATTGATGGATCCTATAACCACCACTGCAATCGCATCATCGTGGCCTTAATTCTTATTGTGCTATTGCATTCTCGTTCCAGTCAATACCGACATGTGCGATCCCTTTGTTAATTATATGCATCACTATAACTAGTACTCCATCCATCAATTTATAAGTTGTGCTTGCCTTTTCCATCAACTTCGTGCAACATGCAGGCATCTTGCTAGAAACACTAGAACATGTCGGACCGCATGTGACCAAAACGACGATGCACCAACCTAGCTACTATGTACCCTGCTTATCTGGCAGAAATAGCCCCACCCTAGTGTTTCCAATCGTTATTTCTATCTATCGATCGTAATAAGGAGCAAAACCAAATGTTACAATTTATACATGTTTCTCTACTCCTGCTCCTATAAAAGACTAAGTTATTGATGGTGGTGTGTCTCCCATCTGTTGCTTCTGACCATTAGATCTGCATCTAACAGTTGTGAGGTAAGTTGTGGCATTTTTGCGACAATAGCCCACTTCTTTGGTCCAATTTGCAGAAAACCCCTTGTTATCTTGAAAGCAACCACATCCCTCCCTCACCTCATCAAAACAGCCTTAGAAATATATTTTGAGTGAAAAGTAATATATTAGGAGTATATCAAAACAAGAGTGATTTCTTTCAAGTTTGTGAACAAGTACTACAATTCTACTACTTTGGATCCGTCGCAACGCACGGGCACATTGCTAGTAAAAGGAAAAGGCCTGCCGCGTTCGCGTCGCACCCCACATGCCCGGGAATCGGGAGTACTCCATGGCCTGTCCGGCACGCCACATAGCTTAGGGAAGGTGTGTTTCCTAGCATTTTCACTTTCATGTGGGGCCGCCTTTGAGCAAACCAACTTTTGGCAAACCGCACCCCGCCCGCCGCCGGGTTGGAAAACAGAAACGAGGGGAAGATCTAGCTGTAGCAAAGAAGCCAAAAAATTTGGTGTCAGATGGGGCTCGTTGATAGAGTAGGAGCATTTCGTACTACTACTCCTACTAGTACCATGTTCGTACTATACAACTAGTATTGCCACTATAAAACTAGGTACATGCACGACACAATGTCGTAGCAACAAAAATGTTAAGATCTTGTTTTGGTGATTTATCTTTCTTTCAGTCAACATAGTAAGAATAATATGATGTGGGGGGCACCCATGAAGCTTATGTGGCTTGGTTGCATGGCTACGAAAGGTTAGATAAACATAAATAGATAATATGTTTAGAGTGCACTCCACTAAATAGTTATACTTTGGATCCATTGCAACGCACGGGCCGGCACATCTATATCTATACCCCTATATAGTGTGTGAATAACTTTGAAAGTTGGTCGTTCGATGAAGCCAATCCAATAGTACAAAGATGGCAAATCCGAGCACTACTGGCCGTTGGATATCATCTACATTCCACCAGATTCTGCCACATGTAGAATCTAGAAGACTCCATGGCTGAACTTAAGCATAATGCACAAACCACCAGAATCTCATGTGTGCAATGCACGTGTACCTTACTAGTTGGTAGTAGTAAGAAACAAATTTCGGATTTGGCATGAGCTCGTACTGCGGGAGCACCACAAGGCCTGCCGCGGGACTTACATTTCCCTCTCGAGGCCCACGGGACCGAGCTTCAGTGGCTTAGTGCACCGGCCTAGGAGTCAATGACATGCGGACCTTAAATGCGGCTGGTCCACATGTCATTCTCATGGTAGTGGTGTGGTTCGTGATTCACTCGTTCGAGATGAAACGACCAGTGGTGGCGTGGTCGTAGTGAGGGTGCCACAGCGGGGCGTCGGGGCGTTACGAGGCGTAGATGGCCATAACGGCGGGTACTACCTGTAGTACAGAAGTACTCCAGCTAAGGATTGATGCCCGGGACAAAATGTGTCACAGCCACTGGATAAAAATTCGATGGTGCGGGAGTACGGATCGGAGCACAGGAGCGAAGTAGGAAAACCGCGTCCAATCAGCTGGGGCTACGGTAGAAAGTTGATGGTTGCCGGAGTTCACCTAGCCCGCATGTCATGCACACAAAGGCAGAGGAGCGGTGGGGCCGAGAGGGATGAGGCGCACGTCAGGGGACGTCGTGCCGTGGGTTGGAGCGGCATCGTGGGAATCGCGTGTGGGTGTGGTAGTGGTAGAAACAAGAAATTTGATCGTCGTCGTTGTTCAACTTCCATGGACAAGATGTTATGTCTGCTGACACATGTATATCAAAACTAGAGTGTTTATATTTCAAGCCCATGAACAAGTATTATTCTACTACTTTGGATCCATTGCAACGCATGGGCCAGCACATTGGTAGTAGTAGTCTCTATCTCTTTCTCTATCTCTACTCTACTCTTATAAAAACAAAGTTGTTGATGATGGTGTGCCTGCCATCCTGTAGTATAGACTGTCCGATTTATATCTGATGAATCGGAAGGAAACTATGGCAATTTTGCAAAAAGATACCCACACCCCTCTCCACATTTGCAAATAAGGCATTCCCTCGTTCATCCTTTTCTCCCACAAGATAAACTACTCATATAAATGCATCTTGATGTTCCGTGCAACGCATGGGCATCTTGCTAGTAGTCTTATACTAGCAGGATATATACTCTTGTAAAAAGTAGAGTTGGTGATGATGGTGTGCCTGCCATCCTGCAATATAGGCCGTCCAATCTATATCCGACGAATAGGAAGGAAACTATGACAATTTACCTGCACTCCTCTCCATGTTTGCAGATAAGGCCTTCCCTCGTTCATCCTTTTCTCCCACAAGATCTTGATGTTCCGTGCAACGCACGTGCATCTTGCTAGTATTATAAAAAACAGTGTTGGTGATGATGGTGTGCCCGCCATCCTGCAATATAGGTCGTCCGATTTATATCTGACAGATAGGAAGAGAACTATGGCAATTTGGCAAAAAGATACCTACACCCCTCTCCACATTTGCAAATAAGGCCTTCCCTCCTTCATCCTTTTCTCTCACAAGATAAACTACTCATACAAATGCATCTTGATGTTCCGTGCAACGCACAAGGATGTTTCCTTTGGGGTCTCTCCAGCGCGGCGTGGTTGTAGTTGCAAGTTGACGCCCCTTGAGATGCCGACGTTGAGGGGCCCTCGGGTTTTCTCCAATGAGCAGGTAAGATGAGTTTGATCACGTAGTAAATGCATTCTAAAGACTACTTCCATGTCCATTTCCTAATTCTCCCCCTGCCCACTGTTTCACAGGTTAGGCTCGGTGCGAGTGGAGATTGGCTTGCATATGTACGGGAGGGTACCAACATCAATTTGCATAACATTTACAACGGTGACACCATTCCCGTAGAACCTTTTTCCAACATTGGGATCAGCCATGCAACGGGCCATCACCTGAATTGGTACGATGGAACCACGGTGAGATTGAAGAAGATAGCACGAACCTTGCACATGGTGGTCAAAGGTGGACCATGCTGTCTCCGACCGATTTGTTGCCATATGAGTATGAAGATGCTGTGCTCCTTTCTAACCGCATCTTCGCGGTGACAAACCAGGGGACTTGTGTCATATGGGACACATCCTACAGTATACTCCCTCTCTCCCAGTTTATTTGTTTTGAATTTTTTTCATTTTATAAGTTTCAAATTCAAATTTAGAGCTCCACATCACATGTTGAGATTATAATATCCATTAAATAGTTGCGTGCATGTATAGTAAAGAAACAAATCTCGAGTATGGCACGAGTTCATGCAGCGGTAGCACCACAAGTCCTGGCGCAGGAGTTACATTTCCCTCTTAGGGCCCTCGAGACTGACCTTCAGTGCCTTACTACACCTGCCTTTGAGTCAATAACATGTGGACCCGATAGGTGGCTGGTCCACATGTAATGCTCCCAAAGGTAGAGGAGCAGTGGGGCCGAGAGGGGTGAGCCGCAGGTCGGGGGACATGTGGTGTCATGGGTTCGAGCGGCGTCGTGGGAATCGTGTGTGGCTGTGGTAGAAACTTAATGCTCGGCGCATTTCAGGTAACCCACATGTCATGCACACAAAGGCAGAGGGGCGGCGCGGTAGAGAGGGGTGAGGCGCATGTTGGGGGACGTGGTGCCGGGGGTTGGAGCGGCGTCATGGGAATCGCGAGTGGTAGTGGATGAAACATGATGGTCGCCGTAGTTGAACTTCCATGGACAAGTTGTCATGTCTACGGACACATGCGTTGCATACCGATCGCTGGAAGGAGTAGTAGAGAAATCTAGGAGGATAAATAGTTCCTTATAGTCAAGCAGACCCAAACTACTACTTGTTCCAAAGACATGCACACCATCAAAATAGTCTATCTATATCAATATACACCGGGAGGGAATTTTTCTTCTTCTTCTTCTTCTTCTTCTTCTTGTTGTTGTTGTTGTTGTTGTTGTTGTTGTTGTTGTTGTTGTTGTTGTTGTTGTTGTTGTTGTTGTTGTTGTTGTTGTTGTTGTTGTTGTTGTTGTTGTTGTTGTTGTTGTTGTTGTTGTTGTTGTTGTTGTTGTTCTTCTTCTTCTTCTTCTTCTTCTTCTTGTTGTTGTTGTTGTTGTTGTTGTTGTTGTTGTTGTTGTTGTTGTTGTTGTTGTTGTTGTTGTTGTTGTTGTTGTTGTTGTTGTTGTTGTTGTTGTTGTTGTTGTTGTTGTTGTTGTTGTTGTTGTTGTTGTTGTTGTTGTTGTTGTTGTTCTTGTTGTTGTTGTTGTTGTTGTTGTTGTTGTTGTTGTTCTTGTTCTTCTTGTTGTTGTTGTTGTTGTTGTTGTTGTTGTTCTCATTTTCTGTGGGAGACGGCTTCAAACAAGCTCTCTGGACCTTGCAGCTATCTCGAAACTCACATGGGCATCGAGGGCAGCATATTTTATCCGCTCGTACGTGAAGGGATAATTCTCCCATCCAGACGACCTTAATGCCAGTGTCTCGTCACCCTTCTGAAGATTTGTTCTGAGTACAAAATTTGCTACGTCGAATAGGGATGGTGTCGGTTTATCAAAATCTTCTACATGGATTTTTATTTTGGTTTGTACGTCAGCGATGTTTTTCAAATCAAGGTTGTACGGCTCCAACTTCCGTTTGTCCCCTGCGATGGCTGCCCCACAGAAGTATGTGTCCTCCCGAGACAAGAAATCGTGAAGCTCACCTAGTATGGATGGCGCGTATATGATGTGGTACACCAAAACATCATCCTTGAGGCACAGCTGAAGGACGGCGGCACATTGGATCTTCCCAGTGGCACGCTCCATGTACTCTGCGTCGAGACTGATGACCTTCATCTCCACCTTTTGGAGGGAGTTGGATACATTGTTGATCCACTTCCGAACAACCCTTGGGTGGTCGGTGAGTGTGGCAACTATGCTCAATGAGCCTTCGACGAGGACATGTTGGACGCTAAAAACCTGCATCTCGATCTCTTTCAACATTTGGAACCGCTGGACCGGAGGGCTATGTTTTGGAGAATTAGGATTAGATGGCTAGTCCAACTAAAAAAGATGATTATTTAAAGGGGCTTCAGAATTACTGCAGGAGGATGTGAAGAGGTTAAAACAATGTGAATGCAGTGTGGCTTGGATGCAAATGAAGACGAAGGAGTAGTGAAGAAGCCGAGGAAAATCGGTTCCAAATGGAGAAGTAAATGGGAGAAGTGGCTTGCAGGCAGTTGATTAGACGGCTAGGCAGACTAAACGAAAAGGATACGCGGGTAGACTCAGGAGTGGTACCTGTCCCTATACGTGCCCATCCTTCTAGCGCTACATGTGCCACTGGCTAGTTGAGGTCACTCTTTCGAATCACCGTTGCGAGACATTTTATGATTCCTTTTTATTTTTGCACCCCTCCTGACAGGTGGGATCTATGCAAACGGATAAAAAAAGTGTCATAGCTGGTTCGGATGTATATTGGCGCGTGCGTGGGAGACACAACATTCTCTAGTTAAGGAATATGCGGTTATCCTCAAAAAAGAAAATGCCTTCTTCGCGCTTCCGTATGCACGAGAATTTGGTTCTACTCGCAATATGGATGATACCTGGAGGATGAAGTGAACCCAAAGGCATGTTCCTACTACTCCTACTAGTAGTAGTAGTAGTACAACTATGGTACGCTTGATGGTCAAAATATTATTCATCCGGTCCTCACAGTGAAGTGACAAGACCATGCGCCCGAGGTGACACCAGTCCAGGCGGCGTGTTCGGGTTACCAAAGTCAGCCTCACCTTGTGCACTGTGCAGTCACTGTCACCGCCGCTGTATAGCATGCCTCGCCTCGTCTCCCTCTCCCCTAGCACCACTCCATCTCCATCTCCGTCTCGTTGTGCCCCCGCATCATCTCATTGTGCCCCTGCATACCCTTGCCTCGCTCGCCTCCCCAGTACCACTATTACCCATGTAAGTTGTTTCTGTCTGATGTTAATGATGACGCCATGACACTGTTTAAACTTTTTGTAATGATTGGCATATCCCTGTTTGAGCCGAATTTGAGTAGAACTATGGCAATGTATTAGAGACGCCGTAAGTCAGCTATTTTTGGAATGAGTTAATTCATGCGATTATGACCATGTCATTACAGCCAATTTGTACCCCTGATTAATCAAATGGTTAGGAATATATGGATATTGTCCTTATTTTACAGTAATCTATATACTACTACTAAATATGAGTGTGTATCAATGGCCATGTTAGTTTCCTCATTTTCATGATGTAGAAACATGCACCACACTGTTGGTTTCATCTAACCATACATTAGGGAAGTAAATGTGCATATGGAGAACTCTATATTTGGAAGTAGTGAAATCCAGTAATGCTTACCATGTGTACATACCTATATTCGCCCTTCAGCAATCAATGGCTAGAATAATATCCTCACAAAAATTTTGCCCACAGAGCAGGAGTATATAATAATGCATTGTCTGTTAGTTACCTTGAAGAATTTGTTTGCAAGGACAGAACATGATTACATAACATGCATGACATGGTAGTTTCCTGTGAAGAATCGATTGCGAGATAACATGAGTATAACCATGCATGGCACTTCTATATTTTCGAACCCAGTGGAAATTTCCCTATATTTTCCTCCCAGTTCCAACAGGGACATATCAATGTTGTTTCTTGCATTATCATACTCATACTCTGAACAATGCCGATCTTACATTAACAATGCCTCTCCTTTTTGATATGGTGCAGTGTCCCTATAGTTACTTCCCTTTCTAATCACACCACCTTTCCAAAAACAGGGAAGCACAACTGGTTCCTTGCTTGATCAGACGACGGCAAAAGACTGATGATCATTCGAACACATGAGCCAGAAAAGTTATATTGCAAAAACCCCACTGTATACAAGCACCGTGAAATACGTGAGTATCTGGACAGTGGTTGTTACGTCTATGAGGAGGATACTAGCTTGTTGGGGCCTTCAGGATTTTGAGTTGGAGGCGGGTAAACAACCTTGGTTCACACTCTCTATTTCTTGGACTCAATTATCCGATTAACCAGGAGATCACCGTTGGCAAGGACGTTGATGGCAGAGAGGCTTTGTTTGCTATGGAAAATTGTGTCTACATGGCGAGCCCTAGGAGTTCGGGAGCAAACTCCCCTGATTGTCAACGATACAGCCTACAGCCAAAAGAAGGTGAGAATGACAAAGGCATCTGGATTAACTTTGATCCTTGGATGTCTCAAGTACGACAGGCAGTGATGTGGTTCAAGCCTTCAGGTTGATAGGTAATTGGGCCGTTGCGTCCAAAGGGTGGAGTACTCGTGTCTCCGGATCACTGGTTTCTGAAGCGGGGCTACAAATTATGATGGTGTTGGATCATCCCTCTTCGAACCACTTGTTTTCTTTGATGCTTGTTCTGGATGGGTAGTTCTCTCTTTTGTTATGCATATTCCTTTTCATTTGGTCATCCTCGTCTATGTCACTCTTACTATGTAATGGTTGCCTCTATTTAGAATGTCATTCTTGTCTAGATCACAAGAGTCTGAGCGCTGCAGATGGGTGCGTTTTGGTGGTGTAGCGAGACTTCTTATGAACTATCATGTCTTGTTGTTTATGTCAGTAGTAGTCACTAGTCAGTGTTTGAATGTTGTATATATCTGTTTCAAACTATTTATTGTCTCGAACTGCTGGTGGGCTAAATGAGGGCGTCACCATTCTCCAGTGTTTGGAGTATATCTCCTTTTTTTCAAGTTATAATGTGAGCTCAGTTTCTTTTCGATGATGTACACTTGTCTGGGCCAGTGAGGTGTCGTTGAATATGGGCCAAGTAGTAACGCAATGCCAAACAGGTCAATTATGACTCTCAGGCCGGGCTCTCAAAAGATCCTCAAAAAAAGGGCCGGGCTCTCCAAAAAAGAAAGAATAAGGACTCTTAGGCCAACATGTGGGCGCCACCGGTGTTTTCGTGCACTTACGCACTGAGAGTATATTGGCGCGTATTCGAAATTCATGCTACCTTTTCATCCCCAATCTCCTACCCCTCCCCCACCTCTGGAATCTTGATTCCTACTCCAGTTCCCCCAAATCCCCCTCCTGTACTCCTTGTACTCAAGTGCGCTATCAAGTCGCCGGTCAACATGGATCTCTGAGTCGGAGATCCTGAGGTCCGTCCTGCCTTCGGTCACTGCGTGCTATCGCTCAATAGTGGCATGGCGCCGCTTGATAGCCAGTTTGCCGCCAAAGTGCTGATGGTAACCATCAATGGTGACTGGCCTCCCGTCTCGTCGGACGACTTTGTCAAAGATCTTGGCATTGCACACGGCATCCAAATAAGTGACTTACTCATCAAAGTATGTCTGCCACCGGCTGATTTTCTTTGTCAGGTTCCGGATAACTTTTGGCTGCAGTCGTGTGTTCGAATCTTCCCGGTGTTTGTTCTGCGATGGCGCGCTGGTGAGCTTTGATCGATGGCACCCAGGATGGGGCTCAGTGCCCTCTGAGCTTGAGTTTTTAATAAAGCTTACCTTCCACGGCATGCCTCGACGTGCTTGGAACAGCGAGTCCATGAATGAGCTTATCAACGACCTTGGGGGTGAGCTCGTAAGTATGTTTGTTCCTCCAGACAGCTGGGCTCTGACGGTTATGGAATGGATGAAGAAGTCATCCACCATACCGAAGGTGATTGGTGTTGAGATACTGGTGCAGGAACCGGGGTTGTACTATTCGTCACCACCAAGTCCGCCGTAGACCATGTTAGGGATGTACCTGTATCGAGTGTTCGTGCATGTCGAAGAAGTGGTCAATCCATCAATCGAAGTCCTGCCGCCGCCGCTGGTGCTAGGGTCCATCGACGACGTCCATTACATGAGTCAACATCAGACTTTCCCCGTGTTGCTCGGAACGATGGATGGCATAGGGCCTACTCCATCGCGCGGCGGAGGCCACGGCTTCTTTGGGAGAAGAGGCAGACCTGCTGCCTGGATGTGCTCTAATTTGAGGTAACAACTGAATCTTGTCAGATACTAGTTAAATCCGAGCTATTGGTGTGAAGCACTGATGTGCCAGTACATTTGATTGTGATATGTTCTAATTTTCTACCTGAACTTTTTTTAGAAAGGGATGTACGTCAACTTAATGTGCTACCAGAACTTATTGTGTTGTCTGTCTGTTTTCTTTGCACGGCATTCAAGATATTTCCCTATCATTGATAAAGACGATGAAACGTTATGTACGATTTCGTTGGTTTCAACATAGCCCTACCCGTAGCGATCCACTGCTTCCACCCTGATTGTGCCGCGTGCGTGAAATTTTTGTACGCAAGTTCAGTGTGCTATGATTTTCTATATGATTGTGTCAACTATATAAGTTTTTACTGAGCATCAGCAATGCATATGGCTGAATGATGTATTTACGAGCATTGACCGATGGGTCTCTCTCTCTCTCACACACACAAAAACACACCCACACACGCACACACGCACAAGTGGGACCCGTTGAATTATTTCTTTGCTCGTGACAGCTTTTAATTAGGTTCCATTGTACTCTAACTTTTTTTCTTAAGTTATTAACTGAGCTCAGTGACTTCAAAAAGTTGTACAGAAGTGTTGTTTGGGCCTTTCCGACGTCGCTGAATGTGGGCTGAGTAGCCATGTAAGGTTATACTGTACTACACATGCCTTTTTTTTCAACATCAGCAATGCAACTGGGCCGACAATTGCACACAATATCTGGGTCAACTTGTTATTCTCCGCCCCGCTGGGCTCCAAATCTTTCCTAGGAGGGATGCATTAGGCTTAACAAGAAAATGGACTTTAAGAAACAATAAATGGGATGTAATTATAATAACTGGGCAATAACTATAAAAAATGCACCAAACACATAATTAGTTTTAAAAATATATTATTATTGGAATTTGAAAATTTTAATTCCATTACTTGTTGTGCGCGCAATATTTCGTTGGATATTTACGTAATACACCTTTATTTTAAAATTTTATTTAATCTGACTAGAAATTACGGATAAAAATATTTTGGATCCCATCAAAATGTGGGATTTTTTTTTGAATTCTGTTTGGAGTGGTTGGTCGAAACTATTAATCATTGTCCTAGCTAGAAAATGGGTTGTACTTTTAACAAATTGTAAACGGGTTGTAGTAAATTCCATTTGAATTCAAAAATGGGTTGTACATTCTTACAAATCGCAAATGGGCTATATGTTCTCTGCCACACACTTGTGGGCCTTCTAAGTTGACGCATCACCTAAAAAACAAAAACTAAGTTGACGCGTATGCAAGGCTTTGTCAACTAATAGTCAACACACGGTTCTAGCAGCAGTGGCTGTTGGATGTCCATCCGACGGATGTCGTGCTTCTTCTTAAATCTTGGACTTGCTTTTGCCGCCCAAAAAATGATTCCTCCCCCTGACATCTGGGGTGCACCATTTGGGAGGCTGGCCTGTGGGCCTACTAAGTTGACGCGGACCAAGGGATTTGTCAACTTAGTCAATATAAACGATTCTAGCTGCAGTGACCGTATGATGTCCATCCAATGGTCATAGTGCTTCTTCAACCTCTGGTCTTCTTGCTCCCGCCACCCAAAGCAGCGTCGGTCGTGTCGTGTGCTCCTGCCTCCCGTGGCCGGCTGTGATGCCGCGGAGGCCTCACCGCCCCCAACTACTCCCACCGCTGGCCAGACCATCCCTCTACTCACCCACACCCCTGTTATTCTGCGGTGACGGCAGCCTCACACCACAGCCGAACTAGTGAACCCTCGTACTCCTCTCCAAGTGGGCTTCCACTGTCGCGTCTTCCCCGGCTCCACGTCGTCCCCTTCCTACTCCTCGCCGTCGTCCACCGCCCTGGTGCTCTCAGCGCGGCATGGTTAACAAGGTCAAGGAACGACTTCCATCGGAAAAGTACTGTATGTGGAGAGGCTGACAGGTGGGTCCACGGCCGCAACAAGGAAGTGCCTCCTTATTACGCGCAAAATAATTATTCCTCCACCTGACAGCAGGGACCCACCGGACGGGCCACCGTATTTCATGAAAAACATTTCCCCCCTGACTGCTGGGACCCACCAACTACATCTTCGCATGCAAGGAAGTGCGTCCATATTGCAGGCAAAAAAAATGATTCTCCCCCTGACTGCTGGGACCCACCAGCTACATCTTCACACGCAAGGAAGTGCCTGACAGTCGGGACCCACCTGGTCGAAGCGTACATAGCGTTGTCATTCTGGTCGCGAACATGTATGTACATATTGGTTGATCGGTCTGTCTGCAGGTTGCAGCGATGAACCGTGGCCGTGCAAGGAAGGAAGGGCGCATGTCATAGTAGAGGCGCACACGTGTCATAGTAGAGGCGTGCACGAAGCATTTACACGTACGTACAACGGCCAGGGTGAGAGAAAGTAAATATGGCCACATACGTACATATGGGCGGGGTCTCGAATGCCTACTCGCGCATACATACGGCCAGGGCTCGTGTACATGGCTGGGTCGGAACAGAGAAACTGCATCGTCATCGTCTTCGTGGGGCGGGGCAATGGAATGCGTCATGTTCATCGGGAGGCAACAGAACACGTGTTGTTCATCGGGAGCCAATCGGTTTGGACAGAACGGCCAATGGAAACGAGGCGTCGCGTACCGCAGAACGGAGGAAATGGCCTTGTGTTTGACCGGCCATGGTGGAAACGGGATCCTGTTCATCGGGAGGGGTCTGGCGTACCGAAAACGGAGGAAATAGACTTCTGTTGGACCTCCTACGGTCGAAACAGGGTCCTGTTGATCGAGAGTGGTGTCGCTTACCGCAAAACAGAGGAAACAGACTTGTGTTGGAGCGCTACGGTCGAAACAGGGGTCCTGTTCATCGGGAGGGGTGTGGCATACAGCAAAACGGGACTCCACGGGATATTGTTCATTTCCACCGTCGACCTCCTGCAGCCTCCACGGGCTAATGTTCATCCACCGTCGACCTCCTCCAGCCTCCACCTGTGACTGTTCATCCATGGGCTACTGCTCATCCAGCCTCCACCGCTCCTCCACCGGCTACTGTTCAACCAGCCCTCTGCACGGGGTCCTATTCAACCACCCCTCCACGGTCTACTGTTCATCCAGCTCTCCACCGGCTACTGTTCAACTAGCCCTCCACCAGCTACTGTTCAACCTTCCCTCCACGGAGTCCTATTCATCCGGCCCTCCAAGGGGTCCTGTTCATCCACGCCCAATCGGCTCAATCGATCGGGGTCCTGTTCATCCAGCTGCAACACCATGGGGTCTTGTTCATCCAACCCCCCACCGGGAACTGATCATCCAAACCCCCATCCCAACAACGCTCACTGTTCATCAAGGGAAGGAGGCAGCAGGTTCGATCGGCTTCAGTTAGCAACAGTAGCGAACGAAGGAATCGCTCGATCGAGTTCAATTAACAGCCATCGATCGATCTCTCGGGTTCAGTAATGCGTAGCCTGCAGTGCAATCGCTCGGGTTCAATTAGGCGAAGGCCTTTCTCGGGTTCACTTAGAGGCCAACGCCTCACACCCACGCGCGTACGTGTACGAGAGAAACGCGCATCGCTCGGCCCCCGACCACCCACCATAACCGGGAACTCCCCAATATTCTCCTCGCCCTCGCCTCTACCACGGTTGTTTCCATCATGTACGACCCAAAGAATGTCATGTAGTTGAGTCTCCGGCCCGCCCAGGACAAAAAGCCCATTTTCTGTCATGGTTTTCGGTCATTGAAGTAGGAGCCCACCACATCTATGATGATACCGGGTTTTGTCACAATTATTGTCATAGAAGTGTCATAAGCATGACAGAAAAAATTCGTTCGGCCCAAAATTTCATAGATGTGTCTTTTTTTTGTAGTGTGCTCTGGCTTTGGACATGGGAATCCTTCTTGCAGGAGCTTTCTTCTTCATTCCTGGCTTGGTTGAAGCTATTGTGCCAAACTCTTTCTTCACAACCTTCTTTTTGGAGCTGACCTCCTCCTCAGCAGCAACATAATCTTCATCTTCAGAGTCTGAGTTTATCTACCTCCTCTGCCTAGTAGCAGCCTTAGGCAGGTTGTTAGGAGTACTTCAGCTTCCATCTTCATACCTGTTAGAGGGACTAGTGCCCTCACTCATGTTGACTTGTTCCTCAGACTTGTTCTCGCTATCACTCTGATCTGATATGGTTGACACTGCAAGCTGACCCTGTGAATAGTTATAGATGAGGTAGGGTGGATGAGCATCACAAAGTGGAGAGTTTTTGCAGAACAATTGAGTCAAAAACTTAGTTTTAGTTTTCTACAGTAAACTCGGTGACACCGAAGCAACATTCTGTGTCTAAACTAGTGATCTCATCAGACCGAGGCACAGTTCGGTGACACCGATATTGCTAGGGTTTCAAAGTTTTGTACTCAATCACACGGATTTGTAAGTTTCGGTCAGACCGGAAATCACAAGTGCAATGGCCTAAGCCAAATCGGTGAGACCGGTTTCAACAACTCGGTCAGTCTGAGATGAGTTCAGCAGAAACCTAACCCTTAATTTTTGAATCAAATCTAGACTAAAGGAAGTTTTTGCTGGATAGGATAATCTTAAACTTGTCAAGAATCATGGCATTGTCTCTGTGCTAAGAATCGGAGTGAAAAACATAGAGGATCAAACTCATACCCCAATTTGGTGATGAGCTCGCTACGGTGGCAACGACAATGAAGATTTCCGTTGATAGGGATGGAGACCAGCGGCGGGAGGTCGCTGGCAACAAGGAGATAATCTGGAGAAGTGAGTCGGTAGAGCAGGATACGCACAGGCGAAGGATTTTCGGACGAATTTCCAAAATTTGAGTCGTGGGGTATATATATCCTAACCCAGTTGGTGTGATCGAGTGGAACGACTGGGTGGCACCGAGATTGCAGAATCGCAAGCGGTTACTGCAACTTGGTGTGACCGGATTGTTCAAATCGGTTGCACCGAGATTGAAAACCTAGATCAACTCAATGAACTCGGTTTGATCGAAAGGAATGAATCGGTCAGACCAAAAATGCATGGAGAGGTTTTGGGAGTTTAAGTCTATGACGAATCGGTGACTCCGAGTGCTCCTCACCCAGATGGTTCGAATCTGACTTGATCAAACTTTGTGATGTAGCATGAATAGAGTTTGAGACGAGAAAACCATATATAGCTATAGGGAGTTCTTAGGCATTCTTGTCCATCCATTTGGCAAAAGAAAAAGAGCCAAACAATCAAAGCAACAAATGGATGTCCTTGAATGAGAAAAATATGCAATCAACATGCTCAGACAATCAAATGGCAAATGAAGTATGTGGAAAAGCATGCACAATCACTCTAGCATCTATCAAGCAATTGGCGATGACTAGGTCATCTATATATGAGTATATTGACTTAGGAGTCAAATGAGAACATTTGATCATAGGTCATACTCATCATTTAAGCACAAGTGGGGTTACCACTTTTACATAAAGCATTGTTGTGTTCACAACATTAGAGTTGCTTTGGCCCAATTCTTATAGTAAAGCTCCCCGTAGATGTGATATCCCCCCTAAGAGGGATGAACTAACCTTTGGGTTTGTCCATGATGACTTCATGTAGGTGTTGAAGATGTGGATGCTCATTGTCGATGTAGATCATTTGGAGCGATCCATTGGAGTGAGTTGCACTTTCAATACCTACATGGGTTAGTCCGACAAGGAACAAACAAGGATATCCATAGACATAGAGTGAGGTACACACAAGTTGATGTCCATGAAAGCATTATGTTACCTTGTCCCTTGTCTTACCAACAAGAGGGTCTGTGACTCCTTGAACTAGTGCAATATGTGGAAGTTGTTTGCACTTGTCCTTGTGACTCCTTGCCAAAATGAATATGAGTGAAGTATGTTGGTGGAGTCACCCTCAAGAACTCTCTCGTTCTTCTTCTTCGGGATCCACATCATCTTGATGGGAATCCTTAGGGTTGTAAATGTACTTGATGAAGTAGAACTTGATGTAGACTTGGGATCCCAATTGACCAAGGCCTTTGGAGCTTCTTCAAATGCATCAATCTCCTCTTAAAGCTTGTCCTTGCCTTTTAGCTTGTGGTCTTGTGGTGGAAGATCATCTTGAGTTTGTGTCCCCTTAAAGGAAGTAGGATCATACTTCTCTTGTTGAGCAACAAACTTCATCTTGGGGTATTGATCTTCTTCCGACTCAACTCCATTGGCATTGAACTTTCGTTCAAAACCAACACCTTGATTCTTCCAGTGCCTTCCTTGCTTGCGTACAATTTCCTCAAATTGCTTACTTCTGGCAAGGCTCTTGTAAACACCTTTCTCTCTAATGCCCTTCAATAAGCTATTTTCTTGCTCAAGTATAACTTGGCTAAGAGAATCATTAGTGGAATCAAGAGAACTACTAGAAGCAACAATATTGGATTTAGCATGATTATTGTTACTACTAGAAGAATCTTACTCTTGTTGCTAGATTTTACTTGTGGCATGTAAGTAGACAAGAGTAAATGCTTGGAGATGTAAGAACAACTTTTCTTACGAAGATCATCATTGATGCCTTTAAGAAACCATGCTCTTGCTCAAGACTGAGCTTTGCAAAGCATAGTTTCTCATGAGGTTTTAAAAGCTCTCGATGATCTTCTAAGGTAGTTTCATGAGCTAGCTTAAGAGTGTTTAGTTCTTTAGTTAGATGCTCAATCTCCTTATTATCATTGTCATCCGTTTCATCTTTATTAGCATGATTAATAGCAATTTCATAATAGTATTCATCACTAGAGTTGTCAACAAATAAATCATCATCACCTAGCAAATCATCTTCATCACTATTGAAATCAACGTACTCAGGGTTTGATACCTTGGGGCCTTTAGCCATGAAGCATCTTCCAATTCCTTCATTTGGTGACTCAAATATGTCATAGGAGTTGGTTGGCACAAGTGCTAGACTGGCAACACCTTCATCTTGAGTATATTCGGAGTCGGAGTGATAACTTCTCTCAGAGTGGTGATTGGAGTCCGAACCGGATACCCATTCACCAACATGAGCTTGATGTCTTTGTTTTGTGTAGCTCCTTGATGACTTATCCTTCCTTTCTGAATCCTTGCTTCTGCGAGAGTTTCTTCGTTCATAGCGATCATCTCTACTCCTTCTCTCTCTTGAAGGGGATTCGTCCCTTTTGCTTCTCCTTTTATGTGAGTCTTCTCTTGTTTTGTAGGGAGTCGTAGACTCATTGGAGTAGTGTACGGGTCTTCCACAATTGTAGCAATTTCGCTCATGACCAGAAGATCTTTTGTCATTATAGGACCTTGACTTGGAACTCCTTTCCTTGCTTCTACTCTTGTAGAACTTGTTGAAATTCTTCACCATTAAGCTCAATTCTTCATTGAAGGATTGTTTCTCACTTGATGATGTAGGAGCATCACATGAGGCTATGTAAGCACCACTAGACTTGTTGTGAAGCTCTTCTTTATCCTTGAGTGATACCTCATGAGCAACGATACTTCCAATGACTTCGATTGGCTTGAGATATTTGTAATTTGGCATTCATCTCAAGACCCCGACTCAATGGCACACTGATCTAGCATGTAACACCTCATATCACTTTGCGGCCTCAAGCACGGTATTCCCATGTGTGTTGCCTTACCAGGCCCGGGACCATTTGCGCCTTTTGGCACACGTATATGATAGTGTCGCTAGCATGCATATGACAAGGATCCCAGGTTGACGTGGCTAGTCATGAACCCAAATTGGCACTAACTTACAGGGACATGCAGACATGACCCAACAACGAACGTGTCGGTCATCAGCGAGTGAATCCGGGCTGTAGCAACTGGGCTAGCGGGACTCCGGTAAACCGGGCTATAGCAGGCTAACAGGACTCCGGCAGACACCGCCTGACATTTACCCAAAGGGACAGGCACAGGAACATAGAAGGACACATGCCGGCCATCCTAAGTGTTCCGGAGCAGTAGCAAGCTACCAAGGCTCAGTGGAAGCACTAGGAGACATTTCCCGGTAAGAGAGGCTACCAAGGATAAACAACTAGATAGTCAGATCCCACACATACCAAGCATTTCAATAACATACACACAATATGCTCGATATGTGCAAATACAACATGGCATCACAACATGACTCTACAACTCAAGTATTTTATTCAATAGGCTCCGAGGAGCAAGATATTACAAACATGGGTCTCATGACCCAACATTCAGAGCACACAATTCAAAGCACAAGCGGAAGCTTAACATGTCTGAGTACAAACATCTAAAAATGAAAAAGGCTGAGAAGCTTGACTATCTACCAGATCCTACCGAGGGCACAATATCGTAGCTGAGATAACAAGTTAAACGTCGAAGTCCACGCGGAACTACTAGCGAGACTGAAGTCTCTCTACAAAACATAAATTAAGCAAACGTGACTACAAATGTACCCAGCAAGACTTACATCAGATCTAACTACATATGCATCATTATCAACAAAGGGTTGGTGGGGTTTGACTGCAGCAAGCCAGCTTTGACTCGGTGGCTATCCTGAACTAAGATTGCAAGTAACTCTTTTGAGGTGGCGCACAAGAGTCCCCATATTCACCGTATCAATACACCACTATGGATCTGCTCCCGTCTTCCTACGAGAACGCCATCCATAGCACTCACGCTTATCTTGCTTATTTTATAGTATCCACTTTCACTTGTCTATGAACTATACAGGCAATCCAGAAGTCCTTTACCGCGGACACGGCTATTCGAATAGATAATGTTAACCCTGTAGGGGTGTACTTCTTCACACATGCTCTCGCCACTTACCACCATGTACACGTCATGTATCTTGGCAACCTTCAAGCGGAAGCCTAGCGAGGGAGTCGTCCATGACCTGACTAACCACACAAGTCTCTCATCCAGGTTTATCGTCTATTCGGGTTCCATCCGCAAGGAGATCCGGCCGGGGTGTCGCTCACGCCCCAAATGATGTGTGCAGGGTTCCCAAGCCCACCTCGACGGGTGGATCTATGCTTGGTACACCATGCCATGGTGCCTAGTCTGTCCCAATCCCACCTGTACCGGGTGCCACTTGGTAGACTACTAACACTATCTACAAACAGCAGAAACTAGTTGCAACTCCTGGACAGAGATCAAGTTGATTAATAAGTCGAGAGAGCTTGGAGTGCCCGAAGCCCAATGTGTGGTAGTAAATGTTCATGGATCACAAACACAGAACTCAGTTCCTGAGAACGGTTTCAATGAGACAACCCACCATATACTCCTACATGGCCTCTCACCGCTACCTTTACCAAATTGTGTTCACACACAGTAGGACATGTTCACAACTTTCCAATTCATCCCCGATGAATCAGACCTGACACAACTCTAAGCACTAGCAGGCATGACAAACAAGCATGAATGAGTAGGCACAACAGGGCTCAAACAACTCCTACTCATGATAGTGGGTTTCATCTATTTACTGTGGCAATGACAGTCATGCAGAGGAAAGGGTTTCAACTACCGCAACATGTAACAGTTGAATCGTTGTTGTCCTAATGCAGTAAAAGAGAGCAGGAGCGAGAGAGTGGGATTGTATCGGAATGAACAAGGGGGTTTTGCTTGCCTGGCATTTCTGAAGATAGTATAGCTCTTCATTGGTGTCATCGATCACATCATCGGAACACGTCTACTGAGAGCGGACAAACACCGGTAAACAAGGAAGAACACAATCAATGCAATGCAGAATATGATGCATGATCATGACATGTCCATATGCTGTGATTTGAGCTAATGCAACTAGCAGCAAGTTAAATGGAGTTGGTTTGAACCCTAGGTTCAAATTCAAACTCCATATATGACATTTCAAATGCCACTAAATCAAATTGTTATATACAGTAGCTTTAGGTTGCTCAAACATGCATGAAAATGCCATAAACAGATTCTTTGGATTTTCCTGATAATTTGTCATATATAATTTCTTTCATTTGGAGTTACGGTTGATTATATATGATTTTTAGAAGTTTTGGATATTTTCGGAAATAAATAAATCATTTTGTTTATTTTAAATCCTAGAAAATATTTACTGCATCAGCATGACATATTAGTGACGTCAGCAGGTCAACGGACGGCCCAGGTCAAATTGACCAGTGGGACCCGTAGGTCAGTGACACAGCGCTGGCTAGAGTCACACATAGGTGGGGTCGGGTCAACGGCCACATCAGCATAGTCAGAGCTGACATGTGGGCCCTCTAGAATTAGATTAAACTTAATCTTATTTAGGTAGCCGGTTAGTTAGGCGGTGCGGCCCGGTTGTCTGTTTCACTAGAGGTTAATTAGTGGCGCGATTAGCTGCTAATGACGGCCACGTCGGCAGTCGCCGGAGCCTTGCCGGCGGCGACCAAAACGACGGCGGCTCGGCTCGGATTTGAGCTACGGGTCGTGGTTTGGCGAGCTGAGGGCACCGGGGAGTAGCTCTTGCTCGTCCGCATCCAAAGGACCGGACGGGAAGCCGCGGGGTGGCCGGGAGCAGCGTCGACGGCGAGCAAGGCGGCGGCCGGAGCATGGTGGGTTCCGGGTTTGGGGTTGCGGTGCACGAGAGGGGGAGAGGTGGGCGGCTACGGTCTCGTGGGGGTGCACTGAGCACGCTAATGAGCTCGGACGCGGGTGGTAGCAGATGTGGCCGCGGCGGCACCATGGACGGCGGCAGCGAGTTCTCGGGCGTGGCAGCGCTAGCGCTAGAGGGCGAGTTAGACTACGGGGAGAGAGGGGAAAGGCGCAGGTGCTCACGGCGGTTCTTCTGGTGCAGCTGGGTGGCTCGGGGAAGCGCTGGCAACGACGAACGGCGATGGCAATCTCGGCGACCCGAGGAGGAAGAAGACGGCGGTGACAGCGAGGCAGGGCACCTGGCAACGTGTAGCTGGATGGTGACGAAGAAGAGGTCGTGGCGGAGCTCCGGGGCACGTCCATGGGGCTAGGGCTGGCCGGTGGCCGTGGTGGAAGTGAACGGCGGCGACGGGCTCCTCTCGGGCTGCGTGGGAGAGAGAGCCAGGGGAGGGGAAGAGGTCTAGGGAGAGGAGGGGAAAACGAGAGGGCCCAGCGCGTTCTCCAGGCGCCGTTGGGATGAAGGGGAGCTCGCCAGCGCGAAGCAGGAGCTGGCACGATCGGCGTCGTGCTCTAGTTCACCTCTGCCTTCTGGCAGGGGCAGAAGACAAGGATGCCATTGTGGGCTGGGCCAGGTGGCTGTGCCAGGTGGGCTACAGGTAAGCACTTCTCTCTCTCTCATTTGTTTCTGTTTTCTATTTTCTGTAATTGTGTTTGGCTTTATTAACAATGCCATGGCATTTCCAAAAACCATGAAACTGCTCAATGTCACTGTTTGGAATATTATTCAGCAATGAAATGCCCAAATGCAAATACTATATGATTTAATTCAAAAATCCAGAATGGGCTAGGAAAATGTGCACCATTTTTAGGAGAGGTTCTAGACCAATTAAAAAATGATGAACTTTTGTGAAGGCATTTTGGGTTCATTGAAATGTTTTTCAGTTGAACCTGGTATTTTCAGGGGGGTGCTGGGGTTTGTTGATCCCCATTCCAGGTTTAAGAGAAGTTTAAACATGATGCAACACAAGACTAGCTAACCCAGAGCAGACCAGAACTAGGGATGTGACAACTCACCCCCACTAAGCAAGAATCTCGTCCTGAGATTCAAGACGTAGGGTAAGCAGACACAAGGGAACACGAAGCTGGCACAATCTTCATGATCCAACTGTCTCCTCGAGGTTATTGATTTGTTGACTCCAATTTATCTTGATGTCTTTGTTTTCGAGATCTTCATCCAACATGATGTCAGAAAAAAAAACTCTACGGGATTCGATCTTCTCGAAGATCGAGCAACTCACGATCAATTTACGGAATGAGACATAGAAACATCTCTCGAGCTGAGACACAAGATACACATCTGGAACAAGGAAAGGAAGTAGATGACGAAGGTTCCATTGGGTAGGAAAAAATTCCACGCTGAAGAAGATGGTGCATGGTTTCAAGATGCAAGGAAATAATTGCCATGATTCCATAACGGGACACCTTAGGGAACGTGACTCGTAGAATTATTATCTTAAGTGGCAAATAAGAATTACTTTTGATACAAAGATCATTGAAACTCTCTATACCAGCCTGAGGAAATTCACAACGATCGTTTGAAGGAGTTCGAAGAAATGACATACCCAGACTAGAAAGGAAACTAGAGTTATAAGACAACTCGGCAAATGGAAGGCACATTCCAATAGATACCGAGAATATAACCTAGTGCCTAAGCGTGCTCTCAAGAACTTTAGCATTTCCATATCCATCAAGGTTTGCCAACATCTGTGCCAAGATGTTGGTGACACCTCGTACTACCATGATGAGTAGTGATGGACAATGCAGATACAAAGGAAGACACCACCTTCTCATATTTTACCTTAGCGAGGCCAAGGAAACAAAATCTGGATGATCGACCGAGAGACATTTAGCACTCCGCTTCTAATGTTCTCCTTGATGTACCAGCTTAACCCAATACCAGTCGGTATCTGGAACATCCAGTAAAGGTATGACTTCGGGAGAGCAAAGGATCCATAAGGAACAACTTCTAAAATAAGTCGCACAACATCCTTATGGAGAGGATGGTTAACTTTCTCAGTTAAGATGCTACAATAATAGATATTAGGCTAGGTGCATCGGCCAACATCAACCTTGTCGGGACCTACATCATAGATCTTGGAATAGTTCCAACCATCATACCTGCCTGAGATTCAGATCTGGTTGATAACACGACATTTCAGACAGCATGTCTGGAAAAGAAAATTTTCAACACAAACCGAAGAGATGACGTTGCGAGATCCTCAGGAAAATGAACTACGCTAGCATGCTCCAAAACATGAGTTGGTTCTACTACAAACCTATGAACATGTTGTCCAAGACAAGCATGACCATGTAGTAGTCTTATAATAAAAACACTACCGAGTTCAGAAGGGGAACCATCATCGAGGATATCGAAGTCCTTGCATAAGTCTTGCTCTTAAGAAGGAACTTCTTCTCCTTGAACAAATCAATCAGTGGCTTGGTGTGCTAGGAAACACATATGGAATGGAGGCGGCCAACCTATCAAACCATAGAGTACTTCGCATATAGGCATGACTAACTTGGGTTGATTCCAGAGGAAGCAAAAACGATCTTTCTCGGATCCACGGCGACAACTTACATCAAGTGCACGTGAATTAAAGAAAGTCACTTCTTTCATCCAAACATATCCTTCATGAGGTAACACGAAGAAAATGCTAGCAAAAGTTTCCAACACTAGCTTAATGTTCAACATGAGTCATGGAGAAGATAAGAATGTTGCCGATGGACTCAGCAACAATTTATCAAAATTCCAATGGAGATGGAATTCCACAACTATGTGGACAAGGTTATAGCATTGGTCATACCCAAAGAATATAATGGTGTATGCTCGAGGAAACCACCATGAGTAAGACAACATTACAAATATTGTTGGTTCTGATTTGATTTAAGGATAACCCACACTCAAATCAAAGTTTGGACAAGACAATAGATCCAACAATTGATCACGAGGATCAATCAATGAAGATATCATCTTTCTTCAACACCCACACAACAAAGATATCCCTTAAAATGAACTAAGCCAGGCAAGCTTTTATCTTCCAACTCTCCAAGTTGTTGTTTGGCTTAGCCAACTAGCTCAGGGGTATCCAACACAGATTCTTGGAGAAAGAGTGGTTTATTGGAAAACCAGCTTGATCGCAAACTCAACATATCGGTCAGGGGACAACCTGGTGGAACTTCAAGGAAGATATGATCAAATGAGCGAGGATTTGACAGAATCCTAACTCATCCATCGAAGAGTGCACCAGGAAAGTGGACTAAGAAGCACGATCAATCTTAGAATGATGATTCAATAACCAACATGCTAAGAATGAAATTATTGCCTTTAACTACCATGCAACAAAGTTGCTAGGAGTATTGAGTTCACACATCACGATTCACTTGTCGACACTCTGGCTATAACAACACAGAACCGAGAAATAAATAATGATGGCAAGAGGTATCACTACGTCAAGAATTCACAAGAGATGGTGCAATCCTCATGACAATCCCGACGTAAAGAGGGTAACACTCCAAGGTGGAATAGAACAAAAACTGGATTGGCATTTTGATCTGCGAAGTACAACTACTTTGACCCAATCCTGGATATGGATGAGGTACTAGAGCTTGTTTCTCCTAGTCATTCTGAATAGGATGGCTTGACGGACCACAAGAATAATAGGCATCGATGAACACGAAAGCACACATACCCTTGACTATAAATTGATAAACGAAGGTCAGAAAACAACTAAAGAGGGACAACTCAAAAGAACATATGATTTTCTGAGTTGTGGACGCATAGATTAGCATGTCAAACGAGTTCAACATATTTCTTCCGGATAATCCATGCAAAAAAAGGTTGAGCTGGCAGAGTCACAATATAGAATGAAGAACTCATCGAGAGCACTCCTGTTGTGATCTTTTGATCCAACAAACTCGTGCCATAAGTGGTTCATACTATTTGGAAGAAGGAAATACCACGGACCTCGAGGACTAATGCAAAGGTTACTAATAGCCTAAAGGAACGAGAAAACACTATCAACATGAAGTGAGTAGGGTGAATCTCGGATTCAAAACCCAGGGGTAGAATACCTACTAACTAAATTGCATCACGGGATGCTTTTGAGAATGATGGCCAGAATCATCACACTAGGAACGCAAAACATGGTTAGCTTACTAGGTGGCACTCTAAGACACCTAGGGTCATAGTAATATCTCCAACATAGACGTCAACGCAACAGAGTACCTCAACTCACCGATTAGTGTGGTTAATCCGGCCCAAAGAGACATCAAAATGGGAGGAAGGGATTTTGCAAATGCTTCAGACTATTTTAGAAACCTAGGATGACTCGGACAACATAACGGCTAAAAATGCTCAAAAGAGTTTGAGACATGCTACAAAAATTGTGGCATTACCACTCAAAAGCACAATATCAAGATTCTGAGACCAACTATGAACACACGGAAGTAATAGGAATTGAAACGAGGCTTAAGTCCAACAATCTTACAAGTCTACAGATTAGTAACACGTGATCCTGATAGAAAGAGGAGATAGCCTAGTTCCTTAACCCCGTATGAAGATAGGATGACTCAGATCAGAAGGTCATAAGGTAAAGGAGTAAAAAGAGCCTTACGTTCCATCCCACAATCAGTTCCCTTATATAACTAAAGAATTTCTAGACCCAACTTCGACCAGTTTGGCTTGGTAAACCTACAGGCAGTCAGTCTCTGATACCAAAGCTGTCAGGACCCCGACTTAATGGCACACCGATCTAGCATGTAACACCTGATATCACTTTGCGGCCTCACGCACGGTATTCCCACGGGTGTCGCCTTACCAGGTCCGGGACCGTTTGCGCCTTTTGGCACACGTATATGATAGTGTCACTAGCATCCATAGGATAAGGAGCCCGGGCTGACGTGGCTAGTTGTGAACCCAAAGTGGCACTAACTTACAGGGACATGCATACATGACCCAGCAACGAACGTGTCGGTCATCAGCGAGTGAATACGGGTTGTAGCAACTGGGCTAGCAGGACTCCGGTAAACCGGGCTGTAGCAGGCTAATAGGACTCCGGTAGACACCACGTGACATTTCCCCGAAGGGACAGACACAGGAACGTAGAAGGACACATGCCGGCCAGCCTAAGTGTTTCGGAGCAGTAGCAAGCTACCAAGGCTCAGTGGAAGCACTAGGAGACATTTCCCGGTAAGAGAGGCTACCAAGGATAAACAACTAGATAGTCAGATCCCACACATACCAAGCATTTCAATAACATACACACAATATGCTCGATATGTGCAAATACAACATGGCATCACAACATGACTCTACAACTCAAGTATTTTATTCAGTAGGCTCCGAGGAGCGAGATATTACAAACATGGGTCTCATGACCCAACATTCAGAGCAGACAAGTCAAAGAACAAGCGGAAGCTTAACATGTCTGAATACAGACATCTACAAATGAAAAAGGTTGAGAAGCCTGACTATCTACCAGATCCTGTCGAGGGCACACGATCATAGCTGAGGTAACAAGCTAAACGTCGAAGTCCTCGCAGAACTACTAGCGAGACTGAAGTCTCTCTACAAAAACATAAATTAAGCAAACGTGAGTACAAATGTACCCAGCAAGACTTACATCAGATCTAACTACATATGCATCATTATCAACAAAGGGTTGGTGGGGTTTGACTGCAGCAAGCCAACTTTGACTCGGTGGCTATCTTGAACTACAACTGCAAGTAACTCTTTTGAGGTGGCGCACACGAGTCCACATATTCACCATATCAATACATCACTATGGATCCGCTCCCTTCTTCCTACGAGAAAGCCATCGATAGCACTCACGCTTATCTTGCGTATTTTAGAGTATCCACTTTCACTTGTCTATGAACTGTACAGGCAACCCAGAAGTCCTTTACCGCGGACACGGCTATTCGAATAGATAATGTTAACCCTGGAGGGGTGTACTTCTTCACACACGCTCTCGCCACTTACCACCGTGTACACGTCATGTATCTCGGCAACCTTCAAGCGGAAGCCTGGCGAGGGAGTCGGCCACGACCTGACTAACCATGCAAGTCTCTCGTCCAGGTTTATCGCCTATTCGGGTTCCATTCGCAAGGAGATCCGGCCGGGGTGTCGCTCACGGCCCCAAACGAGGTGTGCAGGGTTCCCAAGCCCACCTCGACGGGTGGATCTACGCTTGGTACACCGTGCCATGGTGCCTAGTCTGTCCCAAGCCCACCTGTACCGGGTGCCACTTGGTAGACTACTAACACTACCTACAAACACCAGAAACTAGTGGCAACTCCTGGATAGAGATCAAGTTGATTAATAAGTGGAGAGAGCTTGGAGTGCCCGGAGCCCAATGTGTGGTAGTAACTGTTCATGGATCACAAACACAGAACTCAGTTCCTGAGGACGGTTTCAATGAGACAACCCACCATGTAATCCTACATGGCCTCTCACCGCTACCTTTACCAAATCGTGTTCACACACTTAGCTCACACACAGTAGGACATGTTCACAACATTCCAATCCATCCCCGATGAATCAGACCTGACACAACTCTAAGCACTAGCAGGCATGACAAACAAGCATGAATGAGTAGGCACAACAGGGCTCAAACAACTCCTACTCATGCTAGTGGGTTTCATCTATTTACTATGGCAATGACAGGTCATGCAGAGGAAAGGGGTTCAACTACCGCAGCATGTAACAGTTGAATCGTTGTTGTCCTAGTGCAGTAAAAGAGTGCAGGAGCGAGAGAGTGGGATTGTATCGGAATGAACAAGGGTTTTTTGCTTGCCTGGCACTTCTGAAGATAGTATAGCTCTTCATCGGTGTCATCGATCACATCATCGGAACACGTCTACTGAGAGGGGACAAACACCGGCAAACAAGGAAGAACACAATCAATGCAATGCACAATATGATGCATGATCATGACATGTCAATATGTTGTGATGTGAGCTAATGCAACTAGCAGCAAGTTAAATGGAGTTGGTTTGAACCCTAGGTTCAAATTCAAACTCCATATATGAGATTTCAAATGCCATTAAATCAAATTGTCGTATACAGTAGCTTTAGGTTGCTCAAGCATGCATGAAAATGCCATAAACAGATTCTTTGGATCTTTATGATAATTTTTCATATATAATTTGTTTCATTTGGAGTTACGGTTGATTTTATATGATTTTTAGAAGTTTTGGATATTTTTGGAAATAAATAAATCATTTTGATTTATTTTAAATCCCAGAAAATATTTACTACGTCAGCATGACATATTAGTGACAGCAGTAGGTCAACAGACGGCCCAAGTCAAACTGACCAGTGGGACCCATAGGTCAGTGACACATCACTAGCTAGAGTCACACACAGGTGGGGTCGAGTCAACGGCCACATCAGCATAGTCAAAACTGGCATGTGGGCCCACTAGAATTAGATTAAACTTAATCTTATTTAGGTAGCCGGTTAGTTAGGCGGTGGGGCCCGGCTGTCTATTTCACTGGAGGTTAATTAGTGGCGCGATTAGCTGCTAATGACGGCCACGTCGGTAGTCGCCGGAGCCTTGCCGACGGTGACCAAAACAACGGCGGCTCGGCTCGGATTTGAGCTACGGGTGGTGGTTTGGCGAGCTGAGGGCACCGGGGAGTAGCTCTTGCTCATCTGCATCCAAAGGACCGGATGGGAAGGCGTGGGGTGGCCGGGAGCAGTGCCGGCGGCGAGCAAGGCGGCTGCCGGAGCACGGTGGGTTGCGGGTTTGGGGTTGCGGTGCACAAGAGGGGGAGAGGTGGGCGGCTAGGGTCTCGTGGGGGTGCGCTGAGCACGCTGATGAGCTCGGAGGCGGGTGGCAGCAGCTGTGGCCACGGCGGCGCCACGGACGGCGGCAGCGAGCCCTCAGGCGCGGTAGCGCTAGCGCTAGAGGGCGAGTTAGACTGCGGGGAGAGAGGTGAAAGGCGCGGGTGCTCACGGCGGTTCTTTTGGTGCAGCGGGGTGGCTAGGGGAAGCGCTGGCGACGATGAACGGCGATGGCGATCTTGGCGACCCGAGGAGGAAGAAGATGGTGGTGATAGCGAGGCAGGGCGCCTGGCGGTGTGTAGCTGGATGGGGACGAAGAAGAGGTCGTGGCGGAGCTCTGGGGCACGTCCATGGGGCTAGGGCTGGCCGGTGGCCGTGGTGGCAGCGAACGGCGGCGACGGGCTCCTCTCGGGCTGCGCGGAAGAGAGATCCAGGGGAGGGGAAGAGGTCCAGGAAGAGGAGGGGAGAACGAGAGGGCCCAGCGCGTTCTCCAGGCGCCGTTGGGATGAAGGGGAGCTCGCGAGCGCGAAGCAGGAGCTGGCACGGCCAGCGTTGTGCTCTGGTTTGCCTCTGCCTTCTAGCAGGGGCAGAAGACAAGGATGCCCTTGTGGGCTGGGCCAGGTAGCTGTGCCAGGTGGGCTACAGGTAAGCACTTCTCTCTCTCACTCATTTGTTTCTGTTTTCTATTTTTTGTAATTGTGTTTGGCTTTATTAAAAATGCCAGGGCATTTCAAAAAACCATGAAACTGCTCAATGTCACTGTTTGAATATTTCCAACAGCAAACATTTCAGTTTGTGATTATTTCAGCATTTAAAATATTATTTAGCAATTAAATGCTCAAATGCAAATACTATATGATTTAATTGAAAAATCAAGAATGGCCTAGGAAAATGTGCACCATTTTTGGGAGAGGTTCTAGACCAATTCAAAAATGATGAACTTTTGTGAAGGCATTTTGGGTTCATTGAAATGTTTTTCAGTTGAACCTGGTATTTTCAGGGGGTTTGCTGGGGTTTGTTGATCCCCATTTTAGGTTTAAGAGAAATTTAAACATGGTGCAACACAAGACTAGCTAACCCAAGCAGACCAGAACTAGGGATGTGACAATTAATTGGATCAAACTGCACATGGTATCATATTTTCCATCCAAGGCTCTTAGGATCTTCTTGATGATGAATTTGTCGGTCATCTCTTCACTTCCTAAGCTGACATTCTCATTTGTGACGAGAGCAAGCCTAGAGTATATTTCAGCGACACCTTCACCATCCTTCATTTTGAACTTGTTAAGCCAACTTTGAAGCACATCCAACTTGGATTCCTTGACGGAGTCGGTACCTTCGTGCATATCAATCAAAGTATCCCAAATTTCCTTTGCATTCTCATGACGGCTGATTTTGTTGAATTCTTCGAGGCACAATCCGTTGAAAAGGATATCGCAAGCTTGAGCATTGTATTGCAACATCTTCAATTCTTCTGCGGTAGCTTCACAATTTGGTTCTCTCCCATCAAAGATTCACCTTGCAAGCCAATACACACAATGGCCCAAGTGGTGGGGTTATGTCCAAGAATATGCATTTTCATCATACGCTTCCAACTAGCAAAATTAGTACCATCTAAGTAAGGATCTCTATGGTGGTAATTTCCCTTGCTAGACGCCATACTCTCCTAGGTTGTGAAACAAAGGCTATGATCACCAAAGCTATGGAAATCAAGGCAAATGGACACCAAGGCTCTGATACCACTTGTAGGATCGAAAGTATGTCTAGAGGGGGGGGTGATTAGACTACTTCACCAAATAAAAATCTAGCCTTCTCCCAAATTTAAGCCTTGGCAGATTTTAGCAACTTAGCACTAGTCAAGCAATCAAACTACACATGCAAATCTAAGAGTATACCAGTGGTGTAAATCATTGCATATGAAGGTAAAGGGAAGGAGTTTGGAGGGAGAAAACACAATGTAGACGCAAAGATTTTTGGCGTGGTTCCGATAGGTGGTGCTATCGTACATCCACGTTGATGGAGACTTCAACCCATGAAGGGTAACGGCTGCGTGAGTCCATGGAGGGCTCCACCCACGAAGGGTCCACGAAGAAGCAACCTTGTCTATCCCACCATGGTCATTGCCCACGAAAGACTTGCCTCACTTGGGTAGATTTTCATGAAGTAGGTAATCTCCTTTCCCTTACAAACTCCTTGGTTCAACTCCACAATCTTGACGGAGGCTCCCAAGTGGCACCTAACCAATCTAGGAGACACCACTCTCCAAAAGGTAATGGATGGTGTGTTGATGATGAAATCCTTGCTCTTGTGCTTCAAATGATAGTCTCCCCAACACTCAACTCTCTCACACAGATTTGGCTATGGTGGAAAGATGATTTGATTGGAAAGAAACTTGGGGAAGGCTAGAGATCAAGATTCTTGTGGTTGGATTGGAATGTCTTGGTCTCAACACATGAGTAGGCGGTTCTCTCTCAGAAAATGAGTAGTGGAAGTGTAGGCACGTTCTGATGGCTCTCTCCTCGAATAGAAAATCGATGGAGGGGTATATATAGCCTCCACACAAAATCTAACCGTTACACACAAATTCTCAAACTTGGTGAGACCGAATAGTGAAACTCGGTCAGACCGATTCAGTTCAAAATGTGAATGCTAGGCTTTTCGGTGGAACCGACAACATCAACTCGGTGGGACCGATGTGCTAGGGTTAGGGCATAACTTTATCTCGATGAGACCGATCACATGAACTCGGTGGGAACGATTTTAGTAATAGGAAAACAGAGACTTGGTCAGGCAAACTCGGTGGGACCGATCGCTCATTTTGGTGAGATCGAAACGTTATGAGAAGGAAACAGAAAGTTTGCATTGCAATCTCGGTGGGACCGATCTCTCATTTCGGTGAGACCGAAAATTTACGAAGGGAAACAGAGAGTTTGTAATCCCATCTCGGTGAGACCGAAGTGATTAGGGTTTATGGCAGTGGCTATGTCAAATGAACTCGGTGGCGCCAGAAAGATCAAATCGGGGGGGCCAAGTTTGACTTTAGGTTTAGGACATATGTGGATATGAGAAAGTGGTTGAGGGTTTTTGGAGCATATCACTAAGCATTTTGAGCAAGTAAGCCATTAAGCAACACCTCATCCCCTTTTAATAGTATTGGCTTTTCCTATGGACTCAATGTGATCTTGGATCGCTTTAAATGAAAATGTCGAGTCTTGAGCTTTTGCCAATATGTGTCCTTAGCATTTTGAGGGGTCCACATCTCTAGTCCATACCATGTCAATCATTGAACTTTCATAAATGAACATCTTGAAAGAGTATTCGTTCAATGAGCTATCTATTGTTAAGAATTAACAAAACCACCCAGGGATTACTTGCACTTTCAACCCAGCGATTTGCAGCTTCTCTAGCAGAAAGAAGGAGAAACACTTCGGAAGTATTTGCAGAGGTTCGGCAGAGTCCACAGGAACATACCAAACATCCATCCGACAGCTGTGATAGCCGCCTTCCAGTCCAATGTGCGCAACCGCAAGATTTGTTCCAAGATGAATGTGTGGTTGCCCAAGACTGTGAAGCAGCTTTACACCCTAGTGGATAACTGCGCTCGGATGGAGGAAGGAAGGACATTACCCAGAGAGAAGGATTGCATCAATATTGATTCAGAAGATGATGATGAATCCACTAGTCAGAAGAAGAGCAAGAAGTGCAATAAGGGCGCAAGGATAAGGCAGTGATGACTGTTGAAGGATCAGGCACGCCTAGTATTGGTAAGACCGCCAAGGCTGAAGTCCGCGGCAAGGAGGCTGCCATGTGTGCTGATTGACGGGAAGCTGCGGTTGCCGAAAAGGCCTGGAAGGGCGATGGGCCCTATTGCAAGATCCATCAGAGCAAGGGCCACGACCTTCAAGAGTGTTATCAGGTTGAGTAGCTTGTCAAGAGGCAGAGAGCTGAGTATGAGAAGCGTGATAAGGAAAAGTGTTAGAATGCTGCTGGTGGCAAGGGCCAAGGCAGTGAAGTAAATCGCCCTAGCAAACCCTTTCAGAACAAAGGAAACCCGCCATGGTTCAAGAGAAGGAAGCTTGTGATGATGAGAGTGATGGAGGGGATGAAGAGGAAACCAGTGAGAAAGAGTTTCAGAAGGCCACTGATGCCCGGTGCATTGATGGGGGTACATCCTTGCACTCCTCTCACCGCCAACTCAAATGGTGGGCATGTGAGGTCAATATCGTGGAACCAACACCAGAGGCCCAGAAACCACTCAAATGGTCATGCACACCCATCATCTTTGACCAAGAGGATCATCCTGGCCGTACCACTATGGTAGGATGCTTGTCGTTGTTGGTCTCTCCAACAATTCGCAACCTCAAGGTCACTAAGATAAAGGTGGACGGCAGGGCCGGGTTAAACCTGATTTCCCCTAAGGTCCTTAGCAGGCTTCAAATAGCAGAGGAGGAACTGGAGGTCACCGGCACGTTTCAAGGAGTTAATCCCAGCAGGAGCCATCCTAAAGGAAAGATCATGTTGCATGTGACGTTTGGAGGAGAATTGAACTACTGGACAGGATTGTGTTTGATGTGGTCGACCTCCCCTTGCGGTACAATGGGATCCTTGGGTGACCAGCCCTGGCCAAGTTCATGGCGGCATCCCACTATGCCTACAATACCTTGAAGATACCTGGGCCACATGGAATCATCTCCATCCCATCGGATGAGAAGGAAGCCATCATTTGTGTTGACAAGATGTACCGAGACGCAGTCGCGGCAGAGGCAACGGCAGCAGCAGTTCTCGTCAAGGAAAAAAGAAGGATAGCAGGGACGCTGGCAAAGAATCTGGGAAGCATACCTCTTCGGAGTGTGTTGCGCCTATTGATGATTTTCCAGAGAGTTCCAACAGCAAAAGGACCAAGGTTTCTGCTCCACAAGTGAAGAAGGTCTCGACAGGGCTGGCTAGCGTTGAAGGTACATTTACCATCAGCGCCACCCTCGATGAAAAATAGGAAAGCATGCTTGTTGCCTTCCTGTGGGCGAATATCGATGTGTTTGCTTGGCAACCATCTGATATCCCCGGTGTTCCCGGGGAGGTAATCGAGCACCACCTTGTTGTCTGCCCACATGCCAGACGTGTCAAGCAAAAAGTCCAGAAGCGGGCCTTGGAGAGGTAGCAGTTTATTGGAGAGGAGATCAAGAAGCTTGAGGCAGCCGGTTTGGTCAGAGGAGTGCTACATCCCACTTGGCTAGCAAATCAAGTGGTAGTCCGGAAGGCTAACCGAAAATGGAGGCTTTGCATAGATTTCACAGATCTCAACAAGGCTTGCCCTAAGGACCCATTTCCCTTGCCGTGCATCGATCAGATTGTGGATTCCACTTTAGGTTGCGATTTGCTTTCCTTCCTGGATGCATATTCTGGATATCACCAGATCTTTGTGTCCAAGGAAGACGAAGAGAAGACCTCGTTTATCACCCCGTGTGGTACGTACTATTTTTTCCGCATGCTATTCGGATTAAAGGGTGCGGGTCTACTTTTGCAAGGGAAGTCCAGATTGGGTTTGAGCCACAGCTGCACAGAAACATTGAAGCTTATATGGATGACATTGTGGTTAAAACCAAGGACAAAGCAACTCTTATCCAGGATTTGGAGGAGATGTTTGCAAATCTGCGCAAGATCAACTTGAAGCTCAACCCAGAGAAGCATGTGTTTGGCGTTCCCTCTAGCAAGCTACTTGTGTTCTTTGTGTCCCATCGGGGAATCGAAGCAAATCCAGATAAGATCAAGGCCATTGCGCGGATCCAAGCTTCAAGGAAAGTTAAGGATGTGAGGTGTCTGACGGAATGTGTTGCCGCGCTAAGCAGATTCATCTCCAAGTCTACCGAGCGCGCCCTGCCGTTCTTCAAAACCTTGAAGAAGGCAGGACCCATGAAGTGGACCCCAGAAGCAGATGTAGCCCTACAAGAGTTGAAGGCCTTCCTATCTTTTGTGCCTACCTTGGTCGCTTCCAAACCACAGGAGCCGTTGCTGCTATACTTAGCAGCAACCAACCAAGTGGTTAGTGCAGCCTTGGTGGTGCAGCAGGAAGTGGATGAGGCAGAGAGTGAGCAAGGTCCGGCAGAGTCAGATAAAGATCAGGAAGAAGCGAGCACGACAACAATGATGGTTCCAGGGACACAGCAAGGAAGAAAGTGGTGCAACGCCTAGTGTACTTCGTCAGTTCCCTGTTACAGGGGGCTCGATCGAGGTACTCTGGCATGCAAAAATTGATCTTTGGTCTCATCATGGCCTCAAGGAAACTGTGCCACTACTTCCAAGCCCATGAGATTACGGTTGTCACTCGCTTCGCATTGCAAAGGATACTCCAAAACCCTGAGGCTACTGGCAGAATAGTGGAGTGGGCTTTGGAGTTTTCCAGTTTCTGTCCGAAGTTTGAGAGCACATCGACAATTCAAAGCAGGGCGTTGGCAGAGTTTATTGCAGAATGGACGCCAACCCCTGATGAGGAAGTGACAGAAACAATTATCCCCGGCAAGGAGGCACCCCAAGAAATATTGACGGTGCCTTTTCCCTGCAAGGCGCAGGGGCTGGCGTGCTTCTTGTCTCACCCTTAGGGGAGCACTTGAAGTACGCTGTCCAGATGCATTTTGCTCGGGAAGAGGCAACCAACAATACAACAGAGTATGAAGGGCTCCTTGCTAGGCTCAGGATTGCCATAGAATTGGGAATTAAGAAGCTGATTATTTGAGGAGATTCACAACTTGTGGTGAGACAGGTCAACAAGGATTATCAAACTCCATTAATGGAGGCATACGTTGAGGAAGTGAGAAGATTGAAGGAGCGCTTTGACGGAATGCAAACAGAGCACGTACCGCGTGCAGAAAACAGCATAGCTGATCATCTGTCAAAGTGTGTTGCGCAAAAGCTTCCTATGGAACCAGGAACTTTTGTTCTCCATCTTACTCAGCCCTCCGTATCCCCAGCAACAATGGCCTGGAAGAGGAGAAAGATGGACTCTGGTAAGCCTCTCTCGGTAGAGCTTCGTGCTCCTGGTAGGGACCCTACCGGAAACTCAGAACTTGTCGGCCCGCACCCTCCTGCCGGGACCACGGTCCCCACAGACGAGGAGTGTGCCCCCGCAGTTGAGTAGGTGCCGCTAGTCCTCATTGCCGAGCCTCAAGCTCCAACTTGGGCAAGGCTAATAGTCCACTTTCTCCAAACCGGAGAACTCCCCAATGACCAAGATGAGGCTGAAAGAGTAGCCCGGAGGTCCAGTATATACCAATTTGTCGATGACACTCTATAAAGAAGGAGGCCCAACGATGTGAAATTGAAGTGCATCTGGCGGGAAGAAGGAAAGGAACTACTGGCTGAGATACAAAGAGGCATGTGCGGCTCCCACATTGGATCAAGGGAATTAGTTGGGAAAGCATTCCATCAAGGATTCTATTGGCCCACAGCCCTCCAAGATGCGGTCGACCTAGTCACAAAATGTGAAGCCTGCCAGTTCCATCCCAAGAATATCCACCTGCCTGCCCAAGCTCTTCATACAATCCCTTTATCATGGACATTTTTGGTCTGGGGGCTCGATATCCTCGACCCTTTCCCCCGAGCAATTGGGGGCTTTGAATACTTATTCGTTGCCATCGACAAGTTTACAAAGTGGTCGGAAGTGACTCCCGTGAGAAAGGTGACTGCTCAATCAGCTATCAAGTTCTTGAAAGAACTGGTGTGTTGTTTTGGAGTTTCGGCAAGGATCATCACCGACAACGGCACCCAGTTCACGAGCCACGCCTTCATGCAATATGTTTGCACCCTTGGAAGCAAGGTCTCATTTATCTCTGTCGCTCATCCTAGGAGTAATGGGCAAGATGAGAGGGTGAATGCTGAAGTGCTGCGGGGTCTCAAAACAATAACCTTTGATACCCTGCGGAAGTATGGCAGGCGGTGGATCGATGAGCTGCTAGTAGTCCTATAGTGCCTCAGGACGACACCAAATCAAGCTACCGGGCAGACTCCCTTTTCCCTGGTCTATGGGGCAGAAGCAGTTATCCCCACGGAACTCATTTATGGGTCGCCTTGATTACTTGCCTATAATGAAGTAGCGCAAGATCGGCACTGGTGTGACGATGCTATGCTACTCGAGGAGAACCATCTTCGGGCTGCTACGCGTGCTGCATGCTATCAGCAAGCCCTACATCGCTATCATAGCCGCAGGGTTCATGCCCAGTGTTTTGAGGAAGGCGGCCTTGTCCTTAGGCGTGTTCAGTCGGCCAAGGGTACAAACAAGTTGACCCGAAGTGGGAAGGCCCTTACCGGGTAGTACGAGTCACCAGACCTGGCGCAGTCCATCTGGAGACCGGAGATGGCATTCAATTGCAGAACTCATGGAATATTGAGCATCTCCGCAAGTTCTACTCGTAAGGCGCGGCTTTCAGGCCCTGCGCGGCAGCCACCCATTTGTACAGGCCTTGCCTCAGCTATATGTAACCCCTTGTACAAAGCCAGGGCGATGACCCTGTGCATCAGAAAAATAAACGAAGCGCTGGGGGGCCCCGACCAAGTTGCATGCATGCATGAGCATTCTGAGAGCATTTGCATAAGCATTTCATTAGCATCTCCATATGCATATATATAGGATCGCATCTTGCATCATTCTCATCTGCATAAAGCTGCAGGTTCCTACTGTGAACGTGGCTTATATAAGGAGATGAGAAGATGGACCAGCACTGCGATCCATGGCAAGCCAAACAGATAAGTTCTACCTCTTGTCCATAAGTCTTTTGTAAGCTAAAACTTGTGCATGGGAAAACTTTGCCACTCTTTGAAGCTTAGGTGTTCCCACTTTTGGCTAGAATGTTGCTTCAGACTAGGTGGTCGTAGTGGCCATTGCTGAGAAAGAGTTGACGGGGGGATGGTCCCTTTATTTTTTTGCCTTGTAGACTCTGGTCCCCGGCAACAAAATTAAAAAAGGGGTACCGGCAGGATAGCCTGCCGAGGAAGACTTGTTTATTTAACTAAAGAGGCATCCCACCTCTGCATGGACATACATATGCACGAGTTCCCGACAAGGCTCGTCTTTTTCATTCATATGATGATCATACAAGTACAAGACTTACAGAACACGTACATGGACTCGAGAGATTATATTATTTGAACTAAAATTTGGCAAGTGCCTACGGGTTTAAGATAAAAAAAAAGATAAGCGCCCCGTAATCCCCTTTCTTGTCCCTCTCCCCCCAGGCAAGGCAGGTGAAGGCAAAGAGGGCAAAAGGAGACGCCCGGCGAATGCGTCGATGGAGAGCATGGCGGAGGCGATGCAACAACCACCGCCACCAGGGCACGACAGGGCTAACGGAGTTGTAGCCCGAGAGGAAGCCCGCCAGGGTCCAGCTGGGAGACCACTAGAGGAGGCTAGGAGACATCACTCCTGCCTCTACATCCAACTCCCCGGCAAATCACCCTGCCTGGGAGGAGATGCAGATGCAGATGATGGTGCTACCACCTGATGAAGATGGTGCGGGCGATGTTCAACCGGAGTCAGAGTCATCGCCCTCCTGCTCGCTACCGTCGTCATAACCGCCATTGTCCTCTCCATCGCTCTCGCCCGGGGAGGAGCTTTCATCGTTGGTGGAGCTCTCCGTGCAGCACGCTAAGCGAATTCCCGAGCGCCCTAAGATCTTGATGGAGAGCAGGCCGCTCTCCATTAATTTAAATTGGAGAACATGCCCTTCCGACAAGCTGTGGGCACGGGCGAAAGTCTTCCAACCACGGCGGAGGTACATGACATGAGGAGCAGGGAAGTCGACATCAACCCACATGTCGCCGTTTCCACAGCCCCTCATGTGCAACCTTAGGGCGTGTGGCGGATCAAGCTCCATTTCCCGTGTGAATGGAGTAGGAAGACGGAGGTGGCCGCACAGAGGCTTGTACAGCTTGATGACGAACTCCCAAGGTTGATCTCCAACATGGCCCTCCATAGGAGGAGGAGCCGCCAGCGGGGGCACGGCCAGAGCGCCGCCCCGTCCTCCTCTCCTTTGAGCACCGCGGCGGCTACGACCTTGCCCCCTCCCTCCTTCCCTCGCAACAGTTTCTGGCGCCACAAGATCCAGAGGAGGGGGAAGCGCTGTCGAGCAGAAGAACTTGTCGGTGTCACTGGAATACCACCACACCCTCATCCTCTCACCATGGTGAGCAAAGGAAGACTACAGGGAAAGAAGAAGAAGCAGGTGCGTATGGAGATGCATTGTTTCTACCCCCTTTTATAGAAGGGCGAGGCCGGGGGCTGGCCTCTCATTCAGAGGGCGGCCACCCTGCTCATCCTGTCGGCTTTCTGGGAACAGGGGTCCCCAGACTTGCCTACCTATGGCCCACGGCGTGGCTCCACCAGTGCCCCAGTACGGCCCGTCTTCGTCAACCAACACTCAAGACCCTCGCGAGGGGCCAAGCCTCGCAGGGCGGACGACACAAGGCCTCCTCGGGAGTGGCCTCACCAGGCAGGCTCGCGAGGGAGGTGGAGAGATTAAGGCGAGGGGTACCTCGCGAGGTTCCCATGACGCAAGCCATGACGACCAAGGCCAGGCGGGCGCCAGGCGGGTGCCTACACGTGCAGTGTCCTTGTTTCCCCTTTGGTGCTAAGGGGGCAAGCGCAGGCGTGGAGTACCGAGGGACCAGGCAAAGGTTTCCATATCGGTGCAACAAGACCAAGACCAACACAATGGCGGGACGAAGGTCATCGTGGAGCCCAAGAAGACACAGGACACGTCAGCGCACCCACCCTCGTCGAGCATCCGGTGTACTTCATCAGCATGGTGTTGCGGGATGCAAGGGCACGGTACCCCATGCCTCAGAAGCTCTTACTCGCGCTCTTGGTGGCCTCGCGTAAGCTACGTCACTACTTTCAAGGTCACCCCATCAAGGTCATCTCGGCTTACCCATTGGAAAGGGTACTCAGGAGGCCCAACTCCGCTGGGAGGGTCGTCGAATGGAAAATCGAGCTGCACGCATTTCAGTTGGAGTTCAGCACAACCAGGGTCATCAAGGGAGCCGCACTTGCTGATTTCGTGGCTCAAGGCGGGCAAGGATCGGTCTCTCTCCCCAGTAAGTGAGGCACCGGATGGTTGGGTCATGTACTTCGATGGTGCATTCTCGTGGCAGGGCACGGGGGCTGGTGCAGTGCTTATATCCCCCACTCAGGACAAGCTCTACTACCCCGTACAGCTCTGTTTCTAGCAGGGCGAGAAGGTCTGCAACAACATAGAAGAATACGAGGGCCTCATAGAAGGCCAGAAAGCTGCAACAACACTGGGAGTGAAGCGCCTCGTCATCAAGGGCGATTCACAACTCCTCGTCAACTTCTCCAACAAGGTGTATGAGCCGAAGGACGAGCACATGGAAGCATGTCTTGCGGAAGTACGCAAGATGGAGAAGCAGTTCTGGGGGCTGGAGTTGCAGCATGTGCCTCGCTGCACCAACCAAGAGGCTGGTGACATCGCCAGGAGGGCGTCCAAACGGCTGCCTCAGGAGCCTGGCGTTTTCGAGGAACGACTCTTCAAGCCGTCAGCGGCACCATCACCTACAAGCACGGCACAGCCTCGGTAAGAACTCCCTCAGTCACCTGCCACAGGAGCCCCGGCCTATGGCCCGACCTCGGGAGCGCGCCTACTCTTGGAGCTGGAGCCTCAGGAGGGATGTTGGACCAAGGAATTCAAGGAATACCTGACGCAAGGGACGCTGCCGGAAGAAGAGGAGGACGTGGAACACGTGGCCCTGCAGGCCATGACCTACTGCATCCTAGACGGTGATTTATACCAGAAGTGGCCGAATGATGTTTCCCAACATTGCATCTCCAGGGAACAGGGGAAGGAGCTCCTGGCCGACATACACGGTGGAGATTGCGGACACCACTCGTCGTCACGGACCCTCGTCGGTAAGGCGTTTCGCAGTGGGTTCTACTGGCCTAGGGCAGTCAACAACACGACCGAGCTGGTAAGGTCCTGCGAAGCCTACCAATTCCATGCCAAGCAGATCCATCAGCCAGCGCAGGGCCTGCAGACCATCCAGCTTTCGTGGCTGTTCACGGTCTGGGGGCTGGATATCTTGGGCCCATTCCTTTGAGCGCCTAAGGGCTACCGCTACCTCTATGTCGCCATCGACAAGTTCACCAAGTGGGCGGAGGTGGAAGCCATCCGCACCATCCTAGCCCGGTTCGCGGTCAAGTTCATCAAGGGCCTCGTGAGCCAGTTTGGGGTCCCTAACCGCATCAACACCGATAACGGTTTGTAGTTCACCAGCAAACTCTTCAAAACCTATTGCGCTAACCTTGGAACGCAGATCTGCTACGCTTCGGTGAAGCACCCTTGGAGCAACGGCCAGGCCAAACGCACCAATGCGGAGGTCCTGAGGGGCCTCGAGACGAGGGCCTTCAAGAAGAAGCTGGAGGCCTGCGGCAGGGGCTGCCATGACGAGCTCCAGTCCGTGTTGTGGTCCATCCGCACTACTGCCACCAAGCCAACGGGCGAGACCCCGTTCTTCCTTGTCTACGGAGCAGAAGTGGTTCTCCCTCACGAGGTCAGGCGTCACTCCGCGCGGGTCCTGGCGTTTGATGAGGCGCAGCAGGATGTCATGCGGGGGATGGACCTCATGCTGGGGGAGGAACGCTGCCATGAAGCCACGCTACGGGCGGCAAGATACCAGTAGGCCCTGCGGCGGTATCAGTGTTGCAGCATCCGCCCCAGGATGCTTGAGGTAGGTGACCTCGTACTAAGGCGGGTGCTCTCCAGGGAAGGGCTGCATAAGCTTTCACCCATGTGGGAGGGCCCATTCAAGGTCGTCCACGTTTCCAGGCCTGGTGCCGCGCGCCTGGAGACCCAGGATGGGATACCCATCCTGAACGCCTGGCACATCCAGCACCTCCGGAATTTCTACCCCTGAAGAAAGGCCCGGTGCCTGTGAAGAAGGCCCAGTGCCTGTGAAGCTTGCCGCCCGAAGAAAGGCGCGGTGCCTATGAAGAAGGCCTAGTGCCTGTGAACCTCACTGCCCGTGACACTCTCACGTAATAATGAGTGGGGATGTACACGTCCTGAAGTCTCAGGAGTGCCGCCCTTGGGCCTCGGGGGCTCCCTCCCATGCCCAGTGGAAGCACTTAGCTCCGCGCTGGTGAGAAGACGTCGAAGATAGACTAGGTGCTAGAGGCGGCTTTTCATTTGCTTTCTGCAGTTGGCTCACTCTTCCTTGTTTGAACTTTGATTGAAGTTGCTTCAGATGTTCTTTGTCGGTCATGTTCAACCGCTTCCTGCCTCCGTTTTCTGTCTTCAGCTCTTTGTCTGACTTGCTCTCTCTCGCAAGCCTCGCGAGGGGGCTATGCGGGTGCCCTCACAAGCCTTTTTCTTCTAATTTTCGCAAGGCCTTCTTGTTCGAGTTCACAGCGGGAGCACCCCTCTCAGTCTGTGCCCCTCGGGAACCATGACACGAATCGCCGGGCCACAGCTGCCAGCCCTTGCGACAAGGGTCCGGAAGATGATAGTCTCTCAACATGTTTTTTGCAGCTCTTAAGGCGCCTGGGGAGGCCTGAAGCAGGCACCTCGCGAGGCGGAAACTACTTCAAACGTACCAAGCTAAGTCACTCCTACACGCCAACATACAACAACGATGCCATGACACAACACAGGAACAATAGATGCATCATGTGAACTAGGAAACCATAGTTTCTTGCACGCCCCCACGGGGCCCCATACTTGTCTCTCTCGATGCAGGAAAGAAGGAAAATAAAACAAAAGTAGCACGTGCCTTGCAGCAGTTCGCGAGGAGGGATCCACGGCGTCCTCTCAAGCTCAGCCAGTCCCCACCTCGCGCTTCACCGAAGCACGGCGATGGGACGACCCGCTGCCGCCTTCGAGGCGGGCACGGCGGCGTGGCGGTTGATCGTAGCCGCCGTTGGAGGAGCTCCCAGCGGAGGAAGAGCCACCGTAGCTTGACGAGCCACGGTCGCCGCCGGGAGAAAATCCGCCTTCACCCTCATCACGACCGTCGCCAAGGCCGAGCACCTCGTCGCCGTCGTTGTCTTCAGGACAGCACCCAACGCAGTGGCAATCTTCGCCAAACACCCTCCCACAGAGTGTCGCGTTGCCATCATACTTGAAGTGGAGGGTGCACCGCCTGCCCAGACCGCAAGCGCAGTTGAACGTCTGGCAACCTCGGGCTAGGGCTGCGTTGCCGGCAATGGAGACCTCCACCTCGACCTAGGAGGCCCTACTGCAGCAGCCGTCTGCCTGCAACCAGAGCCCTCCTGGGCCAGCGGCCGGCAGCTCACTGATGAAGGAGCGCGGGAGCTGAAGCCAGTTGCCGACCGGGTTATCAGACCACACAACGAACTCCGGCAGCACCTCCGCCGAGTGGAAGCGCGGTCGAGGAGGCCGCGCAGCCACAACACGCCTTCCCCCACCAACCGGACTGCCTCGACATGGGCGGCCACCACCACGCAAAGGGCCACCGCCACGACCGCGGCAGGGGTCGTAGAGTGCTTGCGAGGGCGACCGCGTCCGCGCTTGGGCGGAGGAGAGCCAGGCCCTTCCTGGCGAGCCTTCCCCTTCTCCGCGGCCAAAAACCACTTCGCAGGCGCCATGGGGGGCACAGCAAGCAACAGGAGCAAGGGAGGAGAAGCGAGCATAATGGGAAGAGATCGGCGACGGGGGCTCTCACCCCTCCCCATTTGTAGCCCAAGGAAGACCAATCGTCGACCTCCGTGATCACAGGTAATGATGACCCTTTTTGCATGCAGTAGGGACTCGTCAAATCGGGCAGTTGCCGAGGCAGCATGGGGAAGCGGAGACAGCCACGACCAATCAGTAGCCACGTGTCGACCAAGGCCGCAGGCTATTAGGGCCTGTGGCGCTCCGCACTTGCCCTTTGGCTTCACCGCTAAGCCAAGGCCGAACGCGCCTTGGGCCCTGGGGCTACTGTTGGCGTTCTAGGAACGGAGGTCCCCAAACATGCCTGCCTGCGGCCCACGGTGTGGCTCCACCAGTGGCCCAGTACAGCCCATCTTCATCAACCAACACTCAAGACCCTCGCGAGGGGCCAAGCCTTGCGGGGCGGACGACACAAGGCCTTGCGAGGGAGGCGGAGAGATCAAGGCGAGGGGTACCTCGTGAGGTTCCCGTGATGCAAGCCATGACGACCAAGGCGAGGCAGGTGCCAGGCGGGCGCCTGTGCACGCAGTGTCCTCATTTTCCCTTTGGTGCTAAGGGGGCAACCACAGGAGCGGAGTACCGAGGCATCAGGCAAAGGTTTCCATATCGGTGCAACAAGACCAAGACCAGCAGGACAGCAGGATGGAGGTCATCATGGGGCCCAAGACGGCGTCACCACCAGCGCCTTTGACAGGCGGAGACCACCTTTAGTCAAGATAGCTTGTACTAGTTGTCCCCTTTCAAAATGGCCATTGTTGGATCCCTTCCCGCTCAATATTTGGGGAGAGGACCAGGGCCTCTATAAATAGGGCTAGCCATGGCAGTAGAAGGGACGGATCATTCAGATCACCCTCACCCACACAAGTTCGCCAACCACAAGAACACCTCTCCTCAGGAGGCTGTTCTTCCCTTGTACTATTCATCATCAGTCCAAGAGGCAATCCACCACCGCCACACAGGAGTAGGGTATTACACCACAACGGTGGCCCAAACCTCTATAAATCTTATGTCTCTTGTGTGGTGAGTTCATCGAGCTAGCTTAGGGATCGCGGCGAGGCTGAGGGCATGTTTCGGTAGGGGGAAATCTTAGTGCGCACCCCAGTGTTCGAACCTCAAGGGTTTCTCCAGAACCCGATATCCGACACATCCATATAGCTTCCCCGCCCATCCAGAGGCACAGGTAATCAGGACCGACCCGCTGCCCCAACCAGCGACACCTGATTTCCAGCCATGGCACTCACACCCATGCCCTCTACATCCACCACCTACCCTTCCTAATGCATGGAGTACATGTGGCAGATGAGCCCGAAGCATGGAGGCAAGTGTGGTGGCAGCTTTCACCCCGTGATCGTGGGATGCAAGCGCCATACGGGCCATGATCTGAGTTTTTCGGTAACATTGCGCACGACGCGCGCGAAAATCAAAAACTGCCCCGGACTCAAGATTAATGAAGAAGCAAAAAACACACCAAGGGGCCAGCCTCTTTAGCGCCCCTACCTGTGCACTTATTAGGGCCTACCCCGAGGAGGCCCGACAGTGCTATCGGGGCAGGCTCGGGGGCTTCCTCTCTGTGCAACAGACCCTGGGTATGTTGCCCTAACTATGCACAAGCACGAGAATAAGATTATGGCATCAGGCCATGCCAGAGTACAAGAGATCAAGATCTTGAAAGGACCAACATGGAGAACAAGAGGACCAAGATCAAGCCAGAGAAGCCAGATACCACCAGGAGAAAAGCCTCCCTTGTCGGGCAAATGGACATGGCAAGGGCAGAGCAACCCCGGAAGAAAGTAACCAAGACGTCCCGGCAGGGCCTGCCGGGACTCACGGAGGCGAGAAACACCTCATCAACCACTCCCCCATGACCCATGTCGTGGAGCAGTGCGGTGTCAAGCCGCAAAGTGATTAAGTGGCAAACACTCGCCACATGGCAGCCCCTTTCTACACAAAACCTACAAATGACACCCATCCTACGATGTGTCGAACAAGCAGGCATGGAGCTGGAAGAATAAGCCTGGAAAGGCTTGACGGGCAAGCAATGATGTGATGTTGAGCAGCGCAATTAATGCACCCTGTCAGCCTGTAGAGTTAGGTATGATAGCACTGTTTGCTATCTTATCAGCGTATAATGACTGATTTGCCATCGTGGTGACTCGTTAACCTATAAAAGGAGGCGCATGGCAACCGTAGGAAGGGTTCGGCTTGCGAGGCTAGAGAGTTAGACGCCCATACGCGCGCAGCCACTCCCACCCATGCCGGGCAAGTGTACTACGCTCCACCACCATTCTTCCACCATCAATCCACCAAAGTAGGAGTAGGGTTTTACGCCTCGCTACGGCCCTAACCTGGGTAAAAATTGCTCATGTGATCCCTGCCGTGCTGCCCCATGCTCCTTTGCTCTTTGTGCAATGCGACATCCCCCCTGCCGAACCAGCAAGGGAACCCTTGGTCCCATAGGTGGTCGTGGTTTCCCACGACAATAACAACTGTGCGACCTGCTAGGTCCCTGGTGTCATCCGCTTGTTGTATAATTCTCTCGTTTATAGATTACATTGACAATGGCGTGGGACCCAGATGTTAAACCATTAGGAGGAACACTTTTTTCGCTTGTAATAATGAGGCACTTGCTTGTGTACTGCCATGACCCTGGTGGGTCCCTACTGTCATCCTCTACACGTACAGTCAGCTCCTTATTCCTCTCGGTTGTTGACCACGTTGACAATGCCAGATGGCAGCGCACCACATATGACAAGTGAACCAAGTTAGAGGACGACGACGAGGCCTCGTACGGGAACGAATAGGAGCCATGGAAGATGTAGCACATAGTTGCGGGCGGAAGGGAGTACGAGCAACTGGTTCGAGTGTGGGTTGGGGCCAAAGTCGCCGGAGAATAACAGGACGTGTGGGGGATAGAGGGATGGACTGGCCAACGTTTGAAGGTACGGTAGGCGGCAGAGCCACAACCAGCCGCAGGAGGCAGGAGCAGGTGGGACCGACAGGGTGGTTTCGTTTGCGTCGCTGGAGGAAGAAGACAAGAGATAGAAGATACTTGACAGATGTTGGATGTCAATCCAACGGCTAGTAGACAGAATCATTTGTTAACTAACTCGACACCACCTTGGATAGGCTTTTTCCTCGTGGGTCCCAAATGTCAGAATCCAAATCTGGCATGGTCATGCAGCCTTTCTGATGAAAAAATACAGCTCATTTGGTGTGCTAGTTCAAAACAAGTTTATGGGTAGTGCGGGGGCTAATCACTTGGGTTCTCTAATGCACAGTGAGTTTAAGCAGCCGATGAGAGTGATGTTATTTCCCTTGGTTGTGATTTGCTGCAATATTTCTCCCTTAATTAAATAAATGGCAAGCCATGTGCCTTATTTTAGAGAAAATATGATAGTCATAGCCAAGTTCAAAAGGGCAACAACATCTAACTCCAGCTTACAAACTGTACAAAAGCACAAGGGTTGACTGTTCATCAGGTTTACACAAAACCAAGATTGAAAAGGGCAACAACATCTAACTCCATCACTATTTTCTGCAGTCACAATCAAATGGATCGGCCAGGTCCATAGAATGAACACTCTGGGTCGTAAAATTTACTGGATAATGACCACAAGATGTTGAAAATAAAAGCCCGACACGTTCAGAAGCCCTTTTGTCCACCTGAAACTCCTTTTTTTGCTCTTCGACATACCCATCCGTCAAAACCATGTTGCTGATAAAATTAAGCCTGATGGACAATAGTAATCTCGCATTCAGCAGGAAGAATGTGACAAATAAATTGTTTGCATGGTTGGCTACATATAATTCTAGCGTTATTGTCTTCAATCTAATGTCATGAGAATTGAAAAAATCCTGGTGCTTACAAAACCACCGATTGGTTATACCTTTGTTACCCCGTCATGTTGCCTAAATAGACATGAAGATTGAAAATAGTGAAGGTCTAAAAAAAGAGTGTCGAAAGATCAACAACTGAACAGTTAATTCTAGTACACTATATGTGGGCTTCCAATGTGCATGACATTATCACCTTTATATGCAACTTCTCCAGACATCAAAAGCATTGCAGCAAGCCAATAATCTTGTTCAGGTCAAAACTATTCATATGGATATATAAGATCTTGACAGAATCCAGCACCATTGATAGGCTAGCCATGGAAAAACTCTTCATTGAGTATAGAACATAATAGTAGTACAAAAAGTGTACTCCAAGATGATATAGAACTTATGGGCAGAAATTTAAAATGTAGTTTATGATTACAAGTGTAGATGACAATATACAGTACCTAAAGAACTGTGGAGCCAAACACCATCTTGAAATGAGCACAGAGATCATGTATTACACCCCATGGTCTCTAGTTTAGGCGCAGAGACGATAGTTATTTGCGACGGTGAATAACGAGAATCAAGGATCAACCTTTCAAGGAAAGGGGCATCTTCGACGATGATCTCCCTCCTATCAAAAGAAATCCCAATTCTTACAACGTTAGGCGATTTTATTTGGAGAAAACTGATTCTAGTTGTCAATACAAGCACTAAGCACTCCAAGGCAGGGCAACTGGAGTGGATGATGTTGTGTAATGAGTCCTCCGACAAACGAACCCGCACAAGTGAAAGTTTTTTGAGAAGTGGGAGTCAAAATTTTCGGACCAGATTGTCTGAGAGAGGAGGAAAATTGTGAGGTGGTAAGGGCACAAGTACATGGCATTCATTATGTGTTATGTGATTGTTGGGGGAATAGTAGAACTCAAACAGTTGTAGTTTTGTGAAATCAGGGGATTTCAGCCAGGCGTCCACCATGCAGGGCATGCACAAGTAGCATGCTGGGATGCAATGTCCTTGAACGGAGCCCTGGTGGGAGGAGATGATGGCTCCGTGGAGTTCAAAATCATTAAAGAGAGATGGGCCATGATAATCAAGATTAAGAGGCGTAGCGTGCCATAGAGGGCACCACTGACGTGCGAATACTTGGGTGCGGCGGCCATCCTTGGTGGGCAGAAGGGAGATGATATCCCCAAGGACGGCATCCGGGAGATCACTGATGAGGTCTGCCCTAGATTCTTTGGGTTCCTTAGATCCAGGGGGTGGCCCTTGCGCTTCTCCTCGTGCTACCGGGTGTGGGATCTACAACAGGTGTCGCCATTGGTGGGAGACTCATCTTATTAGCCCTGGGGTACGGCGACTCCATTTTCCTTGTGGGTGTCGCATCGAGCTCACATATTTGAGTAGAGTAACGAATGACGAGCCTAGTTGTAGTGCGAGTGAAGAAGAAGGGGAGCTGGGGTTTTCTATAGTGGTGAGGAAGGAGAGCTGAGGTTTTCTGTAGGCGTGAGGTGAGGAATTAGGAGGTACGAGTAGAGCGTGCTGACGTGAGGTGGATGGGAGTGAGGAAGAAGACCACCCAGGTTCTTTTGGGGGCAGTGTTCTGGGGAGCGCTGCTCATTAAGTAAATATATGGGCTTTTGAATTGATTTTATTATTTAGAGTGGATCGGCTCTTTTATCTTGGGCCTACAGAAACAGTTACTACGAGTACAGTAGAGACACTCTACAGCTACCCATAAAAACAATTGTCGGGGCTCTAGGACTAGGAGTACCCAGGCCCGTCTGCCTACGCTCCAGTGCGTGGCTCCACAAACGGCCCGACGCAGCCCAGTGTCAAGACTTCACGAGCAAGACCCTCGCGAGAGCCCCCTCCTCGCGAGGCAAACTACAATAAGACCTCCTGAGGAGCTACCTCATAAGGTAGCCTCCCGAGGGGCGGATGACGAACTATGCATAACGTCCGGACTATTGAAGCATGAAGATACAAGACTTAAGACTTTGGCCCGTGTCCGGATGGGACTCTCCTTTGCTTGGGAGGCAAGGTTGGCGATCCGGATATTATATTTCCTTCCTTGTAACCGACTCCATGTAAACCCTAGCCCTCTCCGGTGTCTATATAAACCGGAGAGGTTGGTCCTTAGAAGGCCGATCACAATTACAATCATACCATCATAGGCTATCTCTTAGGGTATAGCCTCTACGATCTCGTGGTAGATCTACTCTTATACCACCCATATCATCAATATTAATCAAGCAGGAAGTAGGGTTTTACCTCCATCGAAAGGGCCTGAACCTGGGTAAACATCTGTGTCCCTTGCTTCCTGTTACCATCAGCCTTGACGCACAGATCGGGACCGCCTACCCAAGATCCGCCGGTTTTGACACCGACATTGGTGCTTTCATTGAGAGTTCCTCTGTGACGTTGCCGCAAGGCTCGATAGCTCGTCTCATCATCAAGGACGACATTACCTCGGAGGGAGCTCTAGTTGTAAGCTAGACGCTCCGACTTGGCGGCTTTATCATGGCCGCCCCATCAGCGGTAGCGCCGACGATAGCCTCTCGGGTCATCAATCATAACCTTCGCGTCAGTTCGGAACTTGCCAAACAGATGGATCCAATGGAGCTCTCCTCCCTTAATGAACTCTTGGATCGCATCGCCGCTCCGGGAGTCGCTACAAACTATGACCGGATTGGGCTTAAACCTGACCGAAGGGACATCAGGTCCCCGCCAGCCACCCATGAGGTAGCGATAGTGGAAGAACCACACGCGGATTGTCCCTCAACTTTTAGGACGAATTATGTTCGGATTGCCGAACTCCTTGAGCCGAAAACCTGCTGAAAGGGAAACATGACCCAGTCCCCGGACTTAGAATCGGGCACCGGGCCAAAGGAATTGGGCGGTATCCCGGATTCTGAGCCGTTGAGCTCAGAACCGCCCGCGCCCTTGGGCGTTAGGTCGGATCAAAATCCGGCTTCTGTTAACAACACCTACCTGGACTTAAACTGTTTCTCCCGCATCAGGCAAGAGCCCCAGGAAACGGCACACCATTACTGGGCCAGATTCCTCCTTGCGCTTAACAAGGTCAAGGACTGCCGCCAGGAGAACATGGTCTCACTCTTCTGTAAAAACTGCACGGACGAAGGGCTCCTCAATGCTATAAGCCGCCGCGACATAGTATGCTTTGCGGACTTGACAACCATAGTACGGAAGTACTGTGCGATGGAGAGCGCTTGGAAGACCCAAACAGAATTTTGGGATAGTACTGCTCTCACCAAGACCTTTGTCCGAACTAAACGGACGAACTCTCGGAAGTCATCCGATCTAATCCCCAAGAAACCAAAGCCCACCCCAGGGCGGGGATCCGTAATGGAAGAATGGCTCGACCGGCCATGTAAGCTACATAGTACTCCGGATACAATACCAACTCATAGCCTTAGGGCATGTTGGATACTCCGGCAGGTGGCAAAAAGTGGCGAGGATCTTCTTGTAAGCCATAAAGCGGAACAACATCCTGCCAGCGGACACAATACGGTACTAACAGTCTTTGAGACTTTTGCCTCGAACAACAGGCGCAAGCGAGCTCATCGAAGCTCTGCGGAAATTTGCCATGTGGTAAAGATAAACCCCTGGAACGACACTGCTATAACTTTCAATGCCAGTGATGAACCTCGATTCCAGACTTTCCGGGCACCGGCCGCTCTGGTCCTTAGCCCAATCGTGGATGGCTTTCGGCTCAACAAAGTACTCATGGACGGTGGAAGCAGGTTAAACTTGATCTATGAAGAAACACTCAACAAAATGGAAATTGATAAAGGCCGCATTGAGCAAAGCGGCACCACCTTCAGGGGAATCATCCCTACTCGGGAAGCGCGGTGCGCGGGAAAAATCACACTCGATGTGGTATTCGGCACCCCGGAGAATTACAGGTCCGAAGAAATCACATTCCAAGTGGCTCCCTTTAGAAGTGGATACCACGCCCTTCTAGGGCGGGACGCGTTTACAAGCTTTCAAGCTGTATCCCATTACGGGTACATGAAGTTTAAAATGCCCGGACCCAACGGAATCATCACTCTAGCCAGTGATCCGAACATTGCACTTCGCGCCGAAAACAAAACCGCAACACTAGCCCTGGAAGCATTATCTAAAGCCCTAGCAGCCGAAGAGTTAACAACACTGCGGGCCACCATGGACAGGGACGACGTGATACTCGACAAACGACCCAAGTCCACCTCATTTAAACCTGTAGACGAGATAGTCAAATTCAAACTCCACCCAATGGACCCCATGATGACAGCATCCATCGGGACACAGCTGAGCCCCATGATGGACACCGCACTGCGAGATTTCTTACGCGAGAATTGGGACATTTTTGCCTGGCACCCCTCGGACATGCCAGGCATCCCACGCCGGCTGGCCGAACACAGCCTCAATATACTAAAGGGATACAAACCGGTCAAACAGACCCTAAGGCGGTTTTCAGAACCCAAACAGCAAGCCATGGGGGAAGAGTTAGCCAAGCTGCTTGAGGCCGGATTCATCAGAGATATTAAACATCCGGATTGGCTAGCAAATTTGGTAATGGTACCAAAAAAGGACAAATCTTGGCGCTTATGTGTCGACTTCAAAGACCTCAACAAGGCTTGCCCCAAGGATCCCTTTCCCCTCCCTCGCATCGATCATTATCGATGCCACCGCTGGACAGGACTCCTTGTGTTTTCTCGACGCATACTCCGAATACCATCAAATAAAGATGACAGAGTCTGACCAAGCTGCAACAGCTTTTATAACGCCATATGGCCCTTTTTGCTTCAACACTATGCCTTTCGGGCTCAAGAATGCTGGAGCAACCTATCAACGCATGATTCAAACATGCCTGGAAAAACAAATCGGCAAAACAGTGGAAGCATATGTGGACGACGTAGTCATAAAAACTAGACACGTCGATACACTAATAGATGACTTGAGGCTTACATTCGATAACCTCCGGACATACGACATCAAGTTGAATCCGGAAAACTGTGTTTTCCGTGTCCCCTCGGGGAAGTTGTGGGCTTCATTGTTTCCAATAGAGGAATCGAACCGAATCCAGCAAAAATCCGAGCCCTGTCGCAGTTGGCTATACCAACGGACCTCAAGCACATCCAGAAGCTAGCTGGATGCGTGGCCGCTTTGAGCCGCTTTATATCCAGGCTACGAGAAAAGGCATTTCCTCTTTACCGCCTCCTTCGGCGCACCGAACACTTTGTATGGACGGATGCAGCCGTGGCCGGACTCGATGAGATAAAGACCTTATTGGCCAGTAATCCAATCCTAACAGTGCCAAAAATCGGCGAACCTATGCTACTATACATAGCTGCAACACATCAAGTGGTAAGCGCAGTGCTCGTCGTTGAATGAGAGGTGAATGGATACAAATTCCCGCTTCAAAGCCGGTTTATTACGTGTCCACGGTCCTCACCCCATGCAAATCCCGATACCCACACTATCAAAAAATAGCATACGCGGTCTTCATGGCATCCCGGAAGCAAAGACACTACTTTCAAGAGTGTTCGATTACCGTCGCCTCTGAAGTACCACTCAATGACATAATTAATAACCGCGACGCTACGGGCCGGATTGCTAAATGGGCTATCGACCTCCTCCTGTTCGACATAATATACAAACCACGGCGAGCCATTAAGTCGCAAGTACTGGCTGACTTTGGTGCCGAATGGACAGAAGCCGAACTCCCTAAAGAGTACGACACGTACACCAACTGGAACATGCACTTTGACGGCTCCAAAATGCTGGCCTGACTGGGAGCAGGGGTAGTCCTGACGTCTCCCACCGGGGACACGGTCCAGTACGTCCTACAAATATTATACACAGACTCCAACAATGCAGCCGAATATGAGGCTCTGTTGCATGGTCTTCGGATGGCAGTCTCTATGGGCATCCAACGCTTGGAAGTGTGCGGGGATTCAAACCTCGCAATATCACAAATAAATGGAGACTTTGATGCCAAGGATTTGAAAATGGCAGCCTATCCTAATGTTGTCCTCAAAATGTCAACTCGGTTTGAGGGGCTCGAATTCCACCATGTGGCTCGAGAAAACAATGAAGCAGCGGACATCCTCGCCCGCATCGGCACCAAACACGACCCTGTCCCACCTAATATATTCCTGGAAAGGCTGTTCAAGCCATCCGTAGTATGGGAAGGGGAGTCCGGCAATACCAGCACGGATCCGAATACACCCCCAGACTCCGAACCAGCAGACACAATCAGAGGCTCTGCCACTGAAATAACATCTTCGGCCCACGAAATCATGGTCGTAATCGCCCCGAGGACTGAGCCTTTCTTGGCCTACCTAAATAGGCAGGAGCTCCCCAAAGACCAAAATGAAGCATGCTGCATAGTCCGACGTTCTAAAGCTTACAAAGTCCACGAAGGGGAACTCTACAAGAAAAGCGCGACCGGAGTGCTCCAAAGGTGCATCTCCAAAGAGGAAGGGCGACAACTCTTGGCTGAAATCCATGCCGGACTGGGTGGACACCATGCCGCAGCTCGAACGCTAGTTAGCAAAGCCTTCCGTACAGGCTTCTATTGGCCGACGGCCCGAGTAGACGCACAGGACCTTGTCCAACATTGCGTCGGCTGCCAGCTCTTCGCCAATCAGAGTCATATGCCCCCTACCACTCTCCAAACAATCCCCATAACTTGGCCCTTCGCGGTCTGGGGGCTGGATATGGTCGGACCTCTTAAAGGGGGAAGCCATAAGAAAAAATACTTATTGGTCATGGTGGACAAATTCACCAAATGGATCGAAGCCAAACCAGTTAAAACGGCCGAATCCGTACCAATAATAGACTTCATATCCGGGGTCGTACACCGGTACGGTGTCCCCCATAGCATCATCACTGATAATGGCTCAAATTTCATAGCCGTTGAAGTGAAAACTTGGTGCGGCAAAATGGGCATTAAGCTCGACTACGCTTCCGTCTACCACCCCCAAACAAATGGCCAGGTCGAACAGGCAAATGGTCTCATCATGAGCGGCATAAAACCCAGACTAGTGCGATCTTTAACAGAATCGGATATGCACTAGGTAGAGGAGCTCGAATCCGTACTCTAGGGGCTGCGGACCACACCGAATCGAACCACCGGATATACACCATATTTATGGTGTATGGTGCGGAAGCAGTACTACCCTGCGACATAATACATGATTCACCACGCGTACGCATGTACGAAGAGAAGGAAGCTGAGATAGATCGGCAGGATAACTTGGATGCCCTGGAGGAGGAGCGCGATCTCGCAAAAGCCCGTTCTGCATTCTATCAGCAGCAGGCTCGATGATATCAACGCAGAGAAGTGCAGGCCAAAACTTACAATATTGGCGAGCTCGTTCTACGCCTACCGAAGAAGAAGGACAAACTCAAACCCAAGTGGGAAGGTCCCTTCGTCATTGACAAAGTTCTCACCGGAGGAGCGTACCTTCTAAGTAATGCATCCGATAACAGACTCGAGCCGAAGCCATGGAACGCGGCTAGACTCCGGAGATTCTATGCCTAACTCCGAACTCAGTGTTCATCTCCTCACCCCCTCCTTTTTAATTATGCTCCACCTCTTTTTCTCTCCTTTCTCGACCCTTTTTATCTTCACACAAAGTATTTAATACAGTGCGGACTCCCGAATCATTCCGGCCGTACTATGTGTGTAAGTTGTACCTGGGGGCTTCCTATTCGGAAGCTAGACATAATTACTTTAAATGGCTTTTTGCCCATCGCATATGCGTTCTTTTTCCATATGTGCCTTTTCTTCACCATTATATGCATCGATATGACTTAAGATGTGGCCAAGCTGGGTTGCCTGGCTCTTGTGTTTATGCCCTACGTTCCTGTTAATTCGGCTAGGGCATAAGGGGAGCACCTCTGTGATTGTTACTGCCGGTTAAGCCGGATGTGTACCTCAGACTGGGTGAAGCCGAAAGCTAGTTTCCTTAAGAGAATATTCGATCGGTGAACAAAGGATGTATTTGTTGGTTAAAACAAAATACCCCAGAAACTTTGTATCCCGCGCCGTCATTCGCAGTCCGGACATGTGCATCGACACATCCATTCCTAGGGAAAGGAACCCCTAATGGAACTATTCTCCCTGGAAGATGTTTCTTGCTATCCATGCAATATAACATAACTAGTTGGGTACTTGTCTGTTCAAGCACTTATGACCCCTACGCCTGGTCTCCACGCATACCCCGGTTCTTGTATAACCGAGCGGGTATTCGGACACACCCCGGACTATAGGTTCCGGGGGCTGAAGCGAAAAGGTCCGCCATGACAAACAATTTCAATCCGGCTAGGGGCTATTTATGCCAATTAAATTACAAAGTCACTGAGACTGACTATACTCCTCCTCTATACCATCTAACAGGCTATCTAGCCTACAATCTTGTTGAGAATACTTAGCGGCTAACGCTACTTGGTCATATACCAGACTCACGGAAATTTCTTGCCCATCGGGCCCCGCCGGTTCTACTTCGGCCATATGGTTCGGGTCCAACTTGGTGTAGCGCTCTTCACCATCGCCCAGGCTTCGCTTGCTCCTTGCCAGCATGCCGATATCTTCCACAAACGGAAGCGCCACCGGGCTCCTTGAAGCAGGTCCGCAAGCTCCCCCATGCCATTCGGCAGGAGGCTTGATGGCCACAAGGCCTGAGCAACGTTGTGCATCACCTGCCGAGCACGCTCATGCATCTGCGGAAGTTCTTGCAGCAAAATCACCTGCAGATGAGGGCATCTCCTCTTCAGGGCGACCCATTAACATTCCTACAAACAATTTTTTTTTCAAAAAACTTCCTCGCCGAACTATCACACAGTTCGCTTGAGCTCTCACCATAAATGTCGCGTCGAAGCCTTTTGTTCTCCTTCACAGAGTCCGCCAGTTGGGCACGGACGTCCTTTAATTCCACGTCCAGGTGAATATTGGCATCTTGTAGCTTGTTCTTCTCTTGCGTCACCTGTGTAAGGATGCGATCGCCAGCCTTTAGCTGCCGTTGGAGATGTGAGTCATCACCCATTACGCCTTCCGGATTCACCCCGGGATTGTCTGTAGAATTTTCTGTTAGGCTAACCGCACCAGCCATTTACTAAATGGTACATCTGCGCATAATGGAGACAAATATTACCAGAGGGGGCCTTTTGGGATCCCTCTAAGTTGGCTACCGCATCAGTCAGATGGGTCTTGCATGCCTCCAGCTCCCGCGCCAATTGTTCATTCTTGTCCACAAGGACCTGTGCATATATTGATCCTTCAAACAGTTGTCCCAACTATTACAAGTCTCAGGGGCTACTACTATACATACTTATCAAAATTTCTTACCCGTATGTCTATGGTATACTAGTTTGTCGCTTGGGCAAGCCCACCTCGAGCAGCTCGGACATATGCGTCCGCCGAATTGAAGGCATTAAAAGCCTCTTCGGAAAAAATGTTGTTCCGGAGCACGGCCCTCCGGCGCCGGTGATTCATGGCGCTCTCCACTTTGGAGTTTGTGGCCGAACACATATCCGCATCCTCCGTTGGGGGGCTATGTGGTGCTGGCCCCGTGTCCGCCTCCGCCCCCGAAGCCGGTTCTGGAACCCGGATGGCGGAGGCGTGATTGGTAGGGTCCCCGGATATAGTCCAGTTATTCCTCTTCCTGCCAGACACAAAGGGCGCTGCCATATTTCAAATTCTATAAATTACAGGACAAGTCATTACTTTACGTCTGTAGCAGTGTGTCAACCCTCACCGCCTTCCTTTTGAGCCTGCCCGATCCGAACGCCCGTGGTTGACGAGTCCCTAGGGGCTCGGCCCCTCGCTCCGGCCGTCGTTTTTGCAAATAGAACGACGCCTCAAGGGTAAATTATAATACCTGGGGGAGTCCTCTTCGGAGGATAGGGTTTTTTAGCTCGGCTTACACGCGATGCAGGGAGCAGTCCAGGGTAATCGGCTGTAATGGCCACTAGGGCGCCATCCTAGCTCGCCTGATAAAATACTCCGTTGACAAGCTCCACAGTAATATCCGGATCTACTTTGAGTCCCGGATCTAGGGCCCTTCCAGGGTCCTCTGGTTGCGGGGAGGGGCTGAAGATTCCTTCTACGGCCCTCCACAGTTCCTGCTCAGAAGCATTGATGCAAGTAACCTCAGCGGAAGAACGCTAGAGTAAGTGAAGCTGGGAAAAGAATGGCAACTTACCCACTTTGGGGGGTTGTACATGGAGAATCTGTCCCGCATTTTTATGAGGAGGATATCCTCCTCTTCCCCTTTGTACAAATCAGACAATATCCTTGCCAAAGCGGCAGCGGAGTCCGGACCCTTACGGCCGCAGCGAGTGGCATCGTCTTCCCCGTTGAAATGCCACATGGGCTTCCCCCGATATTGGAGCGGTTGCACTCCTCGCCTTATGCATATCGCCATGACCTCAACTATCGTCAGTCCGGACTTGGCCAACAACTTGATCATGTTCATCAGGAGGTATATCTCCCTTGTGTCCTCTTCTTGAGGGCCCTGGGGGCGCCAGCTTAAGCGTGCCCTCGGCGGGGCGTTGCTGAACTTGGGGAGACCTATCCGGACTGGATCCAGAAGGGGAACGTCATTTATATAGAACCACTCTGAAGGCCAGTTTTCTGGTGCCTTCTTAGGAGTGCCGGACAGGTATCCGGTCTCGGCAATGTGCCATACTTCGGCCCCGCCCAGATGATATAGGGACTCTCCCTGGGTGCGGGGGACAAGGCAGAACGGCTTCCTCCATAATCCGAAGTGTGGTTCGCAGCCTAAAAATAGCTCGCAAAGTGCGACATACCCCGCTATGTGCAGGATGGAGGCTGGGGTAAGATTGTGTAACTGGAGGCCGTAGAACTCCAGGAGCCCGCGAAGAAACGGGTGGATTGGAAACCCGACACCCCTTAGTAGATGCGAAATGAGGCATATCCGCTCCTCCGGAGACGGGCTAGTAGATCCCTCAGCTTGTTCCCCTCCATAATAAGTGGCTATTCCAGCTCGGACGGGGACCATGAATGCCGGTGGGAGAAACCCTTGGGTTTGTTACTTCACCAAACGGCTGTGAGGAACTAAGCACTCTCCCCAATCCCCCAACTTAGAGTGAGGAGGGCAAGCAGAAGAGTTGCGACGGCCGGCCATGTTGGAATGGCTTTTCGTGGAGCGCTCTAGGATGCTAGCTCAAGGGAGGAGAGTGAGGTCTGGATCTAAGAATCCCTGTCCCTTCAAATAGACGGTTGGCCCAGAGGATCGAGGGTGGCAAATGCAAAAATACCTCGACTCCTCGCATTCGCTCGACACGTGGAGATGGTCATTACTGAGGCGCTGAAGCCGAGGAGCACAACATTGATTGGAGGCCGGACACTATTCGTCGTAACACGTACTTTGAAGTATTCGGAGAAGGAACCCGCCTTGCAATACCGAAGACAATACTGCGCGCCGGACTCATCGTCATTGAAGCCTAGTTCAGGGGCTACTGAGGGAGTCCTGGATTAGGGGGTATCCGGACAGCCGGACTGTGTACAACGTCCGGACTATTGAAGCATGAAGATACAAGACTCAAGACTTCGGCCCGTGTCCGGATGGGACTCTCCTTTGAGTGGGAGGCAAGCTTGGCGATCCGGATATTATATTCTTCCTTGTAACCGACTCCATGTAAACCCTAGCCCTCTCCAATGTCTATATAAACCGGAGAGGTTGGTCCTTAGAAGGCCGATCATAATTACAACCATACCATCATAGGCTAGCTCTTAGGGTTTAGCCTCTACGATCTCGTGGTAGATCTACTCTTGTACCACCCATATCATCAATATTAATCAAGCAGGAAGTAGGGTTTTACCTCCATCATGAGGGCGCGAACCTGGGTAAATATTTGTGTCCCTTGCTTCCTGTTACCATCAGCCTTGACGCACAGATCGGGACCCCCTACCCGAGATCCGTCGGTTTTGACACCGACAGCGGACATCTCTAAGCTCGCACCCCGCCTCACGAGGTGCGTGGTGATGTGAGCCATGACGAGTAAAGCCAGAAGGGCGCCAGTGGGTGCAGTCCAGGATAGTTTCCTCTTTAGTGTTAAAGAGGCAATGCCAACATGTGGGTTCCCAAGGAATCCCCAAATGTTACCTCTTCGGGACAACAAGACCAAGACCACGGGTTCAGTAGGACGGAGGTCATCGCCGTGCCCACGTGCGCGTCATGACCGGAAGCTTTGTAGATGAAGACCATCTTTAGTTAGGATAGGGTGTACTCCAGTCCCTCTTCGAATTTTGCCATTGTGGCATCCCTTCTCACCTAGAGTTTTCGGGGGAAGAGGACCCAGGCCAGTATAAGTATAGGCTAGTCTCCTTCGTAGAGAGAGGTCGATCCGGTGAAGCACTTTGACTACACTTGTACTAGTTCATCCTCATCCTCATCCTCCTCGTGAGGCAATCCACCACAAAGCAGGAGTGGGGATTTACACCGCAAGGTGGCCCGAACCTGGGTAAATCTCTGGGTCCCATTCATCTTCCTTTTTGCTCGAGCACAATGAAGCATCACCGTGAGATAGCGAGCAGCGAGCTGTAGCTTAGCGGAGTTCTTCGTGCACACCCTAGAGTTCTAACCAATTCCAGAGTCCGCAGAGCCCCGATTTCGACATTTAGCGTGCCAAGTAGGGGTGTGCCAAAGCTCTTACGTTCCACCCCTGTTCTTTCTCCGTCATTCCCAGGGCCGACGCTCATCATGTTTGTGCCGAGCGCCATCCAGCTCACGTCGCTGTGATGGCGCCGGTGGGCCGCGCTGCCCACCGCAACTCCGTTTCTGCCATGACCAATGCCGCCATCGACCCGGCCGCTCATGAGCAGCAGGACTCCTCTCTACCACCTTCCGTGCAGCGCAATGGTCGCACGACCACAGCTTCCCTCACTCCGGCCACGACTTCGTCCTCCCACATTCGCTGCGGGCCGGCGAACGCATAGGCCGTGTTGTTCATGGCGGGCGAACTGCTGCACTACCGCCTAGCCAACGAAGGCTACGACGCCTGGCTGGGCCGCATAACAGAACTCGTCAATGCCACACGCGAGGCCTCGTCGCCCTCCCACTCGCTCCGTCCCCCGCCTCCTCGCGCAGGCGACGTGGCGCACGGCGCGCATCCGCCTCCACATGTGCGTCGAGGCCACACCGAGCCTTGGCACGAGGTACAACCGTGTGACCCGCCGCGTGTCGTGCCAGTGCCAAACGAGGTCATCTATTAGGTTATGCAACAGCTGTTGTACGAGGCGCACGCGGTCCCCGTGCTGCCACGTTAGCACCAAGATCGCTCCATTTAGGAAGCTGGGGCGCGTGGGCCCCAGGACCGTGCGCTCCCGCATGAGCTGCACCCGTGAGTGCCGCCGGCTATTGTGCATTCACCCGTGAGCTACGCCGAGTGACCTAGCCGGTCAAATTTAAGACGGAATTGCCTTCGCAGTTCGATAGCATCCCTGACCCCGTAGAGTTCCTCCAGCTCTACGCGCTGATCATCGAGGCGGCGAACAGCGACGACAAGGTCATGGTGAATTGGTTCCCCATGGCCCTCAAGGAGGGTGTGCGCTCTTGCCTCATGCACCTCGCGGAAGGGTCGATCTCCTCATGGGATGAGCTCCGCGAGTGGTTCATCACCAACTTCCAAGGCACCCGTGACCGTGCTCTCACTGTCAACGACCTGCGGCGTGTGAAGCAGTGCCCTGGCGAGGCTCTCTGCAAGTGCATTCAGCACTTCACCCAAGTTCGCCTCAAGGTCCCAAAGGCCTCGGACGAAGCCATCATCTCGACGTTCACCAAGGGCATCACGAACATCAAGATGAGCAAGGAACTCACCATCAATGATGACTTGTGCATGGTGCTGGAGCTCTTCAACCTGGCTGACAAGTGCGCCAGGGCCAAAGAAGGCCGCCTCTCCCTCCTCAACCACCTGGATGTCGAGCCCGAAGACAAAAATACCAACCCCAAGGAAGTGAAGCGCAAGGGCCCTGCTGTGCTGGCAGCGGAGCCAGAGCAGAAGTGCGGCCGTGACCGCGACGAGCCCGCCAAGGAAGGTCGCCCGTTCTGCGCCTTCCACAAGATGTGCACCCACAACACCGACAACTGTTAGGATCTCAAGGCACTCTGTGACGAGCACCTGCCCCCCCCCCCCCCCGAGCGCAACGATCGTGGCTTCAGCCACGGAGGAGGCCGCTGTCGGTGTCAAAATCGATAGATCTCGGGTAGGGGCCAAGCTGTATATCTGAGGATCGATGATAACAATAATCAAAGGGACACCATGTTTACCCAAGTTCGGGCCCTCTTAACCGAGGTAAAACCCCTACTCCTGCTTGATTATATTCAATGAGTATAGGGGATACAAGAGTTGATCTACCTCGAGATCGTAATGGCTAAACCCTAGCTTGGCTAACCTATCAATGTTGTGATCCTTCCTCCGATCTAATCCCTCCGGTTTATATAGATACTGGAGGGGCCTAGGGTTGTACACAGTCGGTTCAATAGAAAGGAAATAGTATATCCGGACACCTAAACTTGCCATTCACGCATACGGGAGTCCTAACCGGACACAAGAGGTGGTCCTCTTCCTTGTATCTTGATGGCCCATTAGTCCGTCCCATATCGAATAGACCGGACGCCCAAGGACCTCTTAGTCCAGGACTCCCTCAGTAGCCCCTGAACCAGTCTTCAATGACGATGTGTTCGGCGCGCATATTTTCTTCGACATTACGAGGCGGGTTCCTCTCCTTGAACAATATACATCAGCTTTCCCCCACAAAAGAATTGTATTCGGCTTTGCACAATTAACACAACCCTTAGCCGCGAAGGCAGGATATATATATATATATATATATATATATATATATATATATATATATATAATAGGAATAGTGTCTTTACTGACAACTTTCTTCGATGAAGCGTCAGACATGACCCTTCAGTGTTTTGAATCGTTTTCACATTCCATGTTCCATGTTTCGAGGTCGAGCCCCCTTGGCCCGTCTTGTCAAAACAGAGATCATGCCCACTTATTGCGGGATTGCTCATCAATAAGATTTGGGTAACCCAACCTTTTACGACGTATGCTCACGTTGGGGACATGCAAGTTTGAAGGTTTAAGTGGGGGGGTGGTTGGCATTTTTACCGCCTATAAGAGGGCAATAGATTCCTCCTTTCTTCCCCATGCCCTCTTCCAGCCTCTACCTTCCAATCTGCCAAGCTCCAATGACCGGAAAAAAGCTTTCTTCCTCACCACTACCACCTCCTCCAGCCATGGCCGGATTAGGTTCCAAGGGCCAGTGGGAGGCCTCCTCCATAACGGAGAAGGATGTGAAGAATCTCCGGAGCGCAAGGTACCTGGCCGCTGACATTGCGCACAGGCTCCCCGGCGAGGGGAAAATCATCCTACTCAGGCTCTCGGTGAAAGAGTCGTCTTCCTCTCCCATTTTCTTAGAGGGCTAGGTTTTCCACTCCACCCCTTCGTCCGAGGACTCATGTTCTATTACGGGCTAGATTTCCATGATCTAGCCCTGAATTCTTTCCTCCAAATCTCGGCATTCATCGTCATGTGTGAGGCTTTACTCCGCATCCCCCCACACTTCGGCCTATGGCTAAAAATCTTTAATGTGAAGCCGAAGGTGGTCGACGGGCAGCATGCGGATTACGGTGGGGACATGATAAGCAAGTTGCCCAACGCCACATGGCCCAAGGGGGCCTTCATCGAGACCGTCAAGGTCTAGCAGCAAGAGTGGTTCTACATCACCGAGCCACGCCACACCAACTAGGCGGCAATTCTGGAGTTCATATCTGGACCCCCCACGAGGCTCACTTCGTGGACTGCTAAGGGCCTCAATTGGGGGTCCCAAATGGAGGTGCAGACTCTGCAGACGCACATCACCAACGTGCTCGGCAAGAATGTTGGTCTCACCAATGTGGTGCAGAACATGCTCTTCCGCCGCACTCTCCCCTGCCAACGCCGGGCCTCCCCCATATGGGAGTTCAATCGATAGGAGCCGCGGATCTTAATGCACTTCTTCGGCACAATGCACAAAGGGATATGGAAGTTGCTTTTCAAGGCCCAGAAGAGCTGGCCTATGGATACCGAAGACGTCGGGCTCGACGCCGAGAATCCTACCACTCTAGTAAGTATTAGTTTTCCAAATATATGTTTGGTCTGTATTTTTGATTAGTATGAATCTTATCAGCCCACTTCTTTATAGGGCTGGACAAAGAAAGCGGAGCGGATCAAGAGTCCGGCTCCATTGCTCGAAGATCCAGTCACTCCCCAGTTGACAGATATGCTGGTTCCGGCGCCTGGTAGAAGGGCAAGAAGAAGGGCAAGGAGACCAAGGGCGGGCCCCGCCTCAGAGGTCCTTCTGACGCTATGTTCGGAGGGACCGAGGTCTTCTCCTCCGATGAGGAAGACGAGGACTAAGAGGAGGAGGAGGAGGTGGAGAGCGACTCTCCTCGCAAGTTGAGGAGGAAGAAGAGGATGGCCTCCGAGAACCCGGAGGATGCAGTGCCGAAGAGGAAGAAGAATACCCTCTCGGCCAGTTTGGAATCGGAGTCTGAACACAGCCTGAGGAGAGCCTCCAGGGTGAAGCCCCTGGCTGAATCGTAAGTATCAAAATCTTACTTGTTCAGCTTCCACTTACCTGCCTCTATCATATAAATTATATCTTTGCTTGCTTTTCAGCCCTCCACGCGATATCCCAAACACCTCGTCTCCATCGGGAACTCTCTGGCGCCTGAAGAGGCGGAGAGTGCCAGACCATCACAAGCCCCCTCCCTTACTGCCATGGAGGACACCGAGTTGTCGTCCCAAAGGACCTTTCCTGCCTGAGGAGTGGCGGACGAGGCCGTCTAGAAGGCGCCCGAGGTTAATACCTCAGATGCCGCAGACTGGGGGACGGCGACCCCCATGGCCATCGAGGGTGGAGGGTCTCAACAGTTCGGGCCCCCGCCGAACACCGTCCCGGAGACCTATGTGGCTCCAGGTTCGGATCAGGAACCCCCCCTCGATAGAGGTGGGGAGGAGCAGTAGCTCCATCGGCGGCCTCCGTTAATCCGGAGGCCGCTCATGCTCTAGAGGAAGCGCTGCAACGCGCTTCCATCATGGAGGAGCACCGCACCCTGATGGGTGCGGCTATGGAGAAGGTTCAGTCTGTGAAAATCGGACTGAACAAAGCCTTCAACAGCCTACTGACAGGCAATGAGGTATGCGATTTAATTTTCTAACAATTTTTTCATATAAAAGGATGAACCCATGTATAGACAGTAGCCCTTGAGACTTTGTCCGGATTATAACAATCCAGACAGAGGATCCCAAAACAAATTATTAATGTATTGTGCTAATGTGTGAGACAGACATCCATGTTGGTGGCTACTGCCCAAGCCGCAGAGGTTTCCAAGCTCAATCGGAAGCTTCGATTAGCCGATGAGGAGCTTGACCGCGTCAATAAGCGGTCTGACGAAACGCAAGGTATGCAGAACTTACATACTAGGAGTGATATGTGTATTAATTCTTTTTACTTATTGGATTTTGCGATTATAATCATAGTTGGTGCAGCCGAGGTCGAGTCCCTCAGGAGCACGCTTGCCCAAGCCAAAAAAGAGGTGGAGATGAATAGGGCGGCCACTGACAAAGCGGTGAAGGAGTTGGAGGCGGAGCAAACTACCCGCCGAAAACATGAGGCGCGGGTGGGCGAAGTCGAGCAAGAGCTCAAGGAGCCATTACTAAGTGTGAGTCCTTGGAGCAAAAGATTTTGGATCGAGCCTCCGAACTCCCCATAGCTCTCTAGAATGTGAAGGAGGCCCGGGTTGAGGCCCAGGGCGCTCGCCAGGAGATCCAGGAGGCGAGGCAGATAACAGCTGATAAGGCCTTTCTTCTGCAGAGCAAATTTGTAAGTAGGAGATACATCTTGCTGACCCGAGTTTGGAGTTCTCTAGGCGCGTTTGTGGATCTGCCGATGAGTGTTTCTGATGCCGCGATGTTCTTCCGGGCCGAAGAGGGGAGCTGGACGGAGAAGCTGTTCTGGTCAAAGTATCTTGCGCTAGAGCATCCGATGCCCCTCAGTGACCAGCTGAAGCAACTGACCGAGCTGCATAGGGTGGCCGGGTTGGCCATGAAGGATTTAATAGTCCAACTTTGGCCGGCCAAGCCCATGCCCAGCAGCTTCTTCTGACTCGTGAAGTGGCTCGTACGTGTGCGTCCTCGGATTGACGCCATAAAGCGATCGGCCTGCATAGAAGGTGCTCGGATGGCGTTCACCCGCGTCAAGGTGCAATGGGTGAAGATGAAGGCCACCAAAATTGCAACCGCAGGGCCGCCCGAAGGCAAGGATCCTCGGAGGCCGGAGATGTACTTCAGTGAGGTCCTCGAGGGAGCCCGAATTGTAGAGGGCCAATGTTCAAAGGATATCATATTTGAGTAATGGAGTTCGGCTTGTAAAAACCATGTAATGAACTCATGACGTGAAATATTTATGCTTGCAACTTTTGATTTAGTTAATTAATCCTCCTGTGCCACCATTTATTTATAAGTTACCAGTCGTCGGCTTCTGCCCCCATGTAAATATTACAGGGGTGTTCGGGAACGCATGGCCGCACTTTACCCAATGTCTTGGTCCTGTATAGGAGGCGTCCTGCAAGGTGGACGAGGCCATCAGACTATGCGGTTTTATTACTTTCACTTAGCCATAGGAGTCCATTGGTGGGGCTAAGTACTAGCCCCTATTTCGTGAACGGAAATCCAGATTACGGTGCCTTTGCAACACGGCTGGTCGAATCCCAGCCCCTCATATAACACGGCATAAATCGCGAACGGTTTTTAGTATAACACTAAGTCACCGGATCGCTGACCATATCTCGCATATCATGATGGTCAGCTTTCGGCTTTCTCTGCTGAGGTACTTGACCGGATGAACCAGAAATACAATCGCAGCAGTTCTCCCTTTATTACCTTAGCCGAACTTGCGGAACGTAAGGTGGCAAACATAGGAGCCGGGCAACCCAACTATAGACCAAAGACATGATTCGAAGCCGATGCATATAGTGCAATATCTGGGACGCCGAAAAGTTCCCTATAGGTGTTCGGATTTTAAGAGTTTGTGGGGCCGAATACAGCCCCTGGCATGAAGGCCATGTCGAAAAACCCGTACGCCAATCAAAAGCAAGTAAGGAATACGGATTACGATATAATATAAGTACCAAATCAAAGGTGGTGATCATCTACTTCCTTTATATCCTTATCAGTACGTCAAGGCGTGTTTCGACAGGCAATGCCATAAATATTGAGGTCATGTTACATGCCTGAAAATTTACATAAGGGAAAGTCTAGCACAGGGCCTACAAGTAATGGTTCGAAGACTCCAATGATGCTCTGCCGCACGTCTGTGTCGTTTCTCCTGAGTAACGAATCCTTTGACAGGGGTATTTTGATGGTTGTCCGTAAAGGACGCAAAAGCTAGCCTTGAAAGGGTCCCTCATGCAACCATACAATAGATAGGGCTCTTAATGAACCTGCAGTGAAAAAAATGTATAAGGTCCAAATAGGGTCGAGTCGTACTATGGACTTTGTTCACCGTGTGCCCCCGGTGTTGCCCAAGGTATCTTGTGTGCGTAGATATATACGTGCGGTACGTAAGCCGCAACCTTATGGGACCATCGGCACAGGCCAAACTGCTAATCAAAGTCCGGATCCATCGAGTTATCGCAGTGATGCGCTGACCGGACTCATTTAGAGATGTCATTGGCTTTGATGTCCGACGAATTATTCGGCTTGATGAGGCCACCATACACCTCGGCTAAAAGGGCCGCGGTGTTCTCTGCAGTGCGGAGGGAGCGCTCCATATTTCCATTGATTGTAATAACGCCACGTGGTCCGGGGATTTTAAGCTTCAAATAAGCATAGTGCGGGACTGCATTAAAGCGGGTGAAAGAAGTTTGTCCGAGCAGTGCGTGATAACCACTGCGGAAGGGGACGATGTCGAAGATCAGTTCTTCAGTTCGGAAATTGTTTGGGGAGCCGAATACTACCTCCAGTGTTAGTGACCCCGTACAACGGGCCTCCACGCCGGGTATCACACCTTTAAAGGTAGTGTTACTAGGCTTGATTCTTGATGGTCAATGCCCATCTTGCGTATAGTGTCTTGATAAATCAAGTTGAGACTCTGGTGAGATGGTATATGTCGATAATGGATCAAGTACCAGGGCGGTCGAGCCCCCGTGATGGATACTGGTTGGGTGATCCATGCGATCAAAGGTGATTGGACAGGCTGCCCATGGATTGAATTTTGGGGCGACAGGCTCTATGGTGTAGACGTCCCTTAGTGCGCGATTGCGCTCCCTTTTGGGAATGTGAGTGACATAGATCATGTTCACTGTTTTCACCTCGGGGGGGGGGGACTATTTTTGGCCCCTGTGTTTGGCTGACGGGGTTCATCATCGTCCAAGCTTGGTGGTCCCTTTCCCTTGTGTTTGGTATTTAACTTACCGGCCTTTTTGAAAACCCAATAGTTTCTGTTGGTGTTGTTAGCATGCTTGTCGGGTGTGCCATGAATCTGACAGGGCCTCTCCAGGATTTTGTCCAAGTTGGATGGACCGTCCCTGCTTGTCGGTGGGAAACGACACCTATGGGATCACTGGAATCCCTACTATGGTTGCGGGGCGCTAGATCATGAGAAGAGCGGGACTAGTAGACAGCACAAAGGGGATTTACCCAGGTTCGGGCCGCAAAGATGCGTAAAACCCTACGATCCAGCTTTGGTAGATGTATTTAGTGTTCTCGAGCTTTTGAACTAGCTCTGGGTGTTGCCAGGTTCGAAAGAGCCGAATCCTTCTCTAGTGCGCCATGGACCTCCTTTTATAGGCGAAAGGGGCTGGCACAGTGGCACACAGGAGGTGGAAAGTGCTATAGCGTTGTGAGATTATCGCTTGTATTACACGACAAAGTGCATTTAATGTGAGGCTTAGGTGTCCCTTCACTTTATCGGGGATGGGGGCGAGGCTCGTCCCGTCCGTCGCCGCTCCTCCTTGCTTTGACACGCGCCCTGGCCAGCAATGCATGTGGTGCCATGTAGGCAAGCAGGCAGCTGAGGTGGCGCGGTGGTGGAGCCTCCATGAAGGGTTGCATGTTGCCACGCAGGTGCCTGCCCAGATGGTTGGGTCGGCAGCTGCATCCGAACAGCGGCGGAGACTTGGCAGGCGTGGGCCTGGCAGTGGCCCTGCTGGCATGCTTAGCGAGGGCCTTGCCAGGTGGCCCGGCAAGGGTCTTGCCGCGGCACGCCGTCATCCCCGGCAAGGACCTTGCCGGGGGTCTCGTGGGCTTCCTCGGCAAGAACCCTGCCGAGGACTGTTTCCTTCCTATCCTCATTCGATCTTGACTGTTCTTTGTATTCACAAAGGTCTTCATGCCACCACGGAGGTGCCTCCCGATCCTTGTCCCAATGCGTTTGTCTAGCGTTGGTGGGATCGAAGGTGGCTCGCGCAGCTGGTGCGGGGGAGCTACCCCGGCAAGGGTCTTGCCGGGGCCGCTAAGGCTGCCCCGTCAAGGGTCCTTGCCGGGGAAACCTGCTTCATCCATCTGATCTTTGTGGCCTTGGTCCTTGTCGTTGCTTTGTTTGTCTTGTGCCTTTGGCTTCTCTCCGGCTTCCCTTTCCTGCCCTGCTATGCGTGGTCATGGCTGGTGGCTCTGACTGCCCGTGCACAAGTAAAGGGGTCAAAAGCAGAGCCCCTACTTTTGTACACCGACAGGAGCCCCCGGGCATGGGCCATACATTAGCGCAACACGTTGTTGGGCCAGGCCCAGAGCGGTGCGTGGGCAGTTGGGGCGGATTTTTGCGGCGGTAACTGTTCCGTGCGCTGCGCTTCCCCACGAGCCGCGTTGAACGTGCGACATGGGGGTCGTGCGCGTGCATGATGGAAGCATGCTGGCCTCAACCCGTGGTGGATAGTAAAGAGGCGGCTTGCGTGTCTCTTTGAGACCGCAGGGCCGCTGCTCATTTACTAACCTCTCTTGGGAACTTTCGCTCCACGCGTCACACTGCGCCTATCCCTTGCGCCACGTTCGCTGCATGCACGATGCATGGTGAATGACAGGCACGCGGGATGTGGGAAGTCGTGCGCGTGCGTGGGTCGATTGCCACACGCCTTCAATGGAGCGGGGAGGGCGGTCGACGGCCCCACTTGCTATCACTTCAACGGGCCGGATTGGCCGAGAGGGGGCGGCCGAGCCTCACCCCCACTCCTTTATAAAGAGGCGACGCATCATCGGTGGCGGCGAGGGTCTCGGCTCGACAACGCATCGCTCCTCCCCCAGAGCTCGTGGCGGCGGAGCCGCCTATTAGAGGGAGGAGGAGGGGGCAAGGTCGAGGCCTCCATGGCGCTCAAGGGAGAGGAGGACGGGGCGGCAGATCGGCTTTGCCTCCGCCAGCAGCCCCTCCTCCGGTGGAGGGCCACATTGGGGACAACCCTTGCGAGTTCTTCATCAGGCTGCGCTAGCTGCCGCGTCGTCGTCTTCGCCTCTCGACTCTGTTTGCGCTGGAGATGGAGCAGGATCCACCGCAGGCATTGCGGCTGCGTATGAGGGGTTGTGGGAATAGCGGCATATGGGCCGATGTCGAGTTCCCCGCCCCTCATGTCATGTACCTCTGTCGAGGGTGGAAGACCTTCGCCCACGTCCAAAGCTTGACGGAGGGGCTCACTCTCCATTTCAAATTAATGGAGGGTGGCCTCCTCTCTGTCAAGATCTTCAGGCACTTCGGGACTCGCTAAGGTGCTACGTGGAGAGCTCCTCCGACGATGAACATTCCTCCTCGAGCGAGGGTGACGAGGAGGATAGCGGCAGCGACGACGAGGGTAGCGGGCGACAGGATGACGGGTCCGACTAGGTGTGGGCGCCGCTCCGGGTGGCACTGGCGACCCCATCATCCGTGTCGCCGGCTCCTTGAACTACTCGGGGTCGCGTCCTTAGTCGGCTGGCGTGGGGAGGCTGTGGAAGAGGAAGAGGACGGGCGACAGGCCGTCAAGTCGGAGTACGCGGGCACCGACGCCTTCGTAGCGTATTGACAGTCCTGCCGCCTCGTCTTCCACCTCTTCTACCGACATCATCATCACCAGCCTCCCTTTGGGGTGGCCACTGGGATGTTCCCTTGGTGCCTTCTGCTGCTCGTGCTTCGCCTAGGCGCCCCTTTTGCCCTTTTGCCTTCTTGCTCCATTTTCTGAGGAGAGGGACAAGAAAGGGATTATGGGCACCTTATCTCTTTTTAGTCTTGTAAGCCTTCGGGCCTTTGTTGGATTTAGAACTTGTAATCCCCTTGCTCATGTTTTTCATTCCATATGAATTGTACCTGTACGGGATGTTTTAATGAAAAAGGAAGTTTGACGGGCTTTTTGTTCACGGGTGAAACGCACGGCAAGGATCGAATCCTTGTTTCCATCTAATGTAAAAGTTTTTTGCCCGGCAATAGGCCTCGCCGTTCCCCCATCTCGCTCGACCTCTTTCACGCTCTTGGCGGAGGAAGGGATGAGATGAGTTTGGGCTCCACGTTCTATCCCCTTGCTGCCGCGACTACGACCAACCTCAGACCCAGGAGATGATCCTTCGGTTCGGAAAGATGGGAGCACGGTAGATTGGATATAAAATGCGGTTTCACATCTCCCAGTTCATAACGAAATGCATGATAGAGGATAAAAGACTTATCTGGACCTGCAGCCCCTGGCAACATTGGCTTGCCACGGATGGATCATTGTATTTGCAGCCCTCGACAACCTTGGCTTGCCGGGGTCGGGGCACCGGTCCGTCCCTCTCTTCCAAACAGCTCGGCAGAAATACTTACGTGTCCTGCGAACCAAAAAGGACAGGCAAGAAACAGAGAGATGCACACTCAACCTCTAAGCTAGGGGTTAGCCGCTGCCAAGCACTATCAACCCTAACCGAGGAGGAAAATCGACCTAGCATGCATGCTATAACTTATGATAGAGGCAAAGGTGTCCCGTCTTTTGATGAGATGATGGATTTCGCTTTGGTGGAAGTCGACTTTGACGATCCGACTACGAACGTGCGAGGACGTCGCGCCTTAGCAATCGCTAAACCAACTCTGAGAGATTATTAACCACGCCGGAGCACGATCAACCTGACCACGAGGGTCTGTTTCCTGCGAGCAAACAAAGAACAAGCAATAAACTGAGATTGCAATCTGGATATTGCGAATATAAGATGAAAGCTTTATTGATCAAGGTGGGGTTCTGTGACGCCTTTGTCTGGTTGTTGAACACAAACGAAGTACGCGAAGTTGCAGCTATGGCGAACTATTAATCTAAACAAAACCCAAAGTCTAAACGATGCCCTAAGGGCTGTATATGTGGAGGAAGAGGGGGGAATTTCGTGGCCCTTGGTGGAGGGGTCTGAAATCAACCCTATCTCTTGTTTCCCCACACATACGGACTCTAAAAATAGCCTATACTTATGTATTTCGAAATTACATGGGCCTGGCCCAATAATAAGGTGACGCAGCACCTAGAATAGCCTCGGGACGAAATTTATGAAGTGGCATCTTGTATATTTCGTCCAAGGCTTCATGCACCCATTATGGTGGCTTCAAAGTCCTGAAATCATCAATTGTAACTCCGTTCTTGTTCCCCTTGCGCATGCCATCATCTCCATGCTTGTTCTTGCTCCAATGTTCATCCTTCTCCAAGCTAGGCCCTTAATTTGTAAGCAAAACAAATGTATCCAATTTAGGCAGCATCATATTCTCGTGAACATTAGAATCATTACCAAGAAACGAAAGTACCTGGTAATTCAGTTGGCGTGCGCGAGCTATAGTAATTGGTCCAGTATGTATAGCAGCAGGGGCTATGGGTGTAACAATTGTATTGATGTCCTCATCATCCTCCCCTTCTTCAAATGAAGTCGTCCTCGACGGAAGTTCATCTTCCTCACCCAAATAAGGCTTCAAATCTGCAATGTTAAAAGTGGGACTAACCCCAAAATCTGAAGGCAGCTCATGTTTATATACATTATCATTTATATTCTCCAACACCTTAAAGGGACCATCAGCACGTGGCATTAGCTTTGATTTGCGCAAATCAGGAAATCTATCCTTACGCAAATGTAACCAAACAAGATCTCTAGGTGCAAACACAACATGTTTTCTACCCTTATCTCCAGCAAGTTTATATTTAGCATTCATACGCTCAATGTTTTCCTTAGTTAACTCATGCATTTTTAAAATCAATTCAGCACGTTGTTTAGCATCAAAATTAACCTTCTCCGAAGATGGAAGAGGCAACAAATCAATAGGTGCACGAGGTAGGAAACCATACACAACTTCAAAAGGGCACATCTTAGTAGTAGAATGCAATGAACGATTATAAGCAAATTCAATATGAGGCAAGCATTCCTCCCACATTTTCTTATTATTCTTCAAAACAGCCATAAGCATAGTAGACAATGTTCTATTGACTACTTCAGTTTGTCCATCAGTTTGGGGGTGACAAGTAGTACTAAAAAGCAGTTTAGTCCCCAACTTAGCCCATAAACATCTCCAAAAGTGGCTAAGAAATTTAGTATCATGATCTGAAACAATATTATTTGGCACACCATGCAAGCGAATAATTTCACGAAAGAACAAATCAGCAACATTAACAGCATCATCGCTTTTATGACATGGTATAAAGTGTGCCATTTTCGAGAATCTATCCACGACAACAAATATGCTATCCCTCCCCTTCTTTGTTCTAGGTAAACCTAAAACAAAGTCCATAGATATATCCTCCCAAGGAACACTAGGTACACGCAAAGGCATATATAAACCATGAGGATTGAGTCGTGACTTAGCTTTTTGACATGTAGTGCAGCGAGCAATAAAAGGCTCAACATCCCGTCTCATCTTTGGCCAAAAGAAATGTGTAGCAAGTACGTCCTCCGTCTTCTTCACGCCAAAGTGTCCCATTAGTCCTCCTCCGTGTGCCTCCTGCAACAACAAAAGACGAACGGAGCTAGCTGGAATGCATAGCTTGTTAGCACGGAACACAAATCCATCATTAATGATGAACTTGTTCCATGTTCTTCCTTCTATACAATTCTGCAATACATCTTTAAAATCAGCATCATGTACATATTGATCTTTGATGGTCTCCAAACCAAATATTTTGAAGTCAAGTTGTGAAAGCATAGTATAGCGACGAGACAATGCATCATCAATAACATTTTCTATACCCTTCTTGTGTTTAATGACATAAGGGAAAGTCTCAATGAATTCAACCCATTTAGCATGTCTACGATTCAGTTTAGCTTGACTTTTAATATGTTTCAAAGATTCATGATCAGAATGTATAACAAATTCTTTGGGCCATAAATAATGTTGCCATGTTTCTAAAGTCCGAACAAGAGCATATAATTCTTTATCATAAGTAGAATAATCCAGACTAGGCCCACTCAATTTTTCAGAAAAGTATGCAACAGGTTTGCCATCTTGTAATAACACACCTCCTAATCCAATTCCACTAGCATCACATTCAAGCTCAAAAGTCTTATTAAAATCAGGAAGTTGGAGTAAAGGAGCATGTGTCAACTTATCTTTCAATACCGTGAAGGATTCTTCATGTGCGGTACCCCAAACAAAAGGCACATCCTTCTTTGTAAGCTCGTTGAGGTGCAGCAATGGTGCTGAAATCTCTCACAAAACGCCTATAGAATCCAGCGAGGCCAAGAAAACTCCTCACTTGTGTGACCGTTTTGGGCTGCAGCCAACTCTCAATAGCTTCAATCTTGGCTTTGTCAACTTCAATTCCCTGTGGAGTAACAACATAACCAAGAAAAGATACTCGGTCAGTGCAAAAGGTACACTTCCCAAGGTTACCAAACAAACGTGCATCACATAGAGCAATAAAAACAGCACGCAAATGTTCCAAATGTTCTTCCAAAGATCTGCTATAAATCAATATGTCATCAAAGTAAACTACCACAAATCGTCCAATGAAAGCACGTAAAACTTCGTTCATTAATCTCATGAAAGTACTAGGTGCATTAGTTAACCCAAAAGGCATGACTAACCACTCATATAATCCAAACTTAGTTTTAAATGCTGTTTTCCATTCATCTCCCAATTTCATACGAATTTGATGGTATCCACTACGCAAATCAACTTTGGAGAATATTGTAGAGCCACTCAATTCATCAAGCATATCATCTAGCCTAGGAATAGGATGACGATAACGAATAGTAATATTATTAATGCCTCTACAATCAACACACATACGCGATGTACCATCCTTTTTCGGCACTAGAATAATAGGAATAGCAGAAGGACTAAGGGATTCGCGTATATAACCTCTGTCGAGAAGCTCTTGTACTTGACGCATAATCTCCTTCGTCTCCTCTGGATTGGTACGGTATGGTGCACGGTTGGGTAGCGATGCACCAGGAATTAAGTCAATTTGATGCTCAATCCCTCGAATAGGTGGTAATCCCGGTGGCACGTCTTGTGGAAAGACGTTAGCGAACTCCTGCAAAATGTTAGTGATAGTAGGGGGCAAAGAGGAAGGCACGTCTCAAATGAAAATAATGCCTCTTTGCACACAAAAGCATAGCAAACAGATTTGCTGAAATCTAGCTCATCAATATCAGATTTAGTGGCAAGTAAACATGCACTTTTCAATTTAATTTCAGAAACAACACTAGATGGTTTACTATTAGGCTTCATTTGTAGCTCAAATTCTTTTGCCACAATTTGATTTTCACTCTTATTTGTCTCCTGTTTTGCTCTATTAGCTCTATTAATATCATCTTTCAAAATAGAATCAGGAGTCATAGGAAGCAAAGTAATATTCTTATCCTTATGAACTAGAGTATAATGATCGTTTATACCATGGTGTACAGAATTTTTATCAAGTTGCCATGGTCGACCAAGTAATAAGGAACATGCTTGCATAGGTACCACATCACAATCAACATAATCAGCATATGTAGAGATACTAAAATGCACACGAATAGTACGTGTTACCTTAACCTTGCCGCTATTGTTGAACCATTGGATGTATTAAGGATGTGGATGTTGTCTTGTGGTGAGAGATAGCTTCTCCACCATCTCCATGCTAGCCAAGTTGTTGCAGCTTCCTCCGCCTATGATGACGCGCACAGAACGTTCCTTCACAACTCCCTTTGTATGGAACAAATTATGCCTCTAATTTTGCTCAGCTTGTGTGACCTGCACACTCAAAACACGTTGAGCAACTAAACATTCATACCTGTCAGCGTCTTCAGGAGCCATGTATTGCGTATCATGATCAGAATCATCTCCACCGTGTTCTTCACGTGTAATAAGAGCCAACGTCTCCTCATCATAGTCACTAGCAGACTCATACCCACCATCCTCAATAGCAATCATCACACGCTGAGATTTGCATTCCGCGCATAATGACCTCTTCCTTTACAACGACGACAAATAATATCACGTGTGTGCCCTGTTGATGCCATGGAAGAAGAAGAGCTCTGTGTAGGTCCGGCAGGTGCGCTCTTGGCAGATAGTGGTGGTTGTGCCTGCTTTCTTGTATCACGGCTGGAGGTGGCACCTGATGGAGGTGCTGGTGTAGTGGAAGTAGAAGATGCACGCGGTGTCCATGAGGAAGGTCGACCTGCAGAAAAGTTAGTGCGCGCCATTGCTTGTCGATCCTGCACTTCACGTTCAGCTTTACAAGCAAGATGGAATAAATGAGTGATATTAGTATACTCCTTATACCCTAGAATGGTCTGAATCTCTCTATTTAATCCACCCGTAAAACGTGCAAGCATAGCTTCATTCTCCTCAACAATACCACATCTAATCATGCCAGTTTGTAATTCCTGATAATATTCTGCTACAGAATTCCTTGTCTTAAACGCTGCAATTTTTGAAGCAATTCACGTTGATAATATGGTGGAACCCAACGAGTACGCATAGCAGATTTCAAAGCAGCCCAAGTAGCGGGAATAGGATATAATCTACAATGTTCAGACCACCATACACATGCAAAACTAGTGAAAGCACAAACAGCAGCAGCAACCCGTCTCTCCTCGGGATATTGTAAACATGTAAAACGTTGTTCAGTTTCTAACTCCCAAGTAAGATATATATCAGGAACATATCTACCCTCAAATGGTTGAATATTCAATTTCAGTTTACGAATATGGACATCATCTCATACCTGAGGTGGTGGTGCAGGCCTACCATTACGAATATATACCTGAGGTAGACCTGCTGGTGGTGGTGCTGGTGGCTGCATGTAGTTCTGATTTTGATCAACCTCATCCTCATAATCGCCTGCATACTCATCATCCTTCTAGGTACCAGCAGCAGCAGTAGCAGGAGCCAAAGAAGCATCAACAACATGAACAGTAGCACCAGAAGTTTGGCCATCCTCAATAGGAACACGCTTCGCTCATCCATACTGATTCGGAAGGAGGCGTTGTTGTCGTTGTTGTAGAGGTGCGATAGGTGCAGCCGGCCGTGGTTGTGGAAAACGCGCGAGCAATTCATTAAACTTGCTATCAAGCTTTGTTTCGAACGTCTTCTCAATGCCATCTATCTTCTCCATGGCCTCGTCAAATCTGTTTAGCACATCTTGCACCTGTCCACTCATCACTTGCTGAAATTTATCATGCAGCTGTTTGTTCGTCAGGTTCTCCCAATCAGTCTCATCGGCTTGTGATCCTACCATGGTTAGTAGCAAAGAGAAACACACAAGAATATGATCCTACAGACTACTAAGAAGTGGTGGTGGTGTATCACAAACCCGTCAAGTAAATCTCAAATTCTTACCAGTTCTTACCCAGCAGCAGGTGGTGATGGGCAACCGTTGTAGTCAAAACTCTCAAAGCTTAGATAGAGCGATTACCAGGGAGAGTCAAACGCACGATGTAGATGTATGTGGAGCTGGGAAGGCTTATAATATGGTAGCAAAAAGGGTCAGCAATAATCAATTGAGAGATGCAAAGTTGAATAAACGCTCAACGACAGTACTATGCTGGTCCTAGGCTAGACCGTGCTAGAGACGCGAGCCTAGAACACTAACAAAATCACGGCGCTGCACATAAACAAGGGAAAAGCACACTCTGGGATTTTTTTTTCGCTCCTTTTTTTGCGAAAAATCACTATAATGGCGAGTGTCTCAAAACTCTTCCCAGGTCAAACTGACAGGATGGGCACGAAATTTTTTCGACCAAATTTTTTTTTGTTTTTTTCGACTGCCCGGACCCAAAAACTGGAAACGGGTCAAAAAAACTTTCTATAATGGCGACTGTCTCAATACGCTTAGAAACACCTAAAAATAGGATAGCCAGAAATTTTTTGTCAAGTGCGTTTTTGGAAAATTTTGGGCCTAAACGAAGGGTGGTTTCCGGACTCTTTTTTTTCGAAACCTACTCCGGCAAGGAAACACGAATCGGAAACTAGTTGAATCTCGAAAATAAACCTAATATACAAGGAACTCGGATTGGTGGTGGATATATGGTGGTGGTATATGGCAGCGGTGGTGGTAGCGGTGGTAGTATATGGATATGGATCTGTGGTGGTATATGGACACGGATTGGTGGTGGTATATGGATACGGATTCGGAGCGGTGGTGGTAGGTGGCGGGGGCGATGATGATGGTGCGGTGGTAGCGTGACAACTTATGACCAGAACTCGAAACTCTAAAAGACTATACGCTAAGACCAGCAACTGGACACGACAATGCAACCGCAAATTCAACAAAGCAAAACCCTAAAAAGATTATGCAAAGGCTCAGATTGGTTCGGATATGATGAACTAACCCTAATTTTTTTGTGGCTTTTTTCGTGGACTATAGGTATGAAGAACAGACTCGATCTAAAATACGAAAGACTGTAAAATCTCACCGAGCAACCTGGAAATCTGATACCACTTGGTAGAGGCAAAGGTGTCCCGTCTTTCGATGAGATGATGGATTTCGCTTTGGTGATAGTCGACTTTGACGATCCGACTACGAACGTGCGAGGACGTCGCGCCTTAGCAATCACTAAACCAACTCCGAGAGGTTATTGACCACGCCGGAGCACGATCAACCTGACCACGAGGGTCTGTTTCCTGCGAGCAAACAAAGAACAAGCAAGAAACTAAGATTGCAATCTAGATATTGCGAATATAAGATGAAAGCTTTATTGATCCAGGTTTGGTTCTGTGACGCCTTTGTCTGGTCATTGAACACAAACGAAGTACGCGAAGTTGCAGCTATGGCGAACTTTTAATCCAAACAAAACCCAAAGTCTAAATGATGCCCTAAGGGCTATATATATGGAGGAAGAGGGGGAATTTCGTGGCCCTTGGTGGAGGGGTCCGAAATCAACCCTATCTCTTGTTTCCCCACACATACGGACTCTAAAAATAGCCTATACTTATGTATTTCGAAATTACATGGGCCTGGCCCAATAATAAGGTGACGCAGCACCTAGAATAGCCTCGGGACGAAATTTATGAAGTGGCATCTTGTATATTTCGTCCAAGTCTTCATGCACCCATTATGGTGGCTTCAAAGTCCTGAAATCATCACTTGTAACTCCGTTCTTGTTCCCCTTGCGCATGCCATCATCTCCATGCTTGTTCTTGCTCCAATGTTCATCCTTCTCCAAGCTAGGCCCTTCATTTGTAAGCAAAACAAATGTATCTAATTTAGGCAGCATCATATTCTCGTGAACATTAGAATCATTACCAAGAAACGAAAGTACCTCGTAATTCAGTTGGCGTGCGCGAGCTATAGTAATTGGTCCAGTATGTATAGCAGCAGGGGCTATGGGTGTAACAATTGTATTGATGTCCTCATCAACTTAGGGCGCCAGCGCTTCATTTATTAGTGCTCAGGGTCTGCGCCTGGATTTGCACAAAGGGTTACATGCCTTGCCGGCAAGGCTTGTACAAAAGGGTGGCTTGCCGGGAGACCCAGCAGCCGTGCCTTATGGGTAAAACTTGCGAAGATGTTCGATGTTCTAGGAGTTACTCACTGGAACGGCATCTTCGGTGTCCAGGCGGACTGCGCCGGGCCTGGTGACTCGTGTTACCCGATAAGGGCCTTCCCACTTCGGTGTCAACTTGTTGGAATTCTTGGACGACTTAACGTGCCAAAGAACAAGGTCGCCTTCCTCAAGGCTCCGGGCATGGACCTTGCGACTATGGTAGCGGTGCAAAGCTTGCTGGTAGCGTGCTGCTCTCACAGCCGCCCGGAGACAATCTTCCTCAAGGAGCATTGCGTCATCTTGCCGCAATCGCTCTTGCTCAAGCTCATCATAAGCAAGCACTCGAGGTGACCCGTATATGAGTTCCATGGGGAGAACTGCTTCTGAACCGTAGACCAGGGCAAAGGGTGTCTGGCTGGTGGCTCGATTTGGCGTCGTTCTGATCGACCAAAGAACCGCCGGCAACTCACCAATCCAGCGTCTTCCACTTTTGCGCAGCCTGTCAAAGGTCTTTGTTCTTAAGCCTCGCAGGACTTCAGCATTTGCTCTCTCCGCTTGGCCGTTGCTTCGTGGATGTGCCACGGAGGCAAAACAGACCCTGCTGCCGAGATCCCCAATGTATTGCATGAAGGTGTGGCTTGTGAACTATGTGCCATAATCGGTAATTACCCTGTTGGGTATCCCAAAACGGCGCACTAGTCCCTTGAAGAACTTGATGGTTGACTTTGCCGTCACCTTCCTCACTGCTTCCACCTCTGGCCACTTTGTGAACTTGTCGATTGCGATGTACAAGTACTCAAAGCCCCCGACAGCATGGGGCCAAGGGCCCAATATGTCGAGCCCCCAAACCGAGAAGGGCTAGGAGAGAGGGATAGTTTGAAGGGCTTGAGCTGGTTGATGAAGCTTCTTCGAATGGAACTGGCACGCTTCACACTTGGTTACTAGTGTCATCGCATCCTGGAGGGTGGTGGGCCAGAAGAAACCTTGCCCAAAAGCCTTGCCGGCAAGGGCCCTCAACCCTATGTGGGAGCCACATATGCCTCCATGTATCTCTGCCAACAGCTTTAGTCCTTCCTCCTGGGAGATGGACTTCAATTTCACCCCATTCGGTATTTTCTGTACAATACGTTATCAACGAATTGGTACAGAGCAGACCGGCGGGCTACTCTTTCTGCCTCTTCCTGCTCCTCAGGAAGCTCTCCTTTTTGAAGGAATCGGACGGTGTGTTGCGCCCATGCCGGAGCCTGTGGCTCGACGACAAGGACCAAAGGCATTTCTTCTGCCACGGGAGCGGCCGCCTCCATGGCCATGACCTGAGGTCCTGCCGGAGTCGGTTGTCCCGCGGCAGGATCGGCATCCACGGCAACATCTTTGCCGACGGCTCCGGGGAGCTCGGTGGGGAAATACTTGCTGGAGCCTAGCTTCCTCCGCTTGTTCTGCCCGGTCGACGGCTCAATGGATGGTTGAGTTAACTGAAGCACAAAAGTACCTGGTTCCACAGGTAGCTTGAGGGCAGTGCGCTTTGACAGGTAGTCGGCAATGTCGTTCTCCATCCGAGGGACATGCTCCGCTTGGATACCGTCAAAGCTCTCCTCCAGTTTCCTCACCTCATCTATGTAAGCTTCCATCAACAGGCTTTGATTATCTTTGCTGACCTGCCTGACGACGAGTTGCGAGTCGCCCCTGACGATGAGCTTTTTAACTCCGAGGTCCGCCGCGATCCTGAGACCGGCAAGCAAACCCTCATACTCGACGGTGTTGTTGGTTGACATCTCCCAGGGAAAGTGCATTTGGATGACGTACTTGAGGTGCTCTCCGGTGGGTGCGACAAGCAGCACACCAGCACCGGCGCCTTGTAGCGAAAAAGCCCCATCAAAGTACATGATCCACTTGCCGCTTGTTTCCTCGCCGGGGAGAGTAGTTTGTTGTACCTCTTCGTCAGGCGTCGGGGTCCATTCTGCAACAAACTCCGCCAAGACTCTGCTCTCGATCGTCGAAATACTTTCAAACTTTAGACCAAAACTTGACAGCTCCAGGGCCCATTCTACGATCCTTCCTGTTGCATCTGGGTTATGCAGTATCCGTTGCAACGGAAGGTGGGTAACCACGGTGATCTCGTGCGCTTGGAAGTAGTGGCGCAGCTTCCTCGAGGCCATAAGGAGGCCGAAGAGTAATTTTTGCACACCTGAATACCTCGACCTAGCTCCCTGCAAGAGGGGGCTGACGAAGTAAACTGGGTGCTGCACCATCTTCTTCCTTTGCGCCACTTCACCTGGCCATGCGGGTCCTGTCGTACTGGCGCCAGTCTTGCCGGGACCGAGCCCTGCCGGGGACTCAGTCTTGCCGGGACCGGGCCCTGCTGGGGAGGGTTCTGGCCCGCCAACCATTGACTCTACCGCTACTGTTGTCTCCTCATCGACCTCTCTCTGCGCCACCAATGCGGCGTTAACCACTTCATTTGTTGCCGCTAGATATAGCAGCAACGGTTCTTGTGGTTTGGGCGCAACCAGCACCGGGGCAGAGGAGAGGTACTTCTTCAAGTCCTGCAATGCCGCCTCGGCCTCCGGGGTCCACTCCACTGGGCCCGTCTTCTTTAAGATCTTGAAAAAGGGGAGGGCACGCTCCGTGGATTTGGAGACGAATCTGCTCATGGCGGCAACGCAGCTAGTGAGCCGACGCACGTCCTTGATCCGTTTGGGTGCCTCAATCTGCTCGATGGCCCTAATCTTGTCTGGGTTTGCCTCAATCCTGCGCTGCGACACAAAGAACCCGAGAAGCTTGCCGGACGGGACACCGAAGACACACTTATGAGGGTTCAATTTGAGGTTGATCTTGCGCAGGTTTCCGAATGTTTCCTCCAGATCTTGCACAAGTGTTGCTTTGTCCTTTGTTTTGACCACTATGTCATCCATATAAGCTTCCATATTTCTATGTAGCTGGGGTTCAAAACCAATTTGAACTGCTCTTTCAAAGGTTGAGCCAGCACTCTTCAACCCGAATGGCATCCGTAAAAAGCAATACGTACCACATGGGGTGAAGAATGTTGTCTTTTCCTCGTCTTCTTTTGACATGAAGATCTGGTGGTATCCTGGGTAGGCGTCAAGGAATGATAACAGGTCACACCCAGCAATGGAGTCAACAATCTGGACGATGCGTGGTAATGGGAAGGGATCCTTTGGACAGGCCTTATTGATGTCTGTGTAATCAATACACAGCCTCCACTCCCCATTTGCCTTGCGAACTACTACCGGATTGGCCAACCACGTCGGATGGAGTACTCCTCTCACCAAGCCTGCTGCCTCTAGCTTTCTGATTTTCTCCGTGGTGAACTCCTGCCTCTCCAGAGCTTGCTTCCTGACCTTCTGCTTGACGGGCCGCGCATGAGGACAGACAGCAAGGTGGTGCTCAATCACCTCCCTAGGAACACCGGGGATATCGGAGGCTTGCCATGCAAACACATCGACATTCGCCCGCGGGAAGGTGACGAGCAACTTTCCTATTTGCCATCGAGGGTGGAGCTTATGGTAAAAGCTCCCCCCGTGCCGTCCTCCCTAACGGGCACCTTCGTGGTCTTTGGTGGTGTGGCTCTGGACTTCTTGCTCTTGCCGGCGGAGCTCTCTGGCACGTCCTCAACGGGGTGCAACACCCCGAAGAGGTGCGCTTGCCGGAGTGGGTACGAGGGGACTCGCCGGTCTTCTTCCCCCTCGAGGCTCCGTCGGGAGGAGAAGGTGCCTTAGCGGCAGCTGCTGCAACTGCTTCCCGGTAGAGTTGGTCAGCGCAGATCAGCGCATCTTTCTTATTGGAGGGGACGGTGATGATGTTCATCGGCTCGGGCATCTTTAGCATGTTTTAGGCGTAGTGTGAAGCCGCCATGAACTTGGCTAGTGTCGGGCGGCCGAGGATCCCGTTGTAAGGCAAGGGGATCTCGGCTACATTGAAAATAATCCTTTCCGTCTTGTGGTTCAGCTCGCCTCCGAATGTCACAGGCAGCATGACCTTTCCCTTTGGCTGGCTCCTCCTTGGGTTAACCCCTTGGAACGTGTCCGTCTCCTCGAGGTCTCCATCGGGGATCTACAGCCTTTTGACCACAACAGGCAAGATCAAGTTCAAGCCGGCCCCGCCATCAACCAACATCTTTGTCACCTTGAGGTTGCGGATTGTTGGTGAAACCAACAATGGCAAGCACTTGACTGCAATAGTGCGGTCAGGGTGGTCCTCGGTGTCGAAGATGATGGGCGTGCTGGACCATTTCAGCGGCTTCCGTGCGTCGAACGATGGCTCCACCGCCGTGATCTCACACACCCACTGCTTAAGTTGGCGGTGGGACATATGCAGCAAGGCGCCACCATCGACGCACATGGCCTCTGTGGCTTTCTAAAACTCATGGTCGCTGGACTCGTCGTCCTCGTCATGATCATCATCTTCCTGCTTCTTGGCGCGGCCCCGAGTGGGCCTCTCTTGCTGGTTATCCTTGCCGCGGTGGCCTCCTTGGCCGCCACATTTCTTGTCGGATCCCTCAGCACCATATGGGCCTTTCTCCTTGTCCCGCCGCTCATACTCAGCCTTCTGCTTCTCGGTGAGCAGTTCTACCTGCCGGCAGTTTTGGAGGTCATGGCCCTTGGTGCGGTGGATCTTGCAATACTGCTTGTCGGAGCCTCCTGGCTTGTCGGCAGCCGCCAAGGCCCGGCAAGCGACACACACGGCAACCTCCTTTCCGGGGTCGTTCGCCTTGGTATTCTTGGTGGCGCCGGTGTCGTCGGATCCCTCGACCTCAAGCACGGCCTTGCCCTTGTGCTTCTTGTTATGGCGTCAGCCCTTCTTCGCTGGGGTGGCGGTGTCACCAGTGGAGTCGGTTTCCGCACCGGCATCTTCGCCGGGGTACTTCCTTCCCTCTTAAGCGCAAGCGCATCGATCGGCTAGGATATAAAGCTCGGCCACATCCTTGACCTTGTTCATCGCCAGCTCTTCGCACATCTTGCGGTTTCACACATTCTGGTGGAACACACTGATCACGGCGGTGGGATGAACATCGGGGATGTTGTACTGCACCCGGCTGAACCTTTGGATGTACTTGCACAAGTTTTCTCCTTCCTTCTGGGGGATGATGTGTAAATCACTCGCCTGGCCATGAGCTTGGTGACCTCCGGTAAAGACGCCAACAAACTCATGGCACAGATCTGCCCAAGAAGAGATGGAATCCACCAGCAAGTGCATCAACCATAGGGATGGCACCCGCAGGGTTTGGGTACGAGTGGAGCCACCCCATACCCTTATCCATCCCCTCTGAGCTTACCTATCACACTTACCCATACCCATCATGGGTATAATTTTTTCCCATACCCGTTACCCGACAGGGTACATGGGTACCCATGGGTAGAATTACCCATGTTTGCAAAGCATCAGTTTGAACTACTCATAGTCATAAAAACAGCATATAATTATAATTTATAAACAACAATAGATTATAACAACAATGACACACTTTTAAACAACAACACATCATAAACAACATCATATTTAAAAAACAACATCACTTCCTCATAAACAACAACACATCAAAACATTATCACACAGTCATATATTTTGAGTTCACAAATTCATGATAAAGTGTAGAGATAATTTTGAGTTCATATAGATTTTATATGGGTACATGGGTATGTGGGTATGGGTTACATGATCCCATACCCCTACCCACTCTACCCGATGGGTTTAACATTTCCCTATTCATATACCCATGGATAACTTTTTGTCCCATACCCTTACCCTAATAGGGTTTTTACTCGCAGGGTACGTGGGTAATGGGTACCCATTGCCATCCCTAATCAACCATGACATAACATTAGGCTTGAGTGCCAACGGGAAGTAGTTGGCAAGCACCTCATCATCGTGGGCCCCAGCAACTTGCATTGTGATGGTGTAGATGCTGAGGAACTCTTATGGGTGAGTCTTGCCGTTGTACTTCTCGCCAACGTCGGGCTTGAACATACGGTGGGAGGGCCACTGGAACTGCCGCAGCTCATGGATGAAAGCCGGATAACCCACCTCATAGGGTAGGCCAACGTAGCCTCCCGGCGCTGGGTGGTCCGTAGCGGGCCCTGCCCGCCTGCCGACTGGTGGCGTGCGTCACGTCGGCGCTCGATGGTAGTTCGAGCGTCCTCATGAACCCACTCCCGAAGGACTTGACGCTGATCGTGGTTGGTTCGCGTGTCGGATGACGCGATGGAGATATCATCATGAGCATCCTCGCGACGGACCGACGCCCGGGGTGGCCGGGATGGAGGTGGGGAGGACACCGTGGCCGCATTGCCTCTGGCACGGCCTCCGCTGGCATGCGGTGGCCCGGCGGAGCGACGGCCTACGGGTCCCGCCGGCTGCAACCCATCGTTGTTGGCAATGCCGACGAGGCTTCGGACGGTGGCCCTCCATTCGTCAAGCTTCTCCGCGGCGGGAGGAAAAGCGAGGAGCAGCTGCGCGCGTGCTAGGGCTTCCGCTAGCGTGGGTGGCGGCGAAAGCTGGGTGGACCGCGATGCGCCTCGACTTCTAACCATGTTAGAAGGAGTTGTGTCACGGCCCCGAAGCCGTTTGCCACCTTCGTCAGCACCTCGGCGCGCATGCTGGCCCTCCCCATCATGTGATGGACGCACGTGACTCTTCCCAGGGCGGCGCGCAGGGTCACCGGCAGGGTGACGCTGCTCATCATGCACAACCTGGGAAGAGCGTGCCATGGGCGCCGGTGTTGGCGTCTTGGAGGTCGCCGCGCCACCGTCTGGCGGGATGGCGGCGCCCCTGGAGGGCTCCGTGCCGCCCACGGGGGGCCCGACTCCATCTCTGGAGTCCGCGACTGGTGGCTCGTCGCCTGGCGAGCGAACGACGCCACTCGCCAGGCCTGGACCGCCAGGGTGATGTGGGTGTTCGCGGGCCGCGCCACGGGTTCTCTCAGTGACTGGCCTGCTACTGGTCCGCACAGGTACTGGCAACTCGGTCCCAAACGAACCGATCGTCGTGGTCGTCTTCTTCTTAGGATCCATGGCAATGAAGAACAACTAGGTCAACTGCTAGACCAGATTCTCACAATTGCGCCCCCTACCTGGTGCACCAAAGATGTCGGTGGGAAACGACACCTATGGGATCACTGGAATCCCTACTACGATTGCGGGGCGCTGGATCGTGAGAAGAGCAGGACTAGTAGACAGCGCAAAGGGGATTTACCCAAGTCTGGGCCGCAAAGATGCGTAAAACCCTACGATCCTGCTTTGGTGGATGTATTTAGTGTTCTCGAGCTCTTGAACTAGATCTGGGTGTTGCCAGGTTCGAAAGAGCCGAATCCTTCTCCAGTGCACCATGGGCCTCCTTTTATAAGCAAAAGGGGCTACCACAGTGGCACACAGGAGGTGGAAAGTGCTACAGCGCTGTGAGCTTATCACTGGTATTACAGGACAAAGTGCATTTAATGCGAGGCTCAGGTGTCCCTTCACTTTATCGGGGACGAGGGCGAGGCCCGTCCCATCCGTCGCCGCTCCTCTTTGCTTTGACATGCACCCTGGCCAGCGATGCATGCGGTGCCATGTAGGCAGGCAGGCAGCTGAGGTGGCACTGTGGTGGAGCCTCCACGAAGGGCTGCATGTTGCCACGCAGGTTCCTGCCAAGCTGGTTGGGTCGGCAGGTGCATGCAAATGGCGGCAGAGACTTGGCTGGCGTGGGCCTGGCAGTGGCCCTGCTGGTGCGCTTGGTGAGGGCCTTGTTGGGCGGCCCGGCAAGGGTCTTGCCGTGGCACGCCGTCATCCCCGGCAAGGACCTTGTCGGGGGTCTCATGGGCTTCCTCGGCAAGAACCCTGCAAAGGACTGTTGCCTTCCTATCCTCATTCGATCTTGATTGTTCTTTGTCTTCACAAAGATCTGCATGCCACCACGGAGGTGCCTCCCGAGCCCTGTCCCAATGCGTTTGTCTAGCGTTGGTGGGCTCAAAGGTGGCACGCTCAGCTGGTGCAGGTGAGCTGCCCCGGCAAGGGTCTTGTCGGGGAAACCTGCTTCGTCCATCCGATCTTTGTGGCCTTGGTCCTTGTTGTTGCTTTGTTTGTCTTGTGCCTTCGGCTTCTCTCTGGCTTCCCTTTCCTGCCCTATTATGTGTGGTCATGGCGGGTGGCTCTGACTGCCCGTGCACAAGTAAAGGGGTCAAAAGCAGAGCCCCTACTTTTCTACACCCACACTGTTGCCTTTGAAAGGTTTATTCCGCTGACCAGATTTAGAACCATTGAATCCAGCATTGATTGTTGTATCATCTACGTCGTCGTTATTGCTCCAACATTTGTTTTTATTGCAGCATGGTTTGCCATTGTCATCCCTTGCCTCAGAGGTGCCGGGGTCGTCGGAGTTGTTGCTTCTACGAGCCAACCAACTCTCTTCAGCCGCGCAGGAACGGGTCATGAGTGCAGTTAAAGGTGCCATGGTCTTCGGCTTTTCCTGCCCGAGGTGCCGAGCAAGCCATTCATCATGGCCGCTGTGTTGATGCTAAGGCTTCGGCATCCGGACAGTCCATGATTTGGTTCTTTTTGATTAGGAACCGATTCCCAAGCTTGCGAGCCGATTCGCCAGGTTGTTGGATTATGTGACTTAGGTCATCAGCATCCGGTGGCCGGACATAAGTGCCCTGAAAGTTGGCCCGAAAAGCATATTCTAAATCTTCACAGGTTCCAATGGAGTTCTCTAGGAGGCTGTCCAACCAGTGGCGTACTGGTCCTTTCAGCTTTAGAGGAAGATATTTAATGGCGTGAAGGTCATCTACACAAGCCATATGAATGTGAAGAAGAAAGTCTTCGATCCACACAGCCGGATCCGTCGTTCCATCGTACTACTCGATGTTTACTGGTTCAAATCCCTCCAGAAACTGGTGCTACATTACCTCATCAGTAAAACACATAGGGTGTGCGACACCTCAATACCGTGCAACATCACGGCGGAGATCGTATGACTTCTGACTTCGGTGCTGATCGCGAATATTGTAATGTTTATCACACTGGGTTTCATAGCCGTTATCTCGTGCTGGGGCGCGCCCTCTTTATCCATAGATAGATCTAGTCTGACCAACTTTATTGGCCAGGTCCTGATGTAAATCTTATGTATAGCCCGCTGCCGCTGTCTCCTTGCCTTTTCGGCAAAGCTTGATGTGCCGTTTTGTCCCATCCATGTGGTGGTCGGTCTGGTTGATCTGCATAATTGTATTCCGACGGTACTGGCTCAAGGGCTTCGTTGTCGAACTATGCCAGCAGCTTGCGCTTGGGGTAAATTTTACGGGTCGCTCGGGGCCATACTCCTCGGTGGCCAGGACGTTTGTCCACCTTTCATTGAGTGTATCCTGTTCAGCTTTGAGCTGCTGCTTCTTCTTTTTCAGGCTTCGCGCGGTGGTGATGAGCTATCGCTTGAAATGTTCTTGTTCGAGAGGTTCCTTTGGGACGATACAATCTTCGTCACCAAGGCTAACATCCTCTTCGCAGACTAGCATATAGTTGTTGTCCTCCGAATCTTCATGATCGGTGCGTTCGGGGCTATACTGACCCTCTTGACTCTCGTCCTGTTCGGACGTGGGCTCGACGGGGTGTTCGAGGTCTTCGATATTATCCTGAGTCTCATTGTCTTCGGTGCCGGTATTCCTGTCCCTTGCCCGATGCGATCGTGTGGGGCGCCGCTGGCACCGGCGTTTTGGTGGTTCATCGACGGTCTTGTCCTTATCTGGATTCTAATTCTCCTTGTCGTCCTTTTTATCAGAAGTGTCCACCATGTATACGTCATATGTATAGGTGGCCGTCCAATGCCCTGTGATGGGTGGGACTTGGTCTGATTCGGCGTCGGCATCATCGTCCATACCGTCGATGTCTTCGGACGCATAGTCTAGCATGTCGGTAAAATCCTCGACAGTGGCTATTAAGTGGGTGGTGGGCAGGTCATAAAATTCCCCACTCTCAGCCCCCAGCCAATGTTGGGTGAGTTCGAAGACAAAGATTCCATAATGGCGAGAGACCACATTAAGCCCAGTGCTTCGTCTAAGGGCGAAAGCCGAATAGGAGTCTGTGGATCTGCAGGGTTGGGTTCGGTGATAAGCACCTGATCGAGCCCAATGGACGCAGACCTCGACAGTTCGGAGTTATCGTCCAGAGGCAAGTCCAAGAGCACCTTTGGGTCTCCGGTCGGAAGTTCTATGATAGAGAAGAGTCTGGCGGGGCTGTTCCTCCCGTCTTCGGATGATATGACCTGCTCCACATCTAAGGCCGAGGTGGGTGTGAGAGTCGACCCTTGGACGGGATCTAAGAGCGGATCCGAAGAAATTCCTTTGTGAGGGAAGGGGGTGGCGACCAAGGCCGCGAACCCCTCAATGATCAGATTTCCTCGGATATCGGTGATGTAGTTCAGGTTTCTGAACCTGATCTGGTGGCCGGGGGCCTAACTGTCGACCTGCTCAAGGTGGTCGGTCGAGTTGGCACCAAGCACGAAGCCACTGAACACAAAGACCTATCTAGGGAGAAAGGTTTCCCTGGACAGAGTGTCATCGTCGGTGAAGAGGCGAGCCATCAATCCTTCTGTTGACAACAAAGCGGAGCTCTTAATGAAAGCACCAATGTCGGTGTCAAAACCGGCAGATATCGGATAGGGGGGGCCAAGTGATACGTCTCCAACGTATCCATAATTTTTGATTGTTCCATGCTATTATATTATCTGTTTTCGATGTTTAATGGGCTTTGTTATACACTTTTATATTATTATTGGGACTAACCTATTAACCGGAGGCCCAGTGCAAATTGTTGTTTTTTGCCTATTTCAGTGTTTCGCAGAAAAGGAATATCAAATGGAGTCCAAATGCAATGAAACCTTCGGGAGAATTGTTTTTCGAACAAACGCAATCCAGGAGACTTGGAGTAGATGTCAGGTAAGCAACGAGGTGGCCACGAGGGTCCGGGCGCGCCCCCACCCTCGTGGGCCCCTCGTGGCTCCCCTGGCTGACTTCTTTCGCCTATATATACATGTATACCCTCAAAACATCAAGGAGCACAATAGATCGGGAGTTCCGCCGCCGCAAGCCTCTATAGCCACCAAAAACCAATCGGCACCCTGTTCCGGCACCCTGCCGGAGGGGAGATCCATCACCGGTGGCCATCTTCATCATCCCGACGCTCTCCATGACGAGGAGGGAGTAGTTCACCCTCAGGGATGAGGTATGTACCAGTAGCTATGTGTTTGATCTCTCTCTCTCTCTCTCTCTCTCTCGTGTTCTTGATTTGGCACGATCTTGATGTATCGCGAGCTTTGCTATTATAGTTGGATCTTATGATGTTTCTCCCCTCTACTCTCTTGTATGGATTGAGTTTTCTCTTTGAAGTTATCTTATCGAATTGAGTCTTTAAGGATTTGAGAACACTTGATGTATGTCTTGCATGTGCTTATCTGTGGTGACAATGGGATATTCACGTGATCTACATGATGTATGGTTTGGTGATCAACTTGCGGGTTCAGTGACCTTGTGAACTTATGCATAGGGATTGGCACACGTTTTCGTCTTGACTCTTCGGTAGAATCTTTGGGGCACTCTTTGAAATACTTTGTGTTTGTTAAATAGATGAATTTGAGATTGTCGTATAATCATACCCACGGATACTTGAGGTGACATTGGAGTATCTAGGTGACATTAGGGTTTTGGCTGATTTGTGTCTTAAGGTGTTATTCTAGTACGAACTCTATGATAGATCAAATGGAAAGAATAGCTTCGTGTTATTTTACTACGGACTCTTGAATAGATCAATCAGAAAGGATAACTTTGAGGTGGTTTCATACCCTACAATAATCTCTTTGTTTGTTCTCCGCTATTAGTGACTTTGGAGTGACTCTTTGTTGCATGTTGAGGGATAGTTATATGATCCAATTATGTTATTATTGTTGATAGAACTTGCAGTTGTAAAAGTATGAACCTTAGGCCTTGTTTCCTACCATTGCAATACCGTTTATGCTCACTTTTACCATTAGTTACCTTGATTTTTTTATATTTTCAAATTACAAAAACCTATATCTACCATCCATATTGCACTTGTATCACCATCTCTTCGTCGAACTAGTGCACCTATATAATTTACCAATGCATTGGGTGTGTTGGGGACACAAGAGACTCTTTGTTATTTGTTTGCAGGGTTGCTTGAGAGAGACCATCTTCATCCTACGCCTCCCACGGATTGATAAACCTTAGGTCATCCACTTGAGGGAAATTTGCTACTGTCCTACAAATCTCTGCACTTGGAGGCCCAACAACTTCTACAAGAAGAATGTTGCGTAGTAGACATCAAGCTCTTTTCTGGTGCCATTGCCGGGGAGGTGAGTGCTTTAAGGTATATCTTTAGATCTTGCAATCGAATCTTTTAGTTTCTTGTTTTATCACTAGTTTAGTTTATAAAAGAAAACTACAAAAAAGTGGAATCGAGGGTGCCTCATATGCTTCATCTTTTCAATATCTTTCATGAAAATAAGGATTCCGATAATTGTGCTCAATTGCTAGAGGAAGATTGCATTAGAATGTTTGGCACTAAATCTTTGAATGATGAGCATGATTTCAATGTTGTTAGTATGAACTCTTTGAATATCCATAGTACTAATGATGATCACACTAGTTATGACAAAAATGTCTCTTATAAGCATGTCAATTTTTGTGGAGTGCATAGAGTTTGCAAGTACACACCAAATAGAGAAGATAGATTTTGCGATAGGCATAAGTATTTAGAAACTAAATGGTTGCAAGAAAGGCTAGATGCTTGTGCTAAAAATTTAAAATTTCTTTGCCATCCTTGTGAACTTTGCAATGAACATGGTCATTTAAATCCCCAATGCAAATTGTTTCATGTTCGTATCGTGTCCAAAAATTGTGATGACTTGATCTCCCTTGCACATCATAATGAACTTAGTTTGCTTTTGGGTTATGAAGAAATAAAACGTATAACTAAAGATATGCCATAATTTGTCCTTGATAAAGTTCTTGATTTTGATCTAGAAGAAATTTTTATGCATTGTGCGGTGAATTGCATTGAAAATCCTTATATTTCCAATTACATAAACAAAAGAAAAATAATAGAAGATGAAGAGAATACTAATGAAAGGGAAGAGACTTCCCAATATCCTCCTATTATTTCTTATGATGAATCAGGTAACGAGGAGGAGCTTTCTATTCAACCAATCTCATTAATAAGGAGCTCCAAAAATAGGATTAAACCCACACATAGTATGAAGAAGAAAAAGAAAAGACAAAGAAACAAAGGTAAAAAGGTATCCCTCCCAAATGATGTTGCTCCTGTTACTCATTGTGCTGATGATAATTGCTATACTATTGGTGCTATCCATACTATTAATGATGAGAGTCATTATGCTTATGATATGCAAAGGCCCAAGCTTGGGGATACTATGTTTGGTGAGAATGACATGTTTGAGAATATATTTGCTGGAATTAATGTTTGTCCCAAGCTTGGGGATGCTATGTTTAATGAACATGATATTTTTAGCCTCCCAAGTTTTGATGTGCAAATTTATTATGATGATAGCATGCCTCCTATTTATGATGATTATTGTGATGACTTGTATGCTATTAAGAATAATGATAGCCATGAAACTTGTCATCATGATTTTAGTTTTCAATTGGATTATGCCTCACATGATAGTTATTTTGTTGAGTTTGCTCCCACTACTATTCATGAGAAGAAATTTGCTTATGTGGAGAGTAGTAAAATTTCTATGCTTGTAGATCATGAAAAGAATGCTTTAGGTGATGGTTATATTGTTGAAATTATTCATGATGCTATTGAAAATTATTATGAGGGAGGAATATATGCTTGTAGGAATTGCAATAATATCAAGTTTCCTCTCTATGTGCATAAAGTTTTAAAGTTATACTTCTTTTGCCTTCCTATGCTAGTTGATTATTGTTCCCATAAGTTCTTTGCTCATGAAATCCCTATGAATAGGAAGTGGGTTAGACTTAAATGTTCCAATCATATTCTTCAAGATGCTCTCTTTATGTTTCAATTCTTATCTTTTTTGTGAGCATCATTGAAATCATCATGCCTACCTAGGGGCGTTAAATATTAGCGCTTGTTGGGAGGCAACCCAATTTTATTTTTGTTCTTTGCTTTTTTCTATTGTTTAGTAATAAATAATTCATCTAGCCTCTGTTTAGATGTGGTTTTATGTTTTAACTAGATCACTGACAGCGCGTGTTGTTGTGCCCGTCTATTTTAACTCATTAGTTGTTAGGGATAGAAAACAACTTGTATACATTTGTTCAGTATAATGTATATTTGATCTCGCAGAAAAAGTATAACGCATATTCTCTCACATCATTTAGAAATTTCATGATATGCTTCCATCTCTATTGATGGCGTAATGGTTTTTCAAATATAAATACATCAAGCAGAATAAGAATTCAAAAATAAGGTCATATAATAGTTTTTCAAGGTTGTGTAGCATTGATTATTTGTCCAAGATTTAGATGATCAGTGTACTATTTCAGGCTAACAAAGAATTTTGTCAGGCCACCGTCGACGATGTTCGCAGATGCCCGTCTCCTCCTTGGAGGCGCCGTCGATTTTCCCCTTCCTCCTTCAAACTGATGGTTGCTCGTGTCACCTGACTCGTCATGTGGAGTGTGCCTTGGAGTGGTGGCCTGCGTGTTGAGGCGCTCTGAGAAGACTTAGCTTATGTCTGGATCTAGATAGATTTCTTATTTTTATGCTTAGCTTGGCTTTGCTTAGTCCCTATTTTTGGTTCCTGTTTTTAGCTATTTGTGCTTCGCTTGTAGAGCTGGTCTCCCCAATAGTGTAGGTGTGTGTTTGTATGTCTCATCTGTATTGATTGTGGCTTTATTTATAAAGCGGGGCGGAAGCCTTTTTTGGGTATGAAGAATTTTGTATCAATTTCTTTGCACACGAGAAGTTTAGGTATTGCACAAAATTAATGGACCATGAAGCGGGCAGAAGAGACGATAAACATTTGTTGTATCAACATTTCACTGTCATGTTGCAGAAAGGTTTGCCTACATGCAGAGAGGTATCTAGACCCTAATATTTAGATAATAGATGCTAGTACAATTTTACTTTCCAAAACCAAACCAACATACAAAACATGGAGTTCATGGACATATCATCAAATTAGTATGCAGAAATCTAGAATGCATACTTTAAGAGGTATCAAAGCCATCCCACGGAGTGTCCCTCCTATCAGTGCTCAACTACTTATATTGTAGATGTCACCACAAAACCAAACTACATCCACTAAAGATGCAAGAAAGAAAGGACCACACGTTATTACAACTGAAACCAAATTTTAATTCCTTTTCGTACTCAGCAATCATAGTCTCAAATTCAATAGATTCAACACCATAAATAGGGCAGACAGCTCCGTAATGTTAGCAGTTGGTCCAAACTCCTAACCTCATACTCATCAAGCCAAATACACATCAGATTGGGAAACACCATAATTACCGCTTTTGCATCAGAAAAGAAGATCTAGTGGTTATACACACTAATATTTTCCTAATAATAAGTCCAACCGGATCCAACATATACTGGTGGCTAACATGAACAAATTTGGTGGAATTCAGCCAGCGCAATCGAGACTACGATCTAGCAAGGGAAAGGATAAAAGTAAATAAGAATAATTGTCACAACATACTTTGCATTGCCATGTCACAAAAAATAGGGTGATGCCGAGATGCGATTGAGCATGAGCTTGTACTTCGCATTGCCGTGCCCATCTACTTTTTCAGTAAAATGGTAGTTATTTATAAGCATGAAAGATGGATGATAAGATATAATAGGCGATGATAGGCTACTGGTTCCAATACATATATTGGGAAGAGATCGAAAACTTTGGAACATTGATATTGCCTTAACTTTGGACAGTAATAATATTGGTACACATATACTGAATGACTAGAATTCAAAGGGTAACACTACCAAACTAATCAAATTGGCAGTGCTGGCATGAAGCAGCAAGACAATTTGCAAAAAAAGGTGCATTGAACTTGTGCGTCTTGTGCAAGATTCATGCAAGATATTATGTTTGAGTTTGTTCAAAAGGAGTTGTTTAATGAATGAAGATTTAAGCGGCAAACACAAAAATAAGTTTATATGACTGCTCTTATTAAAGAGGATGGATTAAACTTATGCAAAGATATGGGACTGACCTACAAACTTGTAAGGAACTTAAGAAGAACAGCCACATTACTCTCTTTATCCCCCACTACCCAGAGACCAATGCCCCCCACTGAATTCCTCTCTCACCATCCCTGCATAAGATAAATATGTTTGATTAAGAGGACAAGAAGATTGGGTGGGGGATCAGATGCCAATAAAGGCTATTGCAGGACACATAAATGGAGTTTAAAAAGAAAATTATGTATTTCAAAGATAGCAAGCTCGTTATGATTTCTTTTACTTTGAGTACTGAGTTGATTTAGTGGATTTCTTCCATTAAAGTGGCTAAATAATCTTTTTCATTGCTTCAGTTCAGTTCAAAAAAATACAATTATTCTATTTGTATGCCTTCCACAGAGAATGTGGCATTCAACCCATGACATTGGCTATTTGAATTCTGGACAGTCACTCTAGTGGAACACATAGCAGGAACCTTCAACGAGAAAATTTATCAGGCAAAAGGGATGATCAAACAATTTCTGGAACATAAATCACATTACTTGATTATCTTCACATTAAACCTCACATTATGAAGAAATCTTATTATGCAAAGTTATTTCTAACCAAGGGAGCCGCATAGTGGTGAAAAATTAGAAACAACACATAGTCTTCTACCAAGTGTATTCCCATTAATTTTGTTATCTTTTGCACCGACTTCACTTGGCTTGTTGTTCATCAGTATGCAACGGGTCAAAGTAGGATAAAATTAACATTGATAAAAAACTCCAACGTCACCTCCATGAGCATTGACCTTCATGAAAGCTTTGTAGTACCAGCAGAAAACCCATGCAGCCATTGCTATATCTCCAACACTGCAGGAAGTAAAATCATTTGGATTTGCTTGCTAATGAACTGGCCATGACATAACCTTAAAAAAAGAACATGTCACTAATCAAGATGGCTTGGAATAGCGTAGGATTCAACAAATGCGATATTCAGATGACTGTAATGGCACCGTAAATAATATGATCCTTTGGCGATTTGATTTCCTTCTTACCAGTTATATACATAATTTGAAGAATTACAATATCAATTTCAGTCCCCGCTAAAGTACTCCAATCTCCTGCTGATAGATTCACAAGCATTACGAATCCCAATGGACATAAAAAATAAAACTATGCAGCATAAATAACTTATAGAAAAAATCGAGTGCTCCCTCTGCTCAGCTCAAGGACCATGGATGAAATATGAAATCTCTCTATACGAATAGATGCTAAGAATAATGAACAATATGCTCATTTTTTATACAAGTATGAGGGGAAGGGGATTAGGGGACTGAGTCCGAAATCTAATCCATGGGAGATTCTTAGTAACCTTACTGAGATGGAAGCCATAGCCACGCTGCAGCCTCACTGTGGTCCTCCGCCATGAACTCCTTAATCCTATAAGGAGAAACAATTTTTGCAACACTCTAATCACGAGTAAAATAAGTTAATATAGTATGCAGATTTGCAGATCATGAATTGAAGAATTAAGACACGGGCATCCAAGAAGAAATTTGGCTCAACATTTAGTCGAACACACACTAACAAAATTCAGAAGCACTTACGACTGGAGACATTTGAGTGTCCTTGATGCTGAGATGCAGGGGCGGCTCAGTGACATGTACATGCACAAGCGCAAAAGGGGTGCACCCATGATGTCGAGGAGCACCCGGAGTGTTGGGGATATAACTATTTGTGTAAGCCGCCCAGGGGGGGGTACGCAAAAAAGACTCATCAAAAAGAAGCCCAAGACCAAGCTTGAAGATGACGGTTCAATAAAGGGTCTAAGGCCCACAGGCGGCTTAAGGCCCATAGTAGTAAACCGCTATGATGATATGACTTGTAACATAAGGTAGACTTAACTAGTCACCGAGCCGGACACTGTTTATGAGCCGGCCGGGACTCCGTAGGCCGCAGGGCGTCCACCCATGTATATAAGGGGATGACCCGCTGGCGGCTTAGGGCAAGAAACAACTCATCGAGAACCGAGCATAGCATCAAGCAATACCAACCCAACTAGATGTAGGCCTTACCTTCACCGTAAGGGGCCGAACTAGTATAAACCTCTCATGTCTCTTGTCCCAATTAACCCCTTCAAGCTTTCTAGTTGCGATGGGTCCACGATTAAGTCCTTTCACTAGGATATCTGACGTGACAATTCCATGACAGTTAGCGCCCACCGTGGGGCTCGCGCACGATGGTGTTGAGTTCTTGGAGGGATCTCTTCTAGGGTTCGAGAAGCTCGCAATCATCCGGATGATGAAGAAACAACATTAAAAGCTCCACTTTAACAATGGATTTCACATGTTCACCGTGAAGTTTTTTGCCGCTAGCATGGAAGGATTTCCACCTCCAATGAGTAGACAAAGCGGGATACACAAGCTTAAGTTTAAGAAAAATTAGGGTTGCATCGGATGCGCCGCTGCTGCTGCAAGTCGATGACCAGTCCGAGATCGATCAGCAAAAAGAAGGAAAGAAAAGAAGACTGCCACAAAGACTCGGATGGGAATTTTCTAAAAAGACTCCTACGACCTGGAAAAAGAGACAACAGCGACCCGGACTCGCCGCTGCAGGGCCTCATTCGCCACGGTTCCGAACCTGCCGTGCCCGCGTGCTGACTCTGCCTCGCTACCTGGCACGCCGCTCATCCGCACGACTAGCTTCTAGCCGCGCCTCGAGTTGCAGGCCTTATTTGGCCAATCTCAGTCGAGCTGGCCCTAAGCCGTTGCCGTTCTCCGCCCTCGCGCGCACTTTGCCTCTGTCAAGTGGCTCTGCCGCACCTTGGGGCTCAAATCGCCACCATCCGCCTCGGAACTGCTGGGCACTGCTGTCTGACCTTCTGTGCCGCCGCTCCACCCTTGGGTATGAGCCGCCCTCATACGGGCCTCCGCCGGCGCGCCTCCATTGCTGAGCCGCCCTGCTGCGGACCAACTTCGCTGCAGCTGCTTCGATTTCTCCATCACCGAGCCACTTGCCTCCGAGTTGCTGACCACCTTGCTGGAGACGCCCCTGCCACTACGCCTCTAAACCGCCGCTACCTCCGCCGGAGAGCCGGCCTGCTGCCATCTTCATGGGACCCGCCACCGAGAGCCGCCGCGGCGACAATGACTGTGTCCCCGCTTGCGGTTTGCTTCCAAGCCACCACTATACTCCAGCCTGGCCGAACTCTGAGTCGCCATCGTCACCTCCAAATAGCACCCACCTCGAGCAGCTTCGTCGCCAAGCCTCCATGGGCCCGACATGCCTTTACCACCGACGGTACCAACCGCGGCCATGGTCGCTGCCTACAAGCGTTTCCTCTGCCACGCCTCACTGCATCTCTGCTGAGACGCCGTCTCCGTCGTGCTCGAGCCGTCCAGGCCTCTCCTCATTGGACCACAAGCCGCAGCCAAGTGGACTCCCCTACGCCTGCGGCCTGCCGCTTGTCTCAACCCTCACGGCACCGGCAAGCCGCTGCCCGAGCCCGAGTAGCCTCCTTGGCATGTTTACAAGTCGCCGTCATCTTCGTCTTCGAGCCGCCTGGCCATCAAGGACGTCGTAGAATCTGTCCCAGAAACTGAGAGTTGCTCCAAGCGTTTCTTATTATATTCTGCTAACAAATGAGGACAAGGAAGGGATTGGAAGAAATCTTGTGGATAGAATTTGTGCTGAAGCCTGGGAAGCTATACACAAGGGATACACAATTTTTTATCTGAGAGAGAACTGCGGCCACCTGCGAGCTGCTGTCGTGGCACGCCCCGTTGACCCGCCATCGGCACAGTTACGCCCTAGGTTGTCGTTGCCACTTAGCCAAGTTGCCCGCGCCCTTCCGCCATGGTCTGAAGCTGTTGGGCCGCCCTGGCTGCGCTCGCGAGCCCCCACCGAGTCCCGTTTCAGCCACTTGCTGTGGCCGGGACTTGAAGAAAAGAGCCAGAATACTATCAGCAGCTGCAAATGTTACACATGGCAAAAGTAAACCTGGCCGAAACCATCTGATCAAAAAAATTCAGAGAAGAAGAAGCAGCCAAGCTAGCCACGTGGTGTTAAGCAAATCATGCTTCTCACGTCACATCAAATTGGCATTTACCTACGCTGTTTTTTCATCCTGGATATGTCCAGTATTATCAGACGGCAGTGTCCATGGTCATCCGACAAAAATATCAGGTGTTATTTTTCCTATATTTTCTCATCACATACATTAATTCATTCCACAACAATTACTCTAGCCTGTAGTGTTTTTTATGCAGAACAATTACAAAAGTGGTGATTATCGCACACGCGGAGCATGCGCCAGCATTGTTTTGCCGTGTCGTCTGAGTCGTGCTGCCCGACGGACAAAAGTTTGAGCTGCCGCCCCCGCATTTCATTCTACATCAACACCGTGGACGACTCTCTCGTTTGCAGTTTACAATGTCGTGGCCGACTCTTTCATCTGGCCGGCTTACAACGCTGTGATTGAATCACCTGTCCACGCTGGTTTACAATGCCATGGCCGGTTCATCTGTCAGAGCCACCTTTGATGATGCGGTCATCTTTACCGTCCATCTCTCGCGGTCTGGTCTACATCAACACACCGGGCCGTGCCTGTCTGCGTGAGCTATTCATTGAGTATGAGCAAGTCACTACTTGGGAAGCCCGGTTTTTCTTCCAACAAATTGGAGGCAAATTATCATATATTATCAGCCGCCGTCTGCACTGGATGGTTCAATGGGCAGGCGCACAAGTCGCCTCCACTACAGTTTGGTTAACTTCAAACAGCCAGTTCGAAGGAACCATTGGCCGAGTTGCTGACACGGCTCATGCGGGATCATTTATAACCCGCCGTAGTCACCTCAACCTTCTGTAGGTTCACATCGCGCTATCACCGCCAATGATATACACCTCCTGCTATGGTCAAAAATGGAGAATCTCAAGCCAACTCCTCGAGTCGCCTTGAGACTCGGGGGCTACAATGGTATGACTCGGCAAAACTAGTCGGATTCAATATCCGGCTCAAGGTAAATTTGTCCCACAAAGCACTGAAGCTCTCAAATCTAGTTCAAAATCTAGTTCAAGGTAAATTTGTCCCTCACAAATTTTTGAAGCTTTCAAATCCGGTTTAAAGTTCTGGTTCAAAAAGAATTAATCTCTTGCAAGTTCGAGTTCTAAGAAAAATTAAAGGTTGCCAAAAAGAACTTGCTGCCATGATGCGCGGTTCAAACATAGGTATCCTGCCTTACGACTTATCTTATTATGGTCACTCGAGGGCTTCCTGCTCATCGAGCATAGCTATCGATACCCTCTTGATCGGTGCAATACTAATGTATGGTCACTTGGGGGCTTCCTGTTCAAACATAGGTCATATTCGAACCAAAGAGAACATAGCTGTCGAAACCCTTTTGATCGGCATACTGCCAAACTCACTAGGGGGCTTCTTGATCGTATCCAAATCATAGTTTAACCTCTTTTGGGTCCAATGTGGATCGTATTTGAATCAGCGTCATTAAACAACTCTCAAGGTCATTTGGGGGCTTCCTGTTCAAACATAGGTCGTATTCGAACCAAAGAGAACATAGCTGTCGGTACCCTCTTGGTCGGCAACGCCAGAGCCACTGGGGGCTTTAGCTCGACCCCTTTGCAACGGTTTTTTGATCGTATACCAATCAGAAGCCTTAAACTTTTTAAGTCTTTTTTTGTGAAGAATTTTGGGTTTGACTTGAGACCTTTTTTAGGTTATATCTCAAATGTATATAAGTGTTTTATGCTTAACCCGGCTTGACTTTTGACTATAAGTCGCCAGCTTATGACAATCATCATCTATGTGGAAGCATTGGCTTCTAAGGATTGGGTTATCACCCTTACTGCACAGGTCATGTGAACCGGCAATACAAATTCAATATCACAGTGGTTATATGTGAGATATTATGACCCACCCTGGCTTTGACGCTAAGTTGCCAGGGCATATGTTGTTTAAACTCTTTGCAGGATTTGTAGAAATATGACATATAAATGATTAAGTTCAAGCTCATTATCAAAGTTGATGCTTCAAAATGATTATCTGTTCTGGATTTTTCTCAAAGGCTATAAGCCGCCGGGTTATAAAAATTCCGGCTTACAACGGAGGCGTATTAAATCGCCATCGGCCAAGAGCCACCGAGTATTTAAACTTCGGATTTACTGATCAACAAACGAGGTATTCAAAGTCGCTTGGGCACAATGGTTATTATTTTATTAATGGATATGATTTATTCTACAATGGAAGGAATAGTCCCGAGTCGCTGCAGGCTTATGACCCGGCACTTGGGGGCTGCATTATTCAAATTGAGGTTACATCAAATATGCAAGTCTCATGTCGCTGCAAACATGCACCATGACACTTGGGGGCTAATGCAAAGTCATTTTTTGCTCACCTCATTGAAAACCCAACTCATCACATCGTAATGAGCTGGCCCTTTGGGGCTACCAATTGCTCCTGTCAACAGTTCAAGGTACACAAGTCTTAATCCATTATATTGAAGGATCCATAGCTCAGTTGGTAAAGCACAAACCTCTTAACCTTGTGGACGTGGGTTCAAGCCCCATGGTGGAGATTACATCATATGATGTTATTATCAATGAATTATATACAAAGTCCCAGCTCAGTAATATCTTACTAAGCCGGCCCTTGGGGGCTACACGTTGCTGCTCCAGTTTACATGATAATATTTAAAAAGTCCCTGCTCATTATTGCATAACGACCCGACCCTTGGGGGCTACACTGGTTGAAGTTTTATGAGCATAAGGCAATTACAAGTCCCAGGTTGCTGCAAGCATGACAACCCGACACTTGGGGGCTACAGGTGATATGCATATAAGGGAGGAATAACTTTAAATCCTCAGTTTTGAGCAAAGTGGGTATTATATTATTATCGAAGAAATCTGCAAAGTTTATGACCCGGCGTCATCATAAGATTAACCCGGCATCAGCAACAATTATATGACCCGGTATCATTTGTTTATAACCCGACAATTTTGGCAATCATAAATCAGCAAGACCTACATCTTTAAGCCGGTTGAAAGTCAGATGAGTATTTCAAGACTAATATTTTTTAAGCTGGCACATGGCGGATGTGTGTGGATTACACAGACTTAAATAAGGCTTGTCCGGCTGATCCCTTTTTTCTCCCCCGTATTGATCAAATCATTGATGCTACGGCGGGTTGCGGGCGTTTAAGTTTTCTGGATGCTTACTCTGGTTATCATCAGATCAAAATGGCAGTTAAGGACCAGGAGAAGACGGCTTTCATCACTCTGTTTCGAGCTTTCTGTTATGTGTCTATGCCATTTGGGCTCAAGAGTGCTCAGGCGACTTATCAGCGATGTGTACAGAACTGTCTCCACGATCAAATTGGGCGCAATGTTCATGCTTATGTGGATGACATCATGGTGAAGTCCAGAGAGAAGGAAACCTTGATATCTGACTTGAAAGAGACCTTTGATAATCTCCGGCTTTATAAGATGATGCTTAACCCAGCCAAGTGTGTGTTTGGTGTACCTGCAGGCAAGCTCTTGGGTTTTCTGGTCTCAAACAGAGGCATTCAAGCTAATCCGGAGAAGATCAAGGCGATTACCTCTCTGGCTAAACCGGCGTGCATCAATGATGTTCAGCGACTGGCGGGTCGTGTTGCTGCTTTAAGCCGGTTCATAAGCCAGTTAGGTGAGAAGGCCCTACCGCTGTATCAGATGATGAAGAAAACGGACACCTTTGTCTGGAGTGATGATGCTGATGCTTCCTTTGAAGATTTAAAGAGACAGTTGTCTGAGTCACCGGTCCTTGCGGCTCCCATTGATAAAGAGACATTGTTGTTATATGTGGCTGCTAATTCACGAGCTGTCAGTGTTGCCATCATGGTGAAGCGTAAGGAGACAGGCAAGGAGCATCTAGTTCAACGGCCGGTTTACTACATCAGTGAGGTGCTTATTGAGTCTAAACAAAGGTATCCACATTGGCAGAAACTTGTTTACGGAGTGTTTATGGCAAGCCGGAAGCTGAAGCAGTACTTCCAAAGTCATCCTATAACTATGGTAAGTTCTGCCCCCTTGGGGGAAATCATCCAGAACAGGGAAGCCACAGGACGAGTTGCCAAGTGGGCTATTGAGCTTGGGCCTCATGGTTTGAAGTATATGCTACGTACTGCTATTAAGTCTCAAGCCTTAGTGTACTTTATTAATGATTGGACAGAGTTGTAGGCTCCTGAGGAGAAGCCAGATAACACATATTGGACTATTCACTTTGATGGGTCCAGGTAGTTAGAAGGCTCGGGGGCTGGAGTTGTTTTAACTTCCCCTCGAGGTGACAAATTTTGTTATGTGCTCCGGCTTATGTTTCCTTGTGCTAACAATGCAGCTGAGTATGAGGCCTTACTCCATGGTCTCCAGATGGCCAAAGAGATGAATTTGAGCCGGGTAAGATGCTTGGGCGCTTCAGATCTCGTGGCCCAACAGGTGTCAGGCAAGTGGGACTCTAAGGATCCCCTTATGGCGGCTTACCGTCGTGAAGTAGATGCTGTGGCTGGGCACTTTAAAGGTTATCAAGTGGAGCACATTGATCGAAGGAAGAATGAGGCAGCTGATGCTTTACGCCGGTTGGGATCTCAGCGTAAGGCGGTGCCGCCTAACACCTTTCTCGATGTTTTGCATAACCCTTCTGTCAAGGTACCTACAGAGGAAGAACTAGGAGTGCCAAACCCGGAGGCACAGCTGGTGGTAGCTCTTCAGGTCATCCCGGATTGGACAGTGCCATATTTGGCCTATATGACCCGTGGAAAGTTACTTGAGGATGAGACCTTGGCGAGACAAATTGTCAGGCGGTCCAAATCTATGACGATTGTTCATGGCGAGTTACATCACCGTAGTGTCACTGGGGCATTTGAACGTTGTGTGTCGCCTGCAGAGGGTTAGGAGATACTTCGTGAGATCCATGAAGGAGATTGTGGTCATCACACTGGTTCAAAATCTCTTGTGGCCAAGGCCTTTCGTCATGTTTCTATTGGCTGATGGCTCATGCTGATGCGGAGGATCTAGTCAGCAAATGTGACAGATGTCAAAAATTCTCACGATGGGCTCATGTGCTGGCTCAAGAATTGAGGATGATTCAAATTACTTGGCCGTTCGCAGTCTGGGGGCTTGACATGGTTGGACCTTTCAAGAGGTCTAAGGATAAAAAGACACACCTCCTAGTGGCAGTGGATAAGTTTACAAAGTGGGTTGAGGCAGAGCCGGTCAGTAAGTGTGATGTAGCCACGGCGGTTTAGTTTATGAAAAAGGTGATCTTTCGTTTTGGTTTTCCACACAGCATCATAACAGATAATGGCACTAATCTCTCCAAGGGTGCCATGGAAGAGTTCTGTCAACGAGAACATATCCGGCTTGATGTTTCGGCTGTTGCTCATCCTCAATCCAATGGTCAAGCAGAAAGAGCTAATCAGGAGATTCTGAAGGGTATCAAACCCCGGCTCTTGGTCCCCTTATAGCGGACTCTGGGTTGTTGGGTGGAGGGGTTATCCTCTGTACTATGGAGCATCAACACTACACCTAACAGATCTACAGGGTATACACCTTTCTTCATGGTGTATGGAGCAGAGGCAGTCCTGCCAAGTGACATCCGACACGATTCACCCCGTGTGGCGGCTTATGTTGAGGCTGATAACAAAAGAGCTCGTCAGGATGCACTTGACTTGTTGGATGAGGAGCAAGACTTAGCAATAGCCCGCTCGGCGATTTGCCAGCAAGACCTGCGCCGCTATCACAACCGTCAGGTTAGAAGCAGAACCTTTTAGCAAGGCGACTTAGTTCTCCGGCTCATCCAGGATCAGTCTGATATGCACAATCTATCCCCTCCTTGGGAAGGACCCTTTGTGATCAGAAAGAATCTGAACAACGGGTCATACTACCTTATCGATGTTTGAGAGCACAAAGACTCACGTAAGTCGGAGGAGGAGACCCGCCGGCCGTGGAATATCGCACATCTTCAGCCTTACTATACTTGAGCCACCGGCTCTCAAGATGTATATATTTTGACGATGTATATATTATATAAAGCACTAAAGCAGGACCTCTGTCCTTTTCACCTTCAAAAGTGTATGTGTCCTATTTATCAGGTGGTGGAAACAACCAACAGGGAGCGGATCATATCTAAATCCGGCTTTCCCTTTGGTCCGGCTTATGATTCTATCTGCATCTAGCCATGATCACTTGGGGGATTCCTGTTCAAACATAGGTCGTATTCGAACCAAAGAGAACATAGCTATCGATACCCACTTTGATCGACACACTACCAAACCCACTTGGGGGCTTCTTGATCATATTTGAATCATAGCTTAATGCCTTTGGGTCTGACATGGATTGTATTCGAATCAGCGTCATTAAACAACTCTTATGGTCACTTGGGGGCTTCTTGTTCAAACATAGGTCGTATTCGAACCAAAGAGAACATAGCTGTCGATACCCACTTGATCGGCATCGCCAAAGCCATTGGGGGCTATATGATCGTATCTGAATCTTAGCTTAACACCTTTGGAACGGTTTACTGATCGTATTCGAATCAGAAGCCTTTGAATATTGTTTATTATCCATTGTATTTCATAAGCATAATTATTTGACTATCTTGGGACCGTCTTGAAAGCACTATGAGATGGTTTTTTGTTCTTCCGGCTTAATATTGATCACCCCAGGTTTTTAAGTATCAGGTGAACATTATATGTTCCAACTTTCAGTAGTTGAATTTACCCACATAGTGTAGGTCATATAAGTAAGCGAGATTACCAAAGGGATCGCAGGTATGCTATTGTGATTATGTTTAACAAATATAATCATAGACCGGCCTGTGTATGATGTTTTGGTTCGCACTCTGGGTTATCAATACCTTATGTGACCCCCGATGCGATCAAACCGCCAAGGGAATTTAGCTTGTTTTATATGCAGGATAAGGCAGGCAAATTTAACATCAAGGAAATAAACGATCAACATAAGCTGGAAATATATAGCAATGGCAGCTTACGAAAGTATTAAGCGCCATAAACATGTGGGAAGGCATGACGAAAATTGAGAGGTTTTTTCTACCCTATTACAAGACTCCCCGAGTTTGCATAATGAAGCATTGTTTTCACAAAGTCATAAACGCCTGGCGGTTCACTCCTTTGGTGGGCTTGAAGATTCCGGGTTATCCTTCTCCTCCTCTCCGTCGGTTGCCCTATCCTGGAAGGTTGACGAGGCCTAGTCAATGCCACTCAAGGCTTCAAACTCAGCTTCATCATCTATTAAACCGGCTAGGTCCACTTCAGGGGCAAAGGTATGCTTACGAGTTGGAGGGATCAGGCTGACTTGATCATAGGGAGGTGTTGGAATTCTTCGGTTCTCACTGTCATAGCCCGGCTGATACTTGGTAAGGTCAGTGTCGTTCCCAATGAGGGTAGCCACGGGGCGCATGTCTTTGACGCGGGCGATGAATCATGTTCATCAAATACGGTCCCATCCTCTTTCAGACTCGGGTATCCAAGAGCGAGGTCGGCCGGGTCTAGTTCTGGAATCCATGCTTTTGCCCGGCTCAACGCGGCTATGACCCCGGCTCTTGAGAACGCCCACCTTAGATCTTGGACCCATTGAGGTAGTACAGCAAGACACTTCAGCACGTCTTGCAGGAGGTGGGGAGTGTTATTTGATAAAGCTACAACGGCCAAAGCACGTTGTGACCCGGTGTACAATTGCTCCACTAGAGTGTAAACCGCTTTCAGTTTGATCAACATGTTCTGCTTGAGGTTTGTGCTCCTAGGGCCTGCATTCATAAACATAAGGTGAGCGGGAGATAACGATTAAAATAGTCATCAAAGGAAGGATTATAATATTTGAGGTTATATATAGTAACTTACCGAAGATGGTTGAGACCATTTGAGATATCTGGTGCTTTAAGCCGGACAACTCAGCTGTTGCTTCTGCAAGTGATGCCTCTGCCGTCTCGGCCCGGGTCACCAGTGAAGCCTTCTCATCAGCCCAGATTTTCTTCTCCGCCTCAAAATTCTTCTTCAACTTCTCTTGTTCAGAGAAGTTGAATTCAAATTTGGAGTTGGCCTTTTGAGTTTCAAGTTCTTGAGCTGTCACACGGCTCTTCAGGTCAGCAATCTCCGACTCAAATTGACTTATGGTGGCCTACATTGATGCCGGGTTATAATCAGAATCATGGTAAGATAACATTAAGTCCCAAGAACTTTGCAAGCAAAGATACTTGACACTTGGGGGCTAATGTATGCTGAAGAATTTTAACTTACAATGTCGGTTCATGCAAATTAAGTCCCAAGAACTTTGCAAGCAAAGATACTTGACACTTGGGGGCTAATGTATATCGCAAGTTCAAGGTATTGTGTTACAACTGAGTTAAATCTCTTCTTTCTAAACCGGACAGAGCAGTGCTAAGCAGTTTCCTAAGTCTACAACATATTTATTCATAAGCAATAGACTTGGGGGTTGATACAGTAAGTATGATTCAGAAAAGGGGCATAAGTTATACCTCAGATTTTTGCTGTATTTGCTTCACCATGTCAATTTCCAGGTCACGGCTGCTATGAAATTGATTGAGATAGCCAGATACTATATCTCTAATGCTTAAATGAGTATAGTCAGCAATTTCTAGCTTGGCCTTTCGGCGTTCCAGAAGCTCCTCCTTAGCAGAACACTTGGCAAGGACAATGGGCCGCCCTGGCTCAACAAATTGAGTCTTCAGAATCTCAACTTCCAGATCAGTTGTCTTGGCCAGGCTAGGAGCTCCCGGGTTATCAGAGCTGTTGAGAGTATCTTCGGCGGGTGGATCAGAGGTTGGTGCTGGAATGTCATAGGCTGGTTCAGGTGGAGGCTGATGGGTAGAACTGTCAGGAGCAGCCGTGCCAAGCTCCGGTTCAGTCACGATCGGGTCTTGGGATGGCTTACTCTTTTTTTGCCCTCTTATTGGGTTTCACGTGTACGCTGTGGACAAAGGCAGAAGGATGAGTACAAAAGCTAAGGTAAAACATAAGGTAAACAAAAGTACATAACCCAGGGGCAGTTTTGAAAGCCGGCATGTTAGATTGCATAGAATCGCCGGAGGAAGGAGAGGTATCCTGATAATTTGGGTCAGATGAATTGAGAGGTTGACGAATTAAACCCGCCGAAGGTAAAACAGAACGTATATCGGAGATAACCTCAGTCCGACGCTTCCTGGTTACGTCAGGTAAGCCGGAGGAGAGCTCTGCATCCTTGCTGGTCCGGGTCTGCCTCCGGCTTTCAAACTGTTGTTGCTTCAAAAGAAATTGAGGATCTTGATAAGCTAAAGGATGTGAAAATCTTACTTTCGGGGTTACTCTTCAGAATTTCTGATGCGGCAGGGGCTCGGAGTCGGAGGAGATTATAGTTACCTCTTCCTCGGCGGCTCGGCTGTTCCCCGTGTCTTCCTGGAAAGATTTAATGTCAGTAAGGTGATGATAAAGAGTCAAGGGAGTTAGAAGTTACCTCTTCTTCATCCACAGAAGTGTCGTCCAATTTGAGTAAATCGGAAGCGCTTGGCTTTTTCTTCCTTGAAGTTCCCGTTTTGGCGGCTTTTCTTTCGGTTCTCTTGGCCGCTCTGGCTTGTTTGGTAGCCTCATAGTCATACTTGACCTTCCAGAAGTTGTCATCGGCCTGTGGAAAAAGATAAGGGGTTAAGAGTAAAAGCAAGGTGTAATATGGTAAAGAGTATTCATTGAGGTTGATGACTCACTGCAGGGGTCGGGTTCTACTTGCAGAAAGGAAGTAAGCCAAAGGCATTACTAGTCACCGTGCCCTCTTTCAACAATGTTTGGGTCATAGCTTCCACTACATCATCTGGTAAGTCGTCGGGACTATGACGCAGTGGGTCATCCTTCTCGCTCGAGTAAGTGCACATTAAGCTGGGGCGGCGGCTTAACGGAAGCACTCGCCAAGTGACCCAAACTTGCACCAAATCAATACCGTTCAAGCCATTGCCTAAGAGGGCTTTGATCTTCTTGATGGTAGGGGCAAGTGATAGACGTTCAACAGCGGTTAGTTTATCCGGCAGCGGGTGATTTGATTCAAGGCGCAGAGAGCGGAAGCCGGGCAGAGGGTTCTCGTCAGCCAGAGAAGTGTCCTGGCAATAGAACCACGTCTGATTCCAATCCTTTGGATGACTTGGCAGTTCAGCATAAGGAAAAAGTCAGTCTCTCTGCCGCAGAATCGAGATGCCACCGAGTTCAAGACTGGGCCCGTTGGCACGTTCATTCTGCCAGTTTAAGTAAAATAGCTCTCTGAACAAAAGCAGATTGGGCTCTTCTCCCAGGTACACCTCGGAGAAGACTTGGAAGTTGAAAATATTTGACACGGAATTGGGTCCGATGTCTTGAGGTCTAAGGTCAAAGAAATGCAAAACATCCCTGAAGAATTTTGAACCGGGTGGAGCAAATCCCCGGCTCATATGATCCATAAAAATTATCACCTCCCCTTCTTTGGGCTGAGGTTTCTCCTCGGACGGGTCAGGGGCACGATAAAACATGACCTCCTTCTTGGGCAGATGGCCAGATTTCACAAATTCGGACAATTTGCTCTTTGTGACAGTGGATTGGACCCAATTACAGGTCATAGGAGCCTTGGTTGCTTTAGGTGCCATGACGTAAGTGGAAGCCTATGACAAAATAATAAGCTCCGGTTCAATTTTAACCCGGAAGGAAAGTATTTTTAAGTCTATTCAAAATGGCGGCTTAAGACAGGGACTAATGACATATGGTTGATTATATTTGGTCAGTTAAGCCGCTATGAATATCAGAAGCAATTAAGTTATTCTAAACCGCCAGGAATTGGTAAAGCTGTGATTCAGTGCTATCTTTTTTAAAGCCGGCGGTGAGAGTCGCTGCGATTAAATGGATCTGACAGAAACAGATTTTGCCTAAGTGTCGCACAAACAGGTTTCGCAGTTGGTGGATATTATTTTGGATCAAACAGGTGCACAGAAAAGAAAATATTCTAGACCTAAAACTAGTACAGATGAGTTCATCAATTCTAAACAAGGCTTCTGTACAGAGAAGAGGAATCTACTTGCATTCGAATGGGTGCGAAATAGCTATCGCATCAGTTTTATATCATCTTAAGGATCAAGAAACGGCGGTGGTGATGAAATCTATGAGGGGTTCCTGACGAACAGCGAAGAACAACGAGGAACTCGAAGGTCCTAATGCGGATATGATAAGCAAGAAGGAGGAAACTTACAGATGCAGAGTTTCTGTGGAGGTTCGTCGCGGTTTTCTGGTCAAATCAGGTTGATGCAGCAGCCTGAGTTGGTGAGGACGAGTAGATCTGTGACGGCGGTGGCGGCGGAGCTCGAGCGGCAGATAAACAGTGAGAGGAAGAAGACGACCGAAGGGGGAGAATGGAAAAGACCTAGGTCGTGCCTATTTATAAGGAAGGGCTGACTGAGAAGGCGCGAGAAACGAGGAGGCCGAACATCATTATCCAGCGACCCCGACGCCTCGGGTTTCGGGACAGTCAGTAAAGGCAAAGATCCGTTGAGGATATAGCAGAATAAAATAAGGATTTAATTAGGGATGACGTCACGACGGGTTAACGTGGATCCAGAAGATGACGTCATGGCGGGTTAAACACTTTTGCACAGACAGAAGACCGAAGGCTCTTTTCTTAAGGTATTTTAAGATTGACATGAACCGGTTCAAATCAATCTGGGGCCTAATGTTGGGGATATAACTATTTGTGTAAGCCGCCCAGGGGGGGCCGGGTTACACAAAGAAGACTCATCAGAAAGAAGCCCAAGACCAAGCATGAAGTTGACAGTTCAATAAAGGGTCTAAGGCCCACAGGCGGCTTAAGGCCCATGGTAGTAAACCGCCATGATGATATGACTTGTAACATAAGGTAGACTTAACTAGTCACCGAGCCGGACACTGTTTATGAGCCGGCCAGGACTCCGTAGGCCGCAGGGCATCCACCCGTGTATATAAGGGGACGACCTGCTGGCGGTTTAGGGCAATAAACAACTCATCGAGAACCGGGCATAGCATATCTCGCTCCCCGGTCATCGAAACATCAAGCAATACCAACCCAACTAGACGTAGGCCTTACCTTCACCGTAAGGGGACGAACTAGTATAAACCTCTCGTGTCTCTTGTCCCGATTAACCCCTTCAAGCTTCCTAGTTGCGATGGCTCCATGATTAAGTCCTTTCACAAGGATATCTGACATGACAATTCCACGACACGGAGTTTGTTGCAGGTCGAGCCGGCGCTGGCCACCCAGGCAGCTACTGAAGAAGGCGTTTGGGTGAATTTCTCATGAATCCATCGCCCCAGCTTCTCCCTCATGCACTATGGCCCTCGCCATAGCCGGACTCCAAATTCGACTCCCTTTCCGCGTGACAGGAGTGCCACGCCCTGTCGACCACGGGACAGGACGGGCACACCTCCATCGTTTTCTGGAGCTCCCCTTGCACACAATATCTCAGTCTTGTCCTTGTCGACATCGCCTGTGAGTGAGAGATAGAGGAAGTGAAGGGGACAAGCATGGGAACTGAGTCACTTCTCAGGCAAATCGATTCTCTCTCTATTTCTCCGGCGGCGACTATGGTGACGGCGCACCTAGGTTTTTCCCTTGGCCTAGATCATGAGGGGTGTGCCCTGTGCGGTGCCGGGGCGGAAGGAGGATTCAGCAGTCTAGTTGGTTGATGCACACGCGGCCCTATCGTGCCCTTCCATTCTGGATCGAACGGGAGAGCTACGATTTTGTTTCCGGAGTAGCGACCGCGAGCATGAGCGACCCACGCGCGCGAACGGGGCTCATCAGACAGCTAGAAATAATTATGTCACGTGATCCGACGGCCAAAATTGTTGATGCTGTGAGAGACCTCCTAGAGTGCACAGTTTTAATGTATCTAAATTAGTGTTTGTGCCAAGTAGAACCTTTGGGAAGACTTGGGTGAAGTCTATGCAATCTTGCTGTAAAAAATAGAAACTTTTGCGCTCACGAGATTAGCTGTCATTTTTTACTGGAGAGTTTTTTAAGTTGATTATGTTTGCAAAAGATTAATAGACAAATTCCTCGGGTCCACAAATTTATTTCAGAATTTTTGGAGTTACAGAAGTATTCGAGAGTTACAGATTACTATAGACTGTTCTGTTTTTGACAGATTCTGTTTTCTATGTGTTGCTTGCTTATTTTGATGAATCTATGAGTAGTATCGGAGGGTATGAACCATAGAGAAGTTGGAATACAGTAGATATTACACCAATATGAATTTAGAATGAGTTCACAACAGTACCTAACTGGTGATTTATTTTCTTATACTAACGGAGCTTACGAGTTTTTTGTTGAGTTTTGTGTTGTGATGTTTTCAAGTTTTGGGTAAAGATTCGATGGACTATGGAATAAGGAGTGGCAAGAGCCTAAGCTTGGGGATGCCCAAGGCACCCAAAGGTAATATTCAAGGACAACCAAGAGCCTAAGCTTGGGGATGCCCCGGATGGCATTCCCTCTTTCGTCTTCGTTCATCAGTAACTTTACTTGGAGCTATATTTTTATTCACCACATGATATGTGTTTTTCTTGGAGCGTCATGTTGTTTTATTCTGTTTTGCTTTCTGTTTCAATAATATCCCAAGATCTGAAATTCTTATTTGTTAGAGAGTCTTCACATAGTCACATAATTATTTAACTACTCATTGATCTTCACTTATATCTTTCGGAGTAGTTTGTCGTTTGCTCTAGTCCTTCACGTATATCTTTTAGAGCACGACGGTGGTTTTCTTTTAAAGAAATAGATGAAATCTCATGCTTCACTTATATTATTTTGCGAGTCTTTAGAACAGCATGGTAATTTGCTTTGGTTATGAATTTAGTCCTAATATGATGGGCATCCAAGAGGGATATAATAAAAACTTTCATATAAAGTGTCACAGCCCTAGCTTAGCCTTTGCTTGTCCTTGCATGATCTTCATGTCATCATGTCTAAATTTCATTTAAATATGAAATGGGGATTCTCAAACCCTAGCACCAAATGAATTTGACTAGGGTCAAAATAAAATCTTTTTCATTGAACTCAAAATGCCCTTTAAAAATGTTCAACATTTCTGGTTTGAGGTGGAAGCATCTACCAAAGATGGTTTACATTTTTCAGGACATATTTGGGCTTTGAATTAATCCAAACATATTTGAATTGGAGCTATTTAAATGCTATATATATTTCAGGTGCTCCCAAAATGTTGGAAATTGTTATGGGTCACTGGAATAATTCAGACAGCACCCCTAATTATTTCCAGTATTTTATAAAATGGTCTAGTATTTTATTAAATCAAAACAAAACCGAATAAATAGAAAACAGAAACAATTTAAATTAGAAAACAAAGAGAGGGAGAGAGAGTTACCTGGGTCGGCCTACCTGTTCTGGCACTGTAGCGGCCCAGCCCACCGAGGGCGGAGCCGTCTTCTTCCTCCTGCCAGTAGGCAGAGGGGAAGCGTGGCATGCGCACGTGCGTTCCCGGCCACCTCCTTCTTCCCGCCGCTGCCTCGATGCCCAGGACAACGCCACGCAGCACCCTGGACCCCCTCGACCGCTCCCATCTCTCCCTGCCTCGCCCCACTTGCTCTCTCCCCCGAAGCCGAGCGGAGCCGTCGCCGCCGTTCGCTACCGCCACGGCTACCGCACCCCCCCTCGCCCTGCCGCTGATCCCAGAAGCACCGCCGCATTAACCTCGTCCTCTCCACCGAGCTGTACGACGTCGGAGGCCCTAGAACATCGACATCGCCGTCATCATCAACCTCTGGCCCGACGATCGCTGCCGTCAAATTCATCGCCGTCTGGCCTGCCCCGAGCCCGCCGAGCATCTCTTCGTGACCGTGGTGAGCCCCCGGTCGTTTCTCCCCTAACCCCGCTTCCGTTTGGTCGTCGTAGCCATCGCCCCTTGCTTACCGTAGCCGCCGCCGCACGGGCTCATCACCGGCGAAGCCCCGGTGACCTTTTGGTCCCGCGTGTGCGTCCGTTGCACTCGCAACATCCCGTAGAGCAAAACTAGCGCGACAGCCGGCTCGTTTGCAAGCTGCAGCACTAACCCCGTACCCAGCCGAACTCCGGCCGCCGCTGTCGAGCTCGCCGGCATCATTTCTGGCATCCCCGTGTCCAACCACTTGCACCACTGGATGCAGCAGCTCCCCAGCTATGCGTAGCACGTCTCCATCGTCGATTTGGTCACTGGAGGATCAAACCGAGGCCCTCCTCCGCGTCTGGCCTCGCCGGCGTCGAGTCGCCGGCAGGTCTGACCTGTTCGACCCGGGGTTTAACCTTCGCGGGGTCAACACACGTGGGCCCCGCCCCTGACTAGACTACTTTAGGACTAATTACGCCTGCTGACACTGATAGTGGGCCTAGTGGCTGTTAATTTGATTAGTTAGACTTAATTAACCCTGTTAGTTAATTGTGTCACTGACGTGTCGACCCCACTGGTCAGGTTTGACCTGGACCGGGTCAGTTGACCTGCTGACATCACAGTGACGTAGTGCTGACGCCATAACTCATTTTCTGGATTAATTTTAATTCAGGAAATTCCAGAAAATAACCAAAACTTCAAAAATTCATATAAATTCAACCGTAACTCAGAATGAAATAATTTATATATGAAAAATGATCAGAAAAATCCAATCTATCCATCTGCACCATTTTCATGCATGTTAGAACAACTTATAGCTGCTGTTTAGCACAAATCATATAAATGGCATTTAAATATCCACATATGGAGTTTGAATTTGAATCTTCGATTCAAACCAACTTCATTTAATTTGGTTGCTAGTTGCATTAGCTCAAACCACAGCATATTGCCATGTCACACTCATGCATCATATTGTTGCATTGCATTGATTGTGTTCCTTCTCTGTTGCCGGTGTTTGTCCCCTCTCAGTAGACGTGTTCCGACGATGTGATCGATGACACCGATGAAGAGCTATAGTATCTTCAGAAGTGCCAGGCAAGCAAAAACCCCTTGTTCATTCCGATACAATCCCACTCTCTCGCTCCTGCTCTCTTTTACTGAATTAGGACAACAACAACATATTTGTTACTTGTTGCGGTAGCTGAACCCCTTTCCTCTACATGACATGTCATTGCCACAGTAAATAGATGAAACCCACTAGCATGAGTAGGAGTTGTTTGAGCCCTGATGTGCCTACTCATACATGCTTGTTTGTCATGCCTGCTACTGCTTAGAGTTGAGTCAGGTCTGATTCATCGGGGATGAATTGGAGGTGTGTGAACATGTCCTACTGTGTGTGAGCTAAGTGTGAGAACACGATTTGGTAAAGGTAGCGGTGAGAGGCCATGTAGGAGTACATGGTGGGTTGTCTCATTGAACCCGTCCTCAGGAACTGAGTTCTGTGTTTGTGATCCATGAACAACTACTACCACACATTGGGATCCTTAATTGACTCTCTCGACTTATTAACCGACTTGATCTCTGTCCAGGAGTCGCAACTAGTTTCTGGTGTTTGTAGGTAGTGTTAGTAGTCTACCAAGTGGCGCCCGGTACAGGTGGGCTTGGGACAGACTAGGCACCATGGCACGGTGTACCAAGCGTAGATCCACCCGTTGAGGTGGGCTTGGGACCCCTGCTCACATCGTTTGGGGCCATGAGCGACACCCCGGCCGGATCTCCTTGCGGATGGAACCTGAATAGGTGATAAACCTGGACGAGAGACTTGTGTGGTTAGTCAGGTCGTGGCCGACTCCCTCGCTAGGCTTCCGCTTGAAGGTTGCCGAGATACACGACGTGTACATGGTGGTAAGTGGCGAGAGCGTGTGTGAAGAAGTACACCCCTGCACCGTGTCCGCGGTAAAGGACTTCTGGGTTGCCTGTATAGTTTATAGACAAGTGAAAGTGGATACTCTAAAATACGCAAGATAAGCGTGAGTGCTATGGATGGTGTTCTCGTAGGGAGACGGGAGCGGATCCATAGTGGTGTATTGATATGGTGAATATGTGGACTTGTGTGCGCCACCTCAAAAGAGTTACTTGCAGTCGTAGTTTAGGATAGCCACTGAGTCAAAGCTGGCTTGCTGCAGTTAAACCCCACCATCCCCTTTCTTGATAATGATGCATATGTAGTTAGTTCTGATGTAAGTCTTGATGGGTACATTTGTACTCACGTTTGCCTATTTTATGTTTTTGCAGAGAGACTTCAGTCTCACTAGTAGTTCCACGTGAACTTCGACGTTTAGCTTGTTACCTCAGCTACGATCTTGTGCCCTCGGCAGGATCTGGTAGTTAGTCAGGCTTCTCAGCCTTTTTCATTTGTAGTTGTCTGTACTCAGACATGTTAAGCTTCCGCATGTGCTTTGACTTGTATGCTCTGAATGTTGGGTCGTGAGACCCATGTTTGTAATATCTCGCTCCTCGGAGCCTATTGAATAAATACTTGAGTTGTAGAGTCATGTTGTGATGCCATGTTGTATTTGCACATATCGAGCATATTGTGTGTATGTTATTGAAATGCTTGGTATGTGTGGGATTTGACTATATAGTTGTTTATCCTTAGTAGACTCTCTTACCGGGAAATGTCTCCTAGTGCTTCCACTGAGCCATGGTAGCTTGCTACTGCTCTGGAACACTTAGGCTGGCCGGCATGTGTCCTTCTTTGTTCCTGTGTCTGTCCCTTCAGGGAAATGTCACGCGATGAATACCAGAGACCTGTTAGCCCGCTACAGCCCGGTTCACCGGAGTCATGCTAGCCCAGTGCTACAGCCTGGATTCACTCTCTGATGACCGACACGTTCGATGCTGGGTCATGGATGCCTGTCCCTGTAAGTTTGTGCCACTTTGGGTTTACGATTAGCCATGTCAGCCCGGGCTCCTTATCATATGGATGCTAGCGACACTATCATATACGTGTGCCAAAAGGCGCAAACGGTCCCGGGCAAAGGTAAGGCGACACCCATGGGGATACCGTGCGTGAGGCTGCAAAGTGATATGAGGTGTTACATGCTAGATCAATGTGGCATTGAGTCGGGGTCCTGACAGTGTTTGCGCCTTTTGGCACATGTATATGATAGTGTCGCTAGCATCCATATGATAAGGAGCCCAGGATGACATGGCTATTCGTAAACCCAAAGTGGAACAAACTTACAGCGACAGGCATCCATGACCCAGCATCGAACATGTCGGTCATCAGCGAGTGGATCCACGCTGTAGCACTGGGCTAGCAGGACTCCGGTGAACCGGGCTGTAGCGGGCTAACAGGACTCCGGTATTCATCGCGTGACATTTCCCCGAAGGGACAGACACAGGAATGAAGAAGGACACATGCCGGCCAGCCTAAGTGTTCCAGAGCAGTAGCAAGCTACCATGGCTCAGTGGAAGCACTAGGAGACATTTCCCGGTAAGAGAGCCTACTAAGGATAAACAACTAGATAGTCAGATCCCACACATACCAAGCATTTCAATAACATACACACAATATGCTCGATATGTGCAACTACAACATGGCATCACAACATGACTCTACAACTCAAGCATTTATTCAATAGGCTCCGAGGAGCGAGATATTACAAACATGGGTCTCATGACCCAACATTCAGAGCATACAAGTCAAAGCACATGCGGAATCTTAACATGTCTGAGTACAGACATCTACAAATGAAAAAGGCTGAGAAGCCTGACTATCTACCAGATCCTGCCGAGGGCACAAGATCGTAGCTGAGGTAACAAGCTAAACGTCGAAGTCCACATGGACTACTAATGAGACTGAAGTCTCTTTGCAAAAACATAAAATAGGCAAACGTGAGTACAAATGTACCCAGCAAGACTTACATCAGAACTATCTACATATGCATCATTATCAACAAAGGGATGGTGTGGTTTAATTGCAGCAAGCCAGCTTTGACTGGGTGGCCCTTTATCCTCTGCATGACCTGTCATTGCCACAGTAAATAGATGAAACCCACTAGCATGAGTAGGAGTTGTTTGAGCCCTGATGTGCCTACTCATTCATGCTTGTTTGTCATGCCTGCTATTGCTTAGAGTTGTGTCAGGTCTGATTCATCGGGGATGAATCGGAGGTGTGTGAACATGTCTTACTCTTGAGAGCTAAGTGTGTGAACACGATTTGGTAAAGGTAGCGGTGAGAGGTCATGTACGAGTACATGGTGGGTTGTCTCATTGAAACCGTCCTCAGGAACTGAGTTCTGTGTTTGTGATCCACGAACAGCTACTACAACATATTGGGATCCTTAATTGACTCTCTCGACTTATTAACCAACTTGATCTCTGCCCAGGAGTCGCAACTAGTTTCTGGTGTTTGTAGGTAGTGCTATTTTTCTACCAAGTGGCACCCGGCAGGGTGGGCTTGGGACAGACTAGGCACAGTGGCTTGGTGTATCGAGTGGCACCCGAATGGTGGGCTCGGGAACCCTGCACACATCATTTGGGGCCGTGAGCGAAACCCCGGCCGGATCTCCTTGCGGATGGAACCCGAATAGGCGATAAACCTGGGCTAGAGTCTTGTGTGGTTAGTCAGGTCATGGCCGACACCCTCGTCAGGCTTCCGCTTGAAGGTTGCCGAGATACATGACGTGTACATGGTGGTAAGTGGCGAGAGCGTGTGTGAAGAAGTACACCCCTGTAGGGTTAACATGATCTATTCGAATAGCCGGGTCCGCGGTTATGGACTTCTTGGATGCTTACATGGTACATAGACAACTTGAAGTGGATACTCTAAAATGCTCAAGACAAGTGTGAGTGCTATGGATGGCCTTCTCGTAGGGAGACGGGGATGAATCCATAGTAGTGTATTGTGTGGTGATTAGTGGACTCGTGTGCGCCATATCACCTCAAAGAAGTTCTGGTAGTCGTAGAACAGGATAGCCACAGAGTCAAAGCTGGCTTGCTGCAACTAAACCCCACAATACCCTCTTGATACATATGCATGTATGATAGGATCTGATGTAAATCTTGCTGAGTACCTTTGTACCCATGTTGCTTTATTTATGTTTTTGCAGCGGAGACTTCGGTCTTACTAGTGTTTTCGTGGGCTTCGACAAGTAGCTTGTACCTCAGCTACGATCTTGATCGGACATTGTCGATAGTCAGGCTCTTCGGCCTTTTTCATTTGTAGATGTCTGTACTCAGACATGTAATGCTTCTGCTTGTTGCTTGTTTGCTCTGAATGTTGGGTCATGTGACCCCTGTTTGTAATAAATGCTATGATGGCTCTTCTGAGCCCTTATCTATAAGAGTTGTAGAGTTATGTTGTGATGCCATGTTGTACATCACATACTTGCATGTTATGCATACGTGTAATGTGTATTGCTATGTGTGGGATATGACTATCTAGTTGTTTATCCTTAGTAGCCTCTCTTACCGGGAAATGTCTCCTAGTGCTTCCACTGAGCCCTGGTAGCTTGCTACTGCTCCGGAACACTTAGGCTGGCCGGCATGTGTCCTTCTTCGTTCCTGTGTCTGTCCCTTCGGGGAAATGTCACGTGGTGTCTATCGGAGTCCTGTTAGCCTGCTACAGCCCGGCTTACCAGAATCCTGCTAGCCCAGCTGCTACAGCCCGGATTCACTCGCTGATGACCGACACGTTCGATGTTGGGTCATGTATGCCTGTCCCTGTAAGTTTGTGCCACTTTGGGTTCACGACTAGCCATGTCAGCACGGCTTCTTGTCATATGGATGCTAGCGACACTATCATATACGTGTGCCAAAAGGCGCAAACGGTCCCGGGCAAGGTAAGACGACACCCGTGGGAATACCGTGCGTGAGGCCGCAAAGTGATATGAAGTGTTACATGCTAGATCGGTGTGGCATAGAATCGGGATCCTGACAGCTTTGATGCATTGAATACTATGAAAAGTTTGATTCTTTATGTTTGTTTTGAGATATAAAGGTGGTAATGTTAGAGTCATGCTAGTTGGGTAATTATGAAATTGAGAAATACTTGTGTTAAAGTTGGCAGGTCTGGTAGCATGCACGTATGGTGAACATTGTGTGACAAATTTGAAGCATGGGGTGTTCTTTTGATTGCCTTCCTTATGAGTGGAGGTCGGGATCGCGGGATGGTTAACTCCTACCAATCCTTCCCCTAGGAGCATGTGTAGTAGTACTTTGCTTCGAGGGCTAATAAATTTTTGCAATAAGTATGTGAGTTCTTTATGACTAAAGTTGAGTCCATGGATTATACGCACTCTCGCCCTTCCATCATTGCTAGCCTCTCTTGTGTCATGCAATTTTCGCCACTACCATACACCCACCATATACCTTCCTCAAAACAGCCACCATAACTACCTATTATGGCATTTCCATAGCCATTCCGAGATATATTGCCATGCAACATTCCACTGTTCCGTTTATTATGACACGCATCATTATCGTCATATTGCTTTGCATGATCATGTAGTTGACATCGTATTTGTGGCAAAGCCACCGTTCATAATTCTTTCATACATGTCACTCTTGATTCATTGCACTTCCCGGTACACCGCCGGAGGCATTCATATGGAGTCATATTTTGTTCTAAGTGTCGAGTTGTAATTTTTGAGTTGTAAGTAAATAAAAGTGTGATGGTCATCATTATTAGAGCATTGTCCCATGTGAGGAAAGGATGATGGAGACTATGATTCCCCCACAAGTCGGGAAGAGACTCTGGACGAAAAATAAAAAAAGAGAAAAAAGAGGCCATAAAAAAGAGAAAAGGCCCAAATAAAAAAATGAGAGAAAAAGAGAGAAGGGACAATGTTACCATCCTTTTTCCACACTTGTGCTTCAAAGTAGCACCATGATCTTCATGATAGAGAGTCTCCTATGTTGTCACTTGCATATACTAGTGGGAATTTTTCATTATAGAACTTGGTTTGTATATTCCAATCATGGGCTTCCTCAAAATACCCTAGGTCTTCGTGAGCAAGCAAGTTGGATGCACACCCACTTAGTTTCTTTTGATGAGCTTTCATACATTTATAGCTTTAGTGCATCCGTTGCATGGCAATCCCTAATCCTCATGTTGACATCAATTGATGGGCATCTCTATAGCCCGTTCATTAGCCGCGTTAATATGAGACTTTCTCCTTTTTGTTCTCTCACATAATCCCTATCATCATACTCTACTCCACCAATAGTGCTATATCCATGGCTTACGCTCATGTATTGCGTGAGGGTTGAAAAGGCTGAAGCGCCTTAAAAAATATGAACCAATTGCTTGGCTGAAACCGGGGTTGTGCATGATGGGAGCATTTCGTGTGACGAAAATGATGCATGGCCTAACTATATGATTTTGTAGGGATAAGCTTTCTTTGGCTATGTTATTTTGATAAGACATGATTACTTTGTTAGTATGCTTGAAGTATTATTATTTTTATGTCAATATGAACTTTTATCTTGAATCATTCGAATCTGAACATTCATGCCAAAATAAAGAAAATTACGTTGAGAATTATGTTAGGTAGCATTCCACATCAAAAAAAATTATCATTTACCTACTCGAGGACGAGCAGGAATTAAGCTTGGGGATGCTTGATACGTATCCAATGTATCTATAATTTTTTATTGTTCTATGCTATTATATTATCTGTTTTGGATGTTTAATGGGCTTTGTTATATACTTTTATATTATTTTTGGGACTAACCTATTAACCGGAGGCCCAGTGCAAATTGTTGTTTTTGCCTATTTCAGTGTTTCACAGAAAAGGAATATCAAACGGAGTCCAAACAGAATGAAACCTTCGGGAGAATCATTTTTGGAACAAACGCAATCCAGGAGACTTGGAGTAGACATCAGGGAAACAACGAGCTGGCCACGAGGATCCAGGGCGCGCCCTACCCCCCTGGGCGCGCCCCCACCCTCGTGGGCCCCTCGTGTCTCCCCTGGCCGACTTCATTCGCCTATATATACACGTATACCCTGAAAACATCCAAGAGAACAATAGATCGGGAGTTCCGCCTCAAGCCTCTATAGCCACCAAAAACCAATCGGGACCCTGTTCCGGCACCCTGCCGGAGGGGGGATCCATCACTTGCGGCCATCTTCATCATCCCGGTGCTCTCCATGACGAGGAGGGAGTAGTTCACCCTCGAGGCTGAGGGTATGTACTAGTAGCTATGTGTTTGATCTCTCTCTCTCTCTCTCGTGTTCTTGATTTGGCACGATCTTGATGTATCACGAGCTTTGCTATTATAGTTGGATATTATGATGTTTCTACCCCTCTACTCTCTTGTAATGGATTGAGTTTTCCCTTTGAGGTTATCTTATCGGATTGGGTCTTTAAGGATTTGAGAACACTTGATGTATGTCTTGAATGTGCTTATCTGTGGTGACAATGGGATATTCACGTGATCTACTTGATGTATGTTTTGGTGATCAACTTGCGGGTTCAGTGACCTTGTGAACTTATGCATAGGGGTTGGCACACGTTTTCGTCTTGACTCTTCGATAGAGTCTTTGGGGCACTCTTTGAAGTACTTTGTGTTTATTGAATAGATGAATCTGAGATTGTGTGATGCACAACGTATAATCATACCCACGGATACTTGAGGTGACATTGGAGTATCTAGGTGACATTAGGGTTTTGGTTGATTTGTGTCTTAAGGTGTTATTCTAGTACGAAATCTATGATAGATCAAATGGAAAGAATAGCTTCATGTTATTTTACTACGGACTCTTGAATAGATCGATCAGAAAGGATAACTTTGAGGTGGTTTCGTACCCTACAATAATCTCTTCGTTTGTTCTCCTCTATTAGTGACTTTGGAGTGACTCTTTGTTGCATGTTGAGGGATAGTTATATGATCCAATTATGTTATTATTGTTGAGAGAACTTGCACTAGTGAAAGTTTGAACCTTAGGCCTTGTTTCCTACCATTGCAATACCGTTTACGCTCACTTTTATCATTAGTTACCTGGCTGTTTTTATATTTTCAGATTACAAAAACCTATATCTACCATCCATATTGCACTTGTATCACCATCTCTTCGTTGAACTAATGCACCTATACAATTTACAATTGTATTGGGTGTGTTGGGGACACAAGAGACTCTTTGTTATTTGGTTGCTGGGTTGCTTGAGAGAGACCATCTTCATCCTATGCCTCCCACGGATTGATAAACCTTAGGTCATCCACTTGAGGGAAATTTGCTACTATCCTGCAAACCCCTGTACTTGGAGGCCCAACAACGTCTACAAGAAGAAGGTTGCGTAGTAGACATCACCAAGCTGTATGTCTGAGGATCGATTGTAACAATAATCAAAGGACCACAATGTTTACCCAGGTTCGGGCCCTCTTAACGGAGGTAAAACCCTACTCCTGCTTGATTATATTCAATGAGTATAGGGGTTACAAGAGTTGATCTACCTCGAGATCGTAATGGCTAAACCCTAGCTTGGCTAGCCTATCAATGTTGTGATCCTGCCTCCAATCTAAACCCTCCGGTTTATATAGATACCGGAGGGGCCTAGGGTTGTACAAAGTCGGTTCCACAGAAAGGAAATAGTATATCCGGACACCTAAACTTGCCGTTCATGCATACGGGAGTCCTAACCGGACACGAGAGGTGGTCCTCTTCCTTGTATCTTGACGGCACATTAGTCCGGCCCATATCGAATAGACCGGATGCCCGAGGACCCCTTAGTCCAGGACTCCCTCAGCCGCAGCTGTGGTCACTCGGACAACCGCAACCCACGTCAGGGCTGGCGTGACCAGCCTTGTGACGGCGCCTGGCATGACAGCCTCACGAGGGCGGCTGGCGTGATTAACCTCGTGAGATCCGTCCAGAGGGCAACACTGGCCTTCCACCTCTACTACCGCCGCCTAGGAGGAACGACAATGACCATCAAGACGAGTGGGTCGGGGGTTATCAGGAGCCTCGCGTGATTGTCTGCATCCTCGGTGGTGCCCAGGCACCCGCCTCGAACCACCTCTTCAAGCAGTTCTCTCGTGAGGTGAACGCAACCCTTACGAGGCTCGAGGTTGTGCGTCCCCTCAAGTGGTCACAGTACGCCATCACTTTCAACTCCAAGGACCACCTCAGGTATTCATCCACTATTGATGCGCTTCCCATGTTGTGCACGCCCACCATCAGCAATGTTTCAATCACCAAGACCCTCATCGACGGTGGCGCCGGCCTCAATGTCCTCTCTATGGAGACCTTCGAGATGCTCCAAGTGCCCTATGACTAGCTCATGCCCACCAGGCCATTCTCTAGGGTGACCGACGGCTCCACCACTCCCCTGGGGCAGGTGCGCCTCCCTTTCACCTTTGGCAAGCGCGAGAACTAGCATACTGAGCTCGTCGACTTTGGTGTGGCCCACATCGGCCTCCCGTACAACGCCATCCTGCGATACCCTGCCCTCGCCATGTTCATGGTGGCTACGCACCATGGCTACAATGTCCTCAAGATGTCGTGGTGCAGCGGCATCATCATTATTGCTTGTGATGAGAAGGATGCGGTCTGCTCCCTCGAGCACGCCTATTGGGTCGCATCGAACGAGAACTCCAACAGCGAGCGTGACGTCGCCCCTCGCGAGGCTACCCCCTCAAAGAAGCAGCTCATCCCCAAGAGTCGTCTGGAGGCTTAGAAGGCACCTGGAGGCATGCTCGGCGCCTCCCTCAGGATAGGAATGCATGCTCGGCGCCTCCCTCAGGATGGGCTCGGGGGCATCCAAATGGACAACATCTCACCTGATCAGTGCGACGAGGGAGGTTCTTAGGCACCACATGGAGGTGTGCTTCGATGCACGCCCCCACAAGCAAGGAACACGGTGTGAGGCGCCTGGAGCACGAGAGTTCATCCCCAAGGCGATCGAGGAACTTCAGGAAGCACAAGCCATGCATGGCGAGTGCCGCCCCGCATGTCCCGCTAATGCAGCTACTGCCCCCGACGTGGGTGGCGAGTTGCGCCTCTGCGTCAACATCCCGGGCCTCAATAGGGCCATTTCGTAGGACCTCTTCTAGCCGTCGCACGTCGATTGGAGCGAGGGCTTCTTGTGCAACTACATCGGCATGCCCTTTGTCCTGCTGAACACAAGCGCCTTGTACCAGTGGTTCGCGTAGCTCGTGTCTGTGTCTCACGAAGCCAGGCGCTCGGTGTTGGCGCCTCCTGAGCCGTTCGACTCGTGAGAAACGGACCTCTGCGCCATGCTTCATCAGCTACCTCGATGGTTCTGCAGCATCGTTGCCAGGTGAATTTTTGTTTGTTCAATTGAGGGCACCCCTCGGGCTGCATTATCCTCAGGCTATTAGGGCCCGCCCCAATAGTTGCATCATTTTGCTCATGTATTAGAACTGGCCATGCCTTGATAAAATTTACCTGATGATTTAATCTGCGTGTCCGGTGCTTCATCACCATGAATGTCACCTCGCACTCACAAATCCACTCTCGACCGCCTCATGAATAAGGGCTGGCATGGCGTCTATGCTCGGTTCCGTCCCTGCAACATTGTTAAATCCAAGTGACCGAGCTTTGTCTGGCGGGCCAGCTCCCATGCACGTCACCTCCCGGGGTCCTTGGTGCCTTGTCCTCGCATGAGCTCATCACGAGTAGGTGCGTGAGGATACGCGGCTCGCTTCGTACAACCGCGATCTTGGTGCTTCGCCACTACAGGAGCCGTACGCCGAGTGCCCTCCCTTAGATTGTTGCATGAGAAGACTTGGCACGGTGTCTGTGCTCGGGTCCGTCCCTACAGCATTGATAAACCCAAGTGACCGAGATCTGTCTGGCGGGCCGGCCCCGTACACGTCACCTCATGTGGGTCCTTGGTGTCTTGCCTTCTCATGCAATGGCCTATGGATGTTCATTCAGCGCAGGTCACCCTCATAACTCAGGATACACAAGCGCGCGACTATGCCAAAGCTAGGCGCAACCCGCCTGAGGTAGGACCTCCTGAGCCCCACACTGGCTCACGAGCGTCCAAAAACACCTCCTCAAAGTTATGTCATGCCAGCCATGCGTACAAACAAAACAAGGTTGTACACACCCCGGAGACTCTCGTACAGAGCACCTACCCATGCCTAATGGAAGCCCCATGCTCAGGCTAGTGGATACGGTCATAATTCAGCCATGCCCACTCCCAGTGGAAGCCCCGTGCTCTGCGTTGGTGGATAAACAACTGAGGGCGCCCAACGGGTAGAGTTAACCTCAGGATGGCCGCTCAACCCTCCAGCAACACTACTCGTAGACTTCCCTTGGGCCTCACATGAGCGGGGGCTAGAAACGGTCCATATGCTCGGGTCAGTCCCAGCAGCGCTGAGAAACGCAAGGAACCGGGATCTCGCTCACGGGCCTGCTCCTGCGCACGTCACCCCACCAAGGTCCTTGGTGTCTGGTCTCCTCACATAACCCCTAGGTGTAGGCTGGCAAGAGAAAGGTAGGAAGGGCCCCGGGTTATCCTCGTCGTCGCCCACATTTCTTTCATGTGGGCCGCTTGCACGTCAAGGGGGACCCCTGAGTATCGCAAATCAGGAGCCTCACCAGTCTCGTAGCCCCTTGCCCCATGGCTATTTCCAGGCATCGCGACCTGACCTCCCAATGGCGGCCGAGGTATGCGCAGGGCTGGGCCCTGTTGACGCAGAGCACAAGGGCAAGCAAGAATGAAGTCGAGCATGAAGGGGACGTTATGGAGTTCAAACAGTTATTACAGGCATCAAATGCATCACAAGTTCAAACAAAGTCTTATGCCTCCACAAGGCACGATCATCTGTTGCAGGATAAACTCTAGGAAAAAAAGGCCTTTGCCGCCATCGCCACCACCCACCGCGGCTTCAGCAGATCCGGCACCGAGATTGCATGTGAACTTCCTAAGCAGCACGGCCACATGGCCTCCACGGCTTCCGCCATGGCATTGCGGAACTCACGAGGGACAGGGCCTATCACCATGTTGAAGTCAAAGCCGGGGTCGCGGAGCTAAAGGTGGCTGAAGACGTGTGTCATCGCCACGGAGAAGAGGTCGCGGCACTCCTCGTCCAGGATTGCGTCCACCTTTTGGGCAGCGCCTTTGAGCTCCGCAACGAGCTTGGAGGAGACCTTTGCATGGCCATCTTCGGGGTTTGCGAGCGGAGCTTTGAACTCCTCCCTGCATATGGACTTGAATGCTTGGCGGGCCCTAAGCTCAAGGGAAGAGAAGGTGGTGTGGTCCACAGCTGCCTCCACTTTGACGTTAGCCTAGATCTTCTTCTCCCTGGCGTCCAATTGAGCGCTCACCTCGGAGACATGCTTGGGCTACAACACTTCCAGACGCCCGCGCTCTGTGGCCTTCCCGGCACTCACCTCCGCCAACTCAGAATCATGGGCCGCGAGCCTCGCCTCACGGGGTTTGACCTCCTCTTCTCGCTGTTGAAGCAGTCGCGTGCACGCGGCATGGTCATCCTGGAGCACCTTCAGGTTGGCCTCCGCCTCGCCTCCGAGTATGGCGGCTGCCTCCGCCTCACCAAGTGTGGCATCGCGAGCCGTTCTTGCGTCGGCAGCCTCCTTCCTGTTCTCCATGGCGGCGGCTTTGACCTGACTCTAGGCCTCCTTGGTAGATGTCTTGAGCTGGAGCTACCCTGAAGCGAGCCTGAGGCGCTCCATGGCGAGGTGCTTGTCGGCATCCCGGAGGTGCGCCTTGAATCGTATGAGCGCGGCCTGGGCATCGGCCAAAGCCTCGCTCGTTATCAAGGTGCCGTAGTTTGCGAGCGCAAGGGCCTGGCAAGGAGGCAGCACCGACGCATCCATTGACACCATGGCCGGGAGGCCTCGACATACTCCCCTTGAGGCACAGGGGGCTTCAGGGCCTTTGCCGTGCTCGACTCCCGTGACATCGCTGGGATGACCCCCGCCTCCGTACGCTGAGCCATGGGAGTGGGCACCGCCTGAGGCTTCTCTGGGGCATGCCCTACATCGCTCTCGGTAGCAGGCGCGAGCACGACAGGTGGGGCCTGAGGCGCCGTCTCCTTGCCGTGGCTGGAACTACTGCTGCCTCCACGAGCAGCGCAATGGGTTGAGCCGCCACGGCCTCAATGATTGACCCTCCCGACGCCATAGATGAACCACTGGGAGGAGCAAGGGCGCCCACGAGCACAATCTTGATGGTGCCCATGTGCCCAAGTGTGGCACCAGGTCGGTGTTGCACGGTCCCTCTAAGGTGGCGGCCGAGCGTCGAAGCCGCCTTGAGGATGAGGGGCGTCTTCGTCATGACGGTCGTTTTCGTCATCTTCTTCTCTCCACCACTTCTGGTCCGGCACGGAGAGAATGTATGAGTAAATTGGCTACGAACTGGGAAATAGATGGTAAGGTAAGAATACTTACTCATCGGGAGCGGTCCAGTTTCTCTTCTTCTCGTCCATGAATGCCAATGTGTCGCCGTCCTTCCTTGGCGTCGCCCGGGCTCCGTCCAAACGGCCGTTGAGGTGACTCTCAACGAGCCCTGTTATAGTGCCGCTCTATAGGATTGAAAGTATGTCTAGATGGGGGTGATTAGACTACTTGACCAAATAAAAACTTAACCTTTTCCCAATTTTAGTTCTTGGCAGATTTTAACAACTTAGCACAAGTCAAGCAATCTTAACACAATTCAAACAAGCATGCAAAGAGTATATGAGCAGCGGAAAGTAAAGCATGCAAATTGCAAGAATGTAAAGGGATGGGTTTGGAAAGTGCAAACGCAATAGGAGACACGGATGTTTTTGTCGTGGTTCCAATAGGTGGTGCTTGATACGTCCATTTTTCATCATGCTTTTATACCGATATTTATTGCATTATGGGCTATTATTACACGATATGTCACAATACTTATGGCTATTCTCTCTTATTTTACAAGGTTTACATGAAGAGGGCGACAACTGGGATTCTGGGCTGGAAAAGGAGCAAATATTGGAGACCTATTCTGCACAGCTCCAAAAGTCCTGAAACTCCACGAAAGTCATTTTGGAATTAATGATAATTATTCAACGGAAGAAATACCTGAGGGGGCCACCCACCGTCCACAAGGGTGGGGGCGCGCCCACCCTTACAGGGTGCGCCCCCTGCCTCGTGGGCCACCTCGCAGCCCTCCGGTGCCCATCTTCTACTATATGAAGTCTTTTACCCTTGAAAAAATCATAAGCAAGCTTACGGGACGAAACTCCGCCGCCATGAGGTAGAACCAATCTAGGGCTCCGGTGGAGCTGTTCTGACGGGGAAACTTCCCTCCGGGAGGGGGAAATCATCACCATCGTCATCACCAACGATCCTCTCATCGGGAGGGGGTCAATCTCCATCAACATCTTCACCAGCACCATCTCCTCTCAAACCCTAGTTCATCTCTTGTATCCAATCTTTGTACCAAAACCTCAGATTGGTACATGTGGGTTGCTAGTAGTGTTGATTACTCCTTGTAGTTGATGCTAGTTGGTTTATCCGGTGGAAGATCATATGTTCAGATCCTTAATGCATATTAATACCCCTCTGATTATGAACATGAATATGCTTTCTGAGTAGTTACGTTTGTTCCTGAGGACATGGGTGAAGTCTTGCTATTAGTAGTCATGTTAATTTGGTATTCGTTAGATATTTTGAAGAGATGTATGTTGTCTTTCCTCTAGTGGTGTTATGTGAACGTCGACTACATGACACTTCACCATTACTTGGGCCTAGAGGAAGGAATTGGGAAGTAATAAGTAGATGATGGGTTGCTAGAGTGACAGAAGCTTAAACCCTAGTTTATGCGTTGCTTCGTAAGGGGCTGATTTGGATCCACTGGTTTCATGCTATGGTTAGGTTTACCTTAATACTTCTTTTGTAGTTGCGGATGCTTGCAATAGGGGTTAATCATAAGTGGGATGCTTGTCCAAGAAAGGGCAAAACCCAAGCATCGGTCCACCCACATATCAAATTATCAAAGTAACAAACGCAAATCATATGAGCGTGGTGAAAACTAGCTTGACGATAATTCCCACGTGTCCCAGGGAGCGCTTTTCTCATTATAAGAATTTGTCCAGGCTTGTCCTTTGCTACAAAAAGGATTGGGCCACCTTGCTGAACCTTATTTACTTTTATTGCTTGTTACTCGTTACAAATTATCTCATCATAAAACTATCTGTTACCTACAATTTCAGTGCTTGCAGAGAATACCTTACTGAGAACCGCTTGTCATTTCCTTCTACTCCTCGTTTGGTTCGACACTCTTACTTATCGAAAGGACTATGATAGATCCCCTACACTTGTGGGTCATCAGTGCTATCGTACATCCACGTTTATGGAGACTTCAACCCACGAAGGGTAACGGCTGTGCGGGTCCACGGAGGGCTCCACCCACGAAGGGTCCATGAAGAAGCAACCTTGTCTATCCCACCATGGCCATCGCCCACGAAGGACTTGCCTCAATAGGGTAGATCTTCACAAAGTAGGCGATCTCCTTGCCCTTACAAACTCCTTGGTTCACTCCACAATCTTGTTGGAGGCTCCCAAGTGACACCTAACCAATCTAGGAGACACCACTCTCCAAAAGGTAATAGATGGTGTGTTGATGATGAACTCCTTGCTCTTGTGCTTCAAATGATAGTCTCCCCAACACCCAACTCGCTCTCATAGGATTGGATTTGGTGGAAAGATTATTTGAGTAGAAAGCAACTTGGGGAAGGCTAGAGATCAAGATTCATATGGTTGGATTGGAATATCTTGGTCTCAACAGGTAGGTGGCTCTATCTCAAAAAATGGGTAGCGGAAGTGTAGGCACGATCTGATGGCTTCCACCACGAATGAGGAGAGGGTGGAGGGGTATATATAGCCTCCACACAAAATCTAACCATTACACACCTTATACCAAACTCGGTGGGACCAAATCAGAAAACTCGGTCAGACCGATTTAGTACATATGTGACCGTTAGGCAATTTCACTGTGACCGACATGTCATCTCGGTGGGACCGATATCATTAGGGTTTGGGCATAACATAATCTCGGTTGGACCGACTTTGGTAATAAGCTAACAGAGAGTTGGTCAGGCAAACTCGGTGGGACCGATTCGCTCATCTCGGTGGGACCGAAGCATTACGAAAAGGAAACAGGGAGTTTGCATTGCTGACTCGATGGGAACGATCGCTCATCTCAGTTTGACCGAAATGTTACGAAGGGAAACAAAGAGTTTGGAACCCCATCTCGGTGAGACCGAGATCCCTATCGGTGAGGCCGAAAAGACTAGGGTTTCTGGCAGTGGCTATGTCAAATGAACTCGGTGGCACCGGATGGATCAAATCGGTAGGGCCGAGTTTGACTTTTGGTTTGGGACATATGTGGATATGATAAAGTGGTTGAGGGCTTTCGGAGCATATCACTAAGCAATTTGAGAAAGCAAGCCATTAAGCAACACCTCATCCCCTTTTAATAGTATTGGCTTTCCTATAGACTCAATGTGATCTTGGATCACTAAATAGAAAATGTAGAGTATTGGACTTTAAAGCTTGAACCAATCTTTTGTCGTTAGCATTTGGAGGGGTCCACATTCATTATCCATGACATGCCAATCAATGAACTTTCTTGACATACATGAGCTATATGTTGTTAATCATTACCAAAACCACCCAGGGATAGTTGCACTTTCAATCCCCCCCTTTTTGGTAATTGATGACAACATATAGATCAAAGCTTCGACAAATGATAATAAGATTGAAATACATTGTCGCTTTGAGAAGTATGTGACAAACAAGAGCTCCCCCTAAATTTGTGCATTATTTAAAATTTTCTTTGGACTGCAAATGCACAATGTGTTAGGATCGTGGGTCACTCTTCCATGTCACATACATCTTGGTGGAGCGCTCAAAATGATATTAATTGAAATCATGCACTCATCACCAAGCAAAGTGAATGATCATAAATGGATATGAAGGATAATATCATTCAAGCACGCATTAAAGTAGCATATGATCAAACACATGATCATCCAAGTATCTCACAAAAGGCATAGTGCATCAAGCAAACACACAATAAAGTTCAAGCAAATAAAATGCAAAGAGAGACAAAACAAAACTCTCTCTCTTGAAGACTATGATCTATACATATGTCTCCCCCTTTGGGAACAAGTTACCAAATAGGAAAAAATGCATAGTGCTATGCATCTCTCTCAGGCTTGGTCTTCATGAGGTGGTGTAGAGATGACTCCAAGGATGAAAGCTTTTGTAGATGTAGCTGGAGCTGGTGGAGTGGCTGCTGGAGCTGGTGGCGCTGAAGCTGTGGCTGCTGGTCCAGATGTAGTAGCTCTTGTATCTGGTACAGGCACTCCAGCAGACCTCTAACTTCTGGGCACTCTAGTGAAAGCATTTGTAGTAGACTTGCCCTTCTTCTCCTCCACTTCCTCCTAAAGTTGCTCTACCACTACTGAATCTTAGTTACCTTGACATCAAGATCATAGAATTTCTGCTCAATGATCCTCTCCAAGCTCTCCTGGTTTTGAGTCAGGGTGGCCAAGCCCTTCTCAATCCTCAAGGTGGATTGGATCAGATATCCAAGTTGATCTTGCTTGCTCTTCAAGAACACCTGAGATGCCTCTTCAGCTGTTGGCATATTTGCAGCTTTCTCAGCCCTTGCCTTCTCTGTCAGGACCCCAACTCAATGCCACATCGATCTAGCATGTAACACCTCATATCACTTTGCGGCCTCACGCACGGTATTCCCACGGGTGTCGCCTTACCTTTGCCCGGGACCGTTTGCGCCTTTTGGCACACATATATGACAGTGTCGCTAGCATCCATATGATAAGGAGCCCGGGCTGACATGGCTAGTCGTAAACCCAAAGCGGCACAGACTTACAGGGACAGGCATCCATGACCCAGCATCGAACGTGTCGGTCATCAGCGAGTGAATCCAGGCTGTAGCACTGGGCTAGCAGGACTCCGGTGAACCGGGCTGTAGCGGGCTAACAGGACTCCGGTATTCACCGCGTGACATTTCCCCGAAGGGACAGACACAGGAACGAAGAAGGACACATGCCGGCCAGCCTAAGTGTTCCGGAGCAGTAGCAAGCTACCATGGCTCGGTGGAAACACTAGGAGACATTTCCCGTAAGAGAGGCTACTAAAGATAAACAACTAGATGGTCAGATCCCACACATACCAAGCATTTCAATAACATACACACAATATGCTCGATATGTGCAAATACAACATGGCATCACAACATGACTCTACGACTCAAGTAATTTATTCAATAGGCTCCGAGGAGCGAGATATTACAAACATGGGTCTCATGACCCAACATTCAGAGCATACAAGTCAAGCACAAGCGGAAGCTATCATGTCTGAGTACAGACATCTATAAATGAAAAAGGCTGAGAAGCCTGACTATCTACCAGATCCTGCCGAGGCACAAGATCGTAGCTGAGGTAACAAGCTAAACGTCGAAGACCACGCGGAAATACTAGTGAGACTGAAGTCTCTCTGCAAAAACATAAAATAGGCAAACGTGAGTACAAATGTACCCAGCAAGACTTACATCAGAACTATCTACATATGCATCATTATCAACAAAGGGATGGTGGGGTTTAACTGCAGCAAGCCAGCTTTGACTCGGTGGCTATCCTGAACTACGACTGCAAGTAACTCTTTTGAGGTGGCGCACACGAGTCCACATATTCACCATATCAATACACCACTATGGATCCGCTCCCGTCTCCCTACGAGAACGCCATCCATAGCACTCACGCTTATCTTGCGTATTTTAGAGTATCCACTTTCACTTGTCTATGAACTGATATAAGCAACCCAGAAGTCCTTTTCCGCGGACACGGCTATTCGAATAGATGATGTTAACCCTGCAGGGGTGTACTTCTTCACACACGCTCTCACCACTTACCGCCGTTTACACGACATGTACTCGGCAACCTTCAAGCGGAAGCCCAACGTGGGTGTCGGCCACGGCCTACCTAAACACTCGAGTCTCTAGTCCAGGTTTATCGCCTATTCGGGTTCCATCCATGAGGAGATCCGGCCGGAGTTTCGCTCACAGCCCCAAACGATGTGAACAGGGTTCCGTGACACCAAACGGGCGCCCGGTTTACCCGGCCACGTGCCTACCGCATCACAGCCCACCCCTACGGTCAGCGCTGCGCACGGCCTCCAGCATACTACAAACACCAGAAACTACTTGCAACTCCTGGACAGAGGACAAGGGTGATTAAGAAGCCGAGAGGGTCCATTGGTTTCGGGCCCAATGCGTGGTAGTAGCTGAATCATGGATCACAAACACAGAACTCAGTTCCTGAGGACGGCTGCAATGAGACAACCCACCATGTACTCCTACATGGCCTCTCACCGCTACCTTTACCAAATCGTGTTCACACACTTAGCTCACACACAGTAGGACATGTTCACACGCCTCTGATTCATCCCCGATGAATCAGACCTGACTCAACTCTAAGCAGTAGCAGGCATGACAAACAAGCATGAATGAGTAGGCACAACAGGGCTCAAACAACTCCTACTCATGCTAGTGGGTTTCATCTATTTACTGTGGCAATGACAGGTCATGCAAAGGATAAAGGGGTTCAGCTACCGCAGCAGGTAACAGATGAATCGGTGTTGTCCTAATGCAGTAAAAGAGAGCAGGAGCGAGAGAGTAGGATTGTATCGGAATGAACAAGGGGGTTTTGCTTGCCTGGCACTTCTGAAGATAACATTGAGTCTTCATCAGTGTCAACGATCACATCATCGGTATCACGTCTATCGAGAGGGGACAAATACCGGCAACACAGAAGGGAACACAATCAATGCAATGCACAATATGATGCATGATCATGACATGGCAAAATGAATGTGTTTTGGGCTAATGCAACTAGAACCAGATTAAATGAAGTTGGTTTGAATCCAAGATTCAAATTCAAACTCCATATGTGATTATTCAAATGCCATGTAATTGATTTGTGCTAAACAGCAGCTATAAGTTGTTCTAACATGCATGAAAATGGTACAGATGGATTCCTTGAATTTTTCAGATAATTTTTCATATATAAATTATTTAATTTGGAGTTACGGTTAATTTTCTATGAATTATTGAAGTTTAGAATATATTCTGGAATTATTAAATCATTTAAGATTAATTAAATTCCAGAAAGGAATTATTGCGTCAGCCCCACGTCACAGTGACGTCAGCAGGTCAAAGGCGTCGACCAGGTCAAACCTGACCAGTGGGGTCCACTGGTTAGTGACCCAGTCAACTAACCAAGTTAGTTTAGCCCTAACTAACTTAGTTAGCCGGGCGGGGCCCGCATGTCAGTGGCCTATCTAATTAGCTAACTTAATTAACGCTAACTAATCTGACCCTAATCAAGCAGGCGCCTGGGCCCACATGTCAGGGGGTCAAACCCCGGGTCAACTCGCCGGAGTTGACCCGCGGCTCGTCGCCGGCGGAGCCAGAGACGGCGGAGGGGGTCGGAAATCCTCCTCCGGCGACCAAAACAGTGGCAGCGATCATCTACGCGTAGCTGGCGCTCAGCCGCATCCATCTAGGCAAGCGGGAGGGGCTGAGGTCGAACGGGCTCGCCGGAATCGAGCTCGCGGCGGCGGCCGGAGCTCGGGGTTGGTGCGGGTTGGCGCTAGGGGGCACGGCAGGTCGCACGGGTGGGCGCGCTCGGCTCCTGGAAGGGTACTGAGCACGTTGCCGTGCTCGGGAGTTAGCTGCGGTGGCTCTAGCACCGTCTGCGACATCGCCGGCGGCGAGGAACTGTCGGCTCCGACAGTCGGGGCGGTTAGAAGGCACGGACGGGCACGGGGAGAGAGGGGAAATGGACAGGGGCTCACGAGGGGTCGGGAGAGAAGCTCGGTGGGCTCGGGGAAGCCTCTGCAACGGCGAATTGACGACGGCGATCTCCGGGCACCGGAGATGAAGACGACGACGCTCCGGTCGACTGCGGCCTCCTCTGGTCGCGTGCGTCGCGTGTGTAGCTCCACGGGGTCAGGGCGGAGCTCAGGGATGCATAGTGGGAGCGAGGGGGTGGCTGTGGCCCCGGTAAACGACGTCGGCGGCGATGGGCTCCGCTCGGGCGCGTGAGGGAGAGAGAGCAGAGGAGAGGGAGGAGCGAGGGAGAGCTACGGGAGAGTGAGAGAGGTCGTGGGGAACGAGGGGGGGGGAGTGCGTGGCTCCCTCGGGTGCCTCCAGCGGCGAGCAGGTAAGCAGGAGGTGGCCGGAGCTCTTCGGGCGCGCGCCACGCCTCGCCTCTGCCTACTGGCAGAGGAAGAAGAGGACAAAGGGGGGGGGAGGAGGTGGGCTGGGCCGGCCAGATGGAGCTGGGCCAGGTAAGTGGCGCCAGGTAAGTGGCCCAGGTGGCCTTCTCTCTTTTATTTTTGTTCTGTTTTCTTTTATTTAATTCTTTGCCACTGTTTTGAATTAAAAAATAATAATTCAAACAATGCCAAAGCTCCTCTGAATATTTTATATTGCTAGATGGACTTTTCCAAAAGCTTATAAAATATTTCAGGGGTATTTGAAATTATATTCTAATTATATGAATATAATTCAAATTCAAATAGCTAATGAATTAAATTCAAAGTCACAAAAATAAATCCTCCTAAAATGTTCAATATTTTGGGTTGGGACCAGAACCCTTGCCAAAAATTATCAAACATTTGAAAAGGCATTTTTGGAGCAATGAATGAGATTTCTAGGGTTTTTTTGCCCCTCTTTTATTTAGGGTTTTTGAGGCTTCCAAAATTCCTCAATTCAAGTTTCAAAAATATAGACATGATGCACACATGAAGCTAGCCTAGAGCACTACCAGCAGCTAGGGATGTGACAACTCACCCCCACTAAACAAGAATCTCGACTCGAGATTCAAGTGTAGGGTAGGATGAAGGGGAAACGCAAACTAGTATAATCTTCACGATCCAGGTTGCGCTTCGAATGAATGTTGATTCGATCACCATCATTGTCTTGATGTCTTGCTCTGAGAAATCCTGCCAATCATGACCTGGAGGGAAGAAGGAGACTCTAGAAGGGTCGATCTTCTCGAAGATCGAACAACTCACGGAAAGAGACATAGCAACATCTCTCGAGCTAAGAGGCGAAGCACACACCCATAGGAATGGAGTGAAGCAAATGACGAAGGTTCACTAGGTAGACAACGATTCCACACCTAAGAAGGTGGTAAACGATTGTCAACGTAGCGAGGAATTGAGTTGCCATGATACCACAACGAGACACCTTCGGAACCGTGACTCGTAGATATCTCCCCTTAAGTGGCAAAAAGAATTACCATTGATATAGAGATCATTGAGACTCTCTATATCAGCCTAAGGCAAATCACAGCAATCGATTGGCGGGGGTCGGTAGAATGGCATACTCAGACTTGGATGATGTGGATTACCTTGTTGAAGACAACGTAATGGATGATTTTGCTTATTACCGGAAATGGAAGAGACCCATGGTAGAATGGCACATTGGCGGTGCAAGCTGGGAACAAAATGCAAATGTTGGGAATGATTCCGGTAACTGGGGAAGAACCCAACAATAGAGAGTGAATTCACTGTTTGAATAGGTCATAGCATTGCCGAGGAAACTGAGAGCAAACCCAGTTAGTGCCGATGATAACACGTAGCGCTTGTGCGTGCTCTCAAGAACTTGAGCATTTCCATATTCATCAGGGTTTTACCAATATCCGTGTCAAGGATCCTGGCAACACAACTTGCTACCACGATGAATGATGATGGATGATGCAGATGCAAAGGAAGATAACACTTCTCAGATTTCATCTTAGCGAGGCCAAGGAAATAAAATCTGGATGATCGACCGAGAGACATTTAGCACTCCACTTCTAATGTTCTCCTTGATGTGCTAGTGTAACCCATTCATAGATATGGTTTGATATCTAGAACATCAAGTAAAAGGTCGGACTTCGGAAACACAAAAATCCATAGGGCAACTAGGGAGTAAATCCTACGAAATCCCTATGGGGGGGGTGGCCAACTTCCTCAACAAGATACTATAATAATAGGTCTACCGGATGGGTGTGTTGGCCACGACATCCACCTTACCGGTTATCGAGAGACCAATATTATAGTTCTTAGGGAAATGTTCCAACCATCATATCTGCCTGAGATTCAGCTCTGGTTGGTGTTAGGATATTCCAGGCTCATCGAGTCTAGGAAGAAAAATGAAAGTTTGCAACACAAATCGACGAGATGACGTTGCGGGATTCTCGGGAGATGAACTACGATAGCAAGCTCCAAAACATGAGCTGGTTCTGCTACAAACATGTGAACACGTTGTCCCAGACAAGCATGACCACGTGGTAGTCTTATAATAAAACACTACCGAGTTCAGGAGGGGGAACCATCAACGAGGGTATCGAAGTTCTTTCATAAGTCCGGATTAGCTCTTATGAAGGAACTCCTTCTCCTTGAACAAATCAATCAGTGGCTTGGTGTGCTAGGGATACATATAGATTGAAGGTTGCAAGTCTTCAAACCACAGCATTCTTCGCACGTGTGCATGACTGATTTGGAATGATTCCAAAGAAAGCAACATTGACTTTCTCGAATCCACGGCGGCAACTTGCATCAGATGCACATGAATTAAAGGAAGTCACTACCTTCATCCAAACATATGCTTCATGAGCTAGCATGAACAAATGCTTTCAAAAGTTTCCAACACTAGCTTAATGTTCAGCAAAATTATGGAGAAGACAAGGATGTTGTCAATGGGCACAACAACAATTCATCTGGGTTTCCTTTTAAAAGGAATTCCATAGTTAAGTGAACAAGTGATAGCATTGGTCAGACCTAAAAGATATAATGGTGTATGCTCGAGGGATCAACCACGAATAAGACAACATTACGAGCATCGTTGGTACTGATTTGATTTGACGATAGCCCACACTCAAATCAAAGGATTGATAAGACAATAGGTCCAGCAACTGATCACAAGGACCAATCGATGAAGATATCATCTTTCTTCAACACACACTACACAAGAATATCCCTTTGGAACGAACTAAGTCAGACAAGCTTTTATCTTCCAACTCTCCAAGTTGTTGTCTAGCTTAACCAACTAGCTCAGGGATATCTAACACCGATTCTTGGAGAGAAGGTGGTTCACAAGAAACCAACTTGATCACGAACTCAACATAGCGGTCAGGTGACAACCCGGTAACACCTCCAAGAAGATATTTGGAAAGTCACGAACCACCGGTATGTTACTAAGCTCGAGAACAATCTTGCTTTTGAGGGCAAGACGATATGATCAAATGAGTGAGGACTTGACAAGATCCTAACTCATCAATCGAAGGGTGCACCGAAATAAGGACTAGGTAGCACGATCAGTCTTAGAAGGATGATTCGAAAACCAACATACTAAGAATGAAATTATTATCCTTTAACTACCAAGCAACAGAGTTGCTAGCAGTATTGATTTCACACATCACAATTCATTTGTCGGTATTCCGGTTGCATCAACACGAGGGCCGAGGAATGAACAGTGATGGCAAGAAGTATCACTGTACCAAGAGTTCATGGGATGGTGTGCAATTCCTATAACAATCTCGATATAAAATATGTAATACTCCAAGGTAGAGCAGAACCAAAAGCTGGATTGGCATTTGATCTGCGGAATACAACTACTTTGACCCAATCCTAGATATGGAAGAGGTACTGGAGTTTGTTTCTCCTAGTCATTCCGGAATAGAATGGCTTGACAGACCACAAGAGTCATAGGCATCGATGAACGAACGCACGCATACTCTTGACTATCAATTGATAGACGAGGGTCAGAATGCAACTAAAGAGAACAACTCAAAGGAACATATAACTTTCTGAGTTGTGGATGCATAGATTAGTATGTCGAACCAAGTTCAACATATTTCTTCCGGATAACCCATGCAGAAAGGTAGAACTGGCAGAGTCACGATTTATGAATGGAGAACTCCTCAAGAGTACTCTAATTGTGATTTTTTTTTGATCCAATAAACATCTGCCATAAGTAGTTCATGGTATTTGGAAGAAGAAGATACCACGGACTTCAAGGACTATCGCAAAGGTTACTAATATCCTAAAGGCACTAGCAATTACTATCAACATGAAGTAGGTAGAGTGAATCTCGGGTTCAGAACCCAGGAGTAGAATACCTACTACTAAGTAGCATCACGGGATGCTTCCGAGAATAAAGGCCAGAATCTTCACACTAGGACACAAATCATGGCTAGACCACTAGATGATCCCCTAAGCACTTAGGGTCATAATAATAATTCCAACATATATGTCGAGGCAATAATTACCTCAACACACCGATTAGTGTGGTTAATCTGGCCCATGGGAACATCGAAACAGAAGGAAGGGATTTGCAAATGCATCGGACTATTTAGAAACCTGGGATGACTCGGACAGCATAACGGCTATAATTGCTCAAAAAGATTTGAGACAATCACAAAAATGGTGGCATAACCACTCAGAAGCACAATATCAAGGTTCCGAGATCAACAATTAACATACGGAAGTAGTAGGAACTGAACTGAGACTTAAATCCAACAATCTTATAAGTCTACTGATTAGTAACACGTGATCCTAATAGAAAGAAGAGATAGCCTAGTTCTTAATCCCCGCAGGAAAGATAAGATGACTCAGATCAGAAGGGCATGAGGTATAAGGAGTAAAAAGAGCCTTACGTTCCATCCCACAATCAATTCCCTTATATAACTAAAGAATTTCTAGACTCAACTTCGACCAGTTTGGCTTGGTAATCCTACAGGCAGTCAAGCTCTGATACCAACGCTGTCAGGACCCCGACTCAATGCCACATCGATCTAGCATGTAACACCTCATATCACTTTGCGGCCTCACGCACGGTATTCCCACGGGTGTCGCCTTACCTTTGCCCGGGACCGTTTGCGCCTTTTGGCACACGTATATGACAGTGTCGCTAGCATCCATATGATAAGGAGCCCGGGCTGACATGGCTAGTCGTAAACCCAAAGCTGGCACAGACTTACAGGGACAGGCATCCATGACCCAGCATCGAACGTGTCGGTCATCAGCGAGTGAATCCAGGCTGTAGCACTGGGCTAGCAGGACTCCGGTGAACCGGGCTGTAGCGGGCTAACAGGACTCCGGTATTCACCGCGTGACATTTCCCCGAAGGGACAGACACAGGAACGAAGAAGGACACATGCCGGCCAGCCTAAGTGTTCCGGAGCAGTAGCAAGCTACCATGGCTCGGTGGAAACACTAGGAGACATTTCTCCGTAAGAGAGGCTACTAAAGATAAACAACTAGATGGTCAGATCCCACACATACCAAGCATTTCAATAACATACACACAATATGCTCGATATGTGCAAATACAACATGGCATCACAACATGACTCTATGACTCAAGTAATCTATTCAATAGGCTCCGAGGAGCGAGATATTACAAACATGGGTCTCATGACCCAACATTCAGAGCATACAAATCAAGCACAAGCGGAAGCTATCATGTCTGAGTACAGACATCTATAAATGAAAAAGGCTGAGAAGCCTGACTATCTACCAAATCCTGCCGAGGCACAAGATCGTAGCTGAGGTAACAAGCTAAACGTCGAAGACCATGCGGAAATACTAGTGAGACTGAAGTCTCTCTGCAAAAACATAAAATAGGCAAACGTGAGTACAAATGTACCCAGCAAGACTTACATCAGAACTATCTACATATGCATCATTATCAACAAAGGGATGGTGGGGTTTAACTGCAGCAAGCCAGCTTTGACTCGGTGGCTATCCTGAACTACGACTGCGAGTAACTTTTTTGAGGTGGCGCACACGAGTCCACATATTCACCATATCAATACACCACTATGGATCCGCTCCCGTCTCCCTACGAGAACGCCATCCATAGCACTCATGCTTATCTTGCGTATTTTAGGGTATCCACTTTCACTTGTCTATGAACTGATATAAGCAACCCAGAAGTCCTTTTCCGCGGACACGGCTATTCGAATAGATGATGTTAACCCTGCAGGGGTGTACTTCTTCACACACGCTCTCACCACTTACCGCCGTTTACACGACATGTACTCGGCAACCTTCAAGCGGAAGCCCAACGTGGGTGTCGGCCACGGCCTACCTAAACACTCGAGTCTCTAGTCCAGGTTTATCGCCTATTCGGGTTCCATCCATGAGGAGATCCGGCCGGAGTTTCGCTCACAGCCCCAAACGATGTGTACAGGGTTCCGTGACACCAAACGGGCGCCCGGTTTACCCGGCCACGTGCCTACCGCATCACAGCCCACCCCTACGGTCAGCGCTGCGCACGGCCTCCAGCATACTACAAACACCAGAAACTACTTGCAACTCCTGGACAGAGGACAAGGGTGATTAAGAAGCCGAGAGGGTCCATTGGTTTCGGGCCCAATGCGTGGTAGTAGCTGAATCATGGATCACAAACACAGAACTCAGTTCCTGAGGACGGCTGCAATGAGACAACCCACCATGTACTCCTACATGGCCTCTCACCGCTACCTTTACCAAATCGTGTTCACACACTTAGCTCACACACAGTAGGACATGTTCACACACCTCTGATTCATCCCCGATGAATCAGACCCGACTCAACTCTAAGCAGTAGCAGGCATGACAAACAAGCATGAATGAGTAGGCACAACAGGGCTCAAACAACTCCTACTCATGCTAGTGGGTTTCATCTATTTACTGTGGCAATGACAGGTCATGCAAAGGATAAAGGGGTTCAGCTACCGCAGCAGGTAACAGATGAATCGGTGTTGTCCTAATGCAGTAAAAGAGAGCAGGAGCGAGAGAGTAGGATTGTATCGGAATGAACAAGGGGGTTTTGCTTGCCTGGCACTTCTGAGGATAACATTGAGTCTTCATCAGTGTCAACGATCACATCATCGGTATCACGTCTATCGAGAGGGGACAAATACCGGCAACACAGAAGGGAACACAATCAATGCAATGCACAATATGATGCATGATCATGACATGGCAAAATGAATGTGTTTTGGGCTAATGCAACTAAAACCAGATTAAATGAAGTTGGTTTGAATCCAAGATTCAAATTCAAACTCCATATGTGATTATTCAAATGCCATGTAATTGATTTGTGCTAAACAGCAGCTATAAGTTGTTCTAACATGCATGAAAATGGTACAGATGGATTCCTTGAATTTTTCTGATAATTTTTCATATATAAATTATTTAATTTGGAGTTACGGTTAATTTTCTATGAATTATTGAAGTTTAGAATATATTCTAGAATTATTAAATCATTTAAGATTATTTAAATTCCAGAAAGGAATTATTGCGTCAGCCCCACGTCACAGTGATGTCAGCAGGTCAAAGGCGTCGACCAGGTCAAACCTGACCAGTGGGGTCCACTGGTCAGTGACCCAGTCAACTAACCAAGTTAGTTTAGCCCTAACTAACTTAGTTAGCCGGGCGGGGCCCGCATGTCAGTTGCCTATCTAATTAGCTAACTTAATTAACGCTAACTAATCTGACCCTAATCAAGCAGGCGCCTGGGCCCACACGTCAGGGGGTCAAACCCCGGGTCAACTCGCCGGAGTTGACCCGCGGCTCGTCGCTGGCGGAGCCAGAGACGGCGGAGGGGGTCGGAAATCCTCCTCCGGCGACCAAAACAGCGGCAGCGATCATCTACGCGTAGCTGGCGCTCAGCCGCATCCATCTAGGCAAGCAGGAGGGGCTGAGGTCGAACGGGTTCGCCGGAATCGAGCTCACGGCGGCGGCCGGAGCTCGGGGTTGGTGCGGGTTGGCGCTAGGGGGCACGGCAGGTCGCACGGGTGGGCGCGCTCGGCTCCTGGAAGGGTACTGAGCACGTTGCCGTGCTCGGGAGTTAGCTGCGGTGGCTCTAGCACCGTCTGCGACATCGCCGGGGGCGAGGAACTGTCGGCTCTGACAGTCGGGGCGGTTAGAAGGCACGGACGGGCACGGGGAGAGAGGGGAAATGGACAGGGGCTCATGAGGGGTCGGGAGAGAAGCTCGGTGGGCTCGGGGAAGCCTCTGCAATGGCGAATTGACGACGGTGATCTCCGGGCACCGGAGATGAAGACGACGACGCTCCGGTCGACTGCGGCCTCCTCTGGTCGCGTGCGTCGCGTGTGTAGCTCCACGGGGTCAGGGTGGAGCTCAGGGATGCATAGTGGGAGCGAGGGGTGGCTGTGGCCCCGGTAAACGGCGTCGGCGGCGATGGGCTCCGCTCGGGCGCGTGAGGGAGAGAGAGCAGAGGAGAGGGAGGAGTGAGGGAGAGCTACGGGAGAGTGAGAGAGGTCGTGGGGGAACGAGTGGGGGGGAGTGCGTGGCTCCCTCGGGTGCCTCCAGCGGCGAGCAGGTAAGCAGGAGGTGGCCGGAGCTCTTCGGGCGCGCGCCACGCCTCGCCTCTGCCTACTGGCAGAGGAAGAAGAGGACAAAGGGGGGGGGAGGAGGTGGGCTGGGCCGGCCAGATGGAGCTGGGCCAGGTAAGTGGCGCCAGGTAAGTGGCCCAGGTGGCCTTCTCTCTTTTATTTTTGTTCTGTTTTCTTTTATTTAATTCTTTGCCACTGTTTTGAATTAAAAAATAATAATTCAAACAATGCCAAAGCTCCTCTGAATATTTTATATTGCTAGATGGACTTTTCCAAAAGCTTATAAAATATTTCAGGGGTATTTGAAATTATATTCTAATTATATGAATATAATTCAAATTCAAATAGCTAATGAATTAAATTCAAAGTCACAAAAATAAATCCTCCTAAAATGTTCAATATTTTGGGTTGGGACCAGAACCCTTGCCAAAAATTATCAAACATTTGAAAAGGCATTTTTGGAGCAATGAATGAGATTTCTAGGGTTTTTTTGCCCCTCTTTTATTTAGGGTTTTTGAGGCTTCCAAAATTCCTCAATTCAAGTTTCAAAAATATAGACATGATGCACACATGAAGCTAGCCTAGAGCACTACCAGCAGCTAGGGATGTGACATTCTCTCTCTTTTCATGTGCTTGCACTGAGGAAGGATCATCCTCATCCATGACAACAATGTTGTCCTCAAAGTCTGGCCTGAGGGGTAAATGCTCCTTGTCCAATAGATATGTGCATGTGCCCATCTTGGAGTTGATGAGCACCTGGATTTGTGGAGCATACCCACAAGACCTCTTCTGATCTACAGCAGTCCTCTTGGTTGTTTCCACAGTCAGACTCATCACTTTGAACTTTTGAGGGACATCAAATATATGCAGCAAGTTGATGGAGTGTCTTCTTATCATTCTGTGATCTCCAGATTTTGGCAACGGAGTGTGCCTCAGAATGGTATTGATAGTTGGCAGCGCTGACAGCAAGTGCTTCACTGAGCCGAACTTTTGAGTCTCCAGGTCTGCATCAGGAATCTCCTAGTACATGCTTGCAATTGAGTTATGATCCTTCTTGTTCTTGGCATAGACATCCAAGTCATCTTCATGAGCTTCTGGGGCATTGATCAGTCTGGCCCACTCATCAACTGTAGACTGGTACCTTGTACCCTCTGACATCCATACAATTTTGCCATCTGGATAGAAATGAGCAGTAGAGTAAAATTGCATGATCAGCTCATCATTCCACTTTGTGAGATTCTGGCCAAGAACCTTGTCAACTTCACAGGCCTTGAAGCTGTCATAAACACCTATGAAGTTAACTTCATTATCTCTAATGTAGGTCCAGTCAACCATCTCATGTCACACACTATGGGCTTCTTGTCAAGCAGGATTGTCTCATAGAAATCTTGTTGTTCCTTTGTGTGGAACCTGTAATCCACAACAGTTTTTCTCCTGACAGCACATGGGTCGGCCTTCCTCCATTGTCTCAGTCCTGCATCCTTCCTGATCCTCATATCCTCTGCAACAGGATGTGCATCATTATGGTCTGGGATCTTTGGCTTTAGCTTCCTTATCACTTGGGCTTCAGCTTCCTCTTCTTCAGCTTCAGGCACTGGGGCCTTGTTCTTCTCCTCAGAAGGTATGTTCCTGGTACTCCTCTTGGGTGGAGTCTTGGGAACTGGAGTGGCAGCTTTGGGGGCATATTTGGGCTTAGCAGCAGCCCCTGACTTAATAGCAACTTATGTGCCTTAGGTGCTGGAGCACCATCCTCTTCCTCTTCATCATCAGATCTCACCATTGAAGATTTTCCTAGAACTTTGGTTGTTGTTGTTCTTGCCCTCTTCTTCTTCTTGTCCTCACCAGCTACCTCTTCTTCAGATTTAATGGTGAACTTCATAGTTTCACCTGTGGCAACTTTCCTTGGCTTGGTTGTAGGCACTCTCCTAGCTAGTGCCTTTTTGTTCAAGCCTGGCTTAGTTGATGCAGCAGTGCCAAACTCTTTCTTCACCACCTTCTTCTTGGAAGTGGCCTCATCCTCAGCTGCAACATAGTCTTCATCCTCTGAATCAGAAGTTCTCTTCTTCCTTGTTCTAGTAGCTGCCTTGGGCAAGTTACTAGGTGTGCTCCTGCTGCCCTCATCACAGCTGCTGGAGGGACTAGTGCCCTCACTCAACTGCTCTTGCTGTTTAGACCTGTTCTGGCTATCACTCTGGTCAGACATCTTGTAGGTAAACTGTCAACAGACCCTGTGAATAGGTTGTAGATGAGGTAGAGTAGATGACCATCACAAAGTATAGAGGTTTTACAAAACAAATTGAGTCAAAAAGCTTAGTTTTAGTTCTCTACAGAAGTGATCTCGGAGCTACCGAATTGACAAACTCGGCGATACCGAAGCAACAATTGGAAACTAGTGAACTCGGTTGGACCAAGTCATAGTTCGATGGCACCGATATTGCTCGGGTTTCACAGGATCTTGAACTCGGTCACACCGATTTGCAATTTTTGGTTGGACCGAAAAGTACATGTGCAATGGCATAAGCCGAATCGGTGAGACCGATTTCTACGACCTGGTCGGTCCGAGATGAGTTCTGCGGAGAGCTAACCCTAAAATTTTCGAATCAATCTAGACCTAAGGAAGTTTTAACTGGATAGATTAATCTCATTCATGGCAAGAAACATAGCATTGTCCTTGTGCTAGGAATCAGACTGAAAATGACAGCACAAGGGGTCGAACACGTACCCTCGAACGGCGAGTGTTCGCTACGGCGGCAACGGCGGAGCAGAATACGTCGACGGCGGCAGAATCCAACGGCAGGAGGTTGTTGGCGGCAAGGAGACGATCCGGATACCCGAGGGGGCAGAGCAGGACACGCATGGGCTGAGTGGATTTGAAGTAATTTCCAAAATCTCACCTGTGGGTATTTATATCCCGGCCCTGTCGGTGTAACTGAGTGGAACAACTCGGTGGGACCGAGATTGCAGAATCGCAAGTGGTTGCTGCAACTCGGTGTGACCTAAGTGTTCAAATTGGTTGCACCGAGATGAAAACCTAGATCAACTTAGTGAACTCGGTGTGAGCGAAATGGATTTCTCGGTCAGACTGAAATGCACAAAGAGGTTTTGGAAGTTTAAGTCTATGATGAATCGGGGACTCCGAGTGCTCCTCACACAGAGTGGTTTGAATCTGACTTGATCAAACTTTGTGATGTAGCATGAATAGAGTTTGAGATGAGAAAAGCATAGATAGAAAGAGAAGATTCTTAGGCATTCTTGTCCATCCACTTGGCAAAAGAAAAAGATCCAAACAAACAAAGCAACAAGTGGATGTCCTCGAATGAGTAAAATATGCAACCAACATGCTCACGCAATAAGATGGCAAATGAAATATGTGGCAAAGCATGCACAACCAATTCTAGCATCTATCATACAATTGGCGATGACTAGGTCATCTATATATGAGTATATTGACTTAGGAGTCAAATGAGAACATTTGATCATAGGTCATACTCATCGTTTAAGCACAAGTGGGGTTACCACTTTTACATAAAGCATTGTTGTGTTCACACCATTAGAGTTGCTTTAGCTCATTCTTTAGAGTAAAGCTCCCCCTAGATGTGAGATCCCCCCTAATAGGGATGAACTAACTTTGGGTTTTGTCGATGATGGCTTCATGTAGGTGTTGAAGATGTGGATGCTCAATGTTGTTGTAGATCATTTGGAGCAATGCATTGGAGTGAGTTGCACTTTCAATACCTACATGGGTTAGTCCCACAAGGAACAAGCAAGGATATCCATAGACATAGAGTGATGCACACACAAGATGGTGTCCATGAAAGCATTGGTTTACCTTGTCCCTTGTCTTACCAACAAGAGGGTTCATTACTCCTTGAACTAGTGCAAGATGTGGAAGTTGATTGCACTTGTCCTTGCCAAAATGATGTGAGTGAAGAATATTGGCAGAGTCACCCTCAAGAACTCTAGTCCTTCTTCTTTGGGATCCACATCATCTTGATGGGAATCCTTGGGGTAGTAGTGGAACTTGATGAAGTAGAACTTGATGTAGTCTTGGGAACCCACTTGACCAAGGCCATGGGAGCTTCTTCAAATGCATCAATCTCCTCTTGAAGCTTGTCCTTGCCTCTTGGCTTGTTGTCTTGTGGTGGAAGATCATCTTGAGCTTGTGTCCCTTGGAAACAAGTAGGATCATACTTCTCTTGTTGAGGAACAAACTTCGTCTTGGGGTATTGATCTTCTTCCCACTCAACTCCACTGGCATTGAACTTTCGTTCAAAACCAAACCTTAATTCTTCTGGTGCCTTCCTTGCTTGCGTACAATTTCCTCAAATTGCTTACTTCCGGCAAGGCTCTTGTATTCACCCTTCTCTATAATTCCCTTCAATAAGCTATTTTCTTGCTCAAGTGTAACTTGGCTAAGATAATAATTAGTGGAATCAAAAGAACTACTAGAAGCAACAACATTGGATTTAGCAGGATTATTGTTACTACTAGAGAAAGAATCTTTCTTACTCTTGTTACTAGACTTGACTTGTGGCATGTAAGTAGATAAGAGTAAACGCTTGGCAATGTAAGAAGAACTTTTCTTGGAGGATCATCATTGATTGCCTTTAAAAACTCATGCTCTTGCTCAAGATTGAGCTTTTCAAAGCGTAACTTCTCATGAGTCTATAAAAGTTCTTGATGATCTTCCAAGGTAGTTTCATGAGCTAACTTAAGAGTGTTTAGTTCTTTAGTTAGGTGCTCAATCCTCTCCTTATCATTGTCATTCATTTTATCTTGATTATCATGATTAATTGACATTTCATCATAGTATTCATCACTAGAGTTGTCAACAAGTAAATCATCATCACCTAACAAGTCATCTTCATCACTATTGAAATCAACATACTCGGGGTGCGATACCTTTGGGCCTTTAGCCATGAAGCCTCTTCCAATTCCTTCATTTCGTGAGTCAAATATGTCATAGGAGTTGCTTGACACAAGTGCTAGACCGGCAACATCTTCATCTTGAGTATATTCGGAGTCGGAGTGATAGCTTCTCTCGGAGTGATGGTCGGAGTCGAAGCCGGATACCCATTCACCAACATGAGCTTGATGTCTTCGCTTTGTGTAGCTCTTTGATAATTTGTCCTTCCTTTCTGAATCCTTGCTTCTCCGGGAGGTTCTTCATTCATAATGATCATCTCTACTCCTCCTCTCTCTTGGTGGTGATTCTTCTCTTCTACTTCTTCTTTTGGGTGAATCTTCTCTCCTTTTGTAAGGAGTCGTACACTCATTGGAATAGTGTCTGGGTCTTCCACAATTGTAGCAATTACGTTCACGACTCGAAGATCTTTTGTCATTGTAGGACCTTGACTTGGAACTTCTTTCCTTGCTTCTACTCTTGTAGAACTTGTTGAAGTTTTTCACCATTAAGCTCAATTCCTCATTGAAGGTTTGTTTCTCACTTGATGATGTAGGAGCATCACATGAGGCTTTGTAAGCACCACTTGACTTGTTGTGAAGCTCTTCCTTATCCTTGAGTGACATCTCATGAGCAACAATTCTTCCAATGACTTCTGTTGGCTTGAGATCTTTGTAATTGGGCATCATTTGGATTAATGTGCACACGGTATCATATTTTCCATCAAAGGCTCTTAGGATCTTCTTGAAGATGAATTTATCGGTCATCTCTTCACTTCCTAAGCCGGCAATCTCATTTGTGATGAGAGCAAGCCTAGAGTACATTTTAGTGACACCTTCACCATCCTTCATTTTGAACTTGTCAAGTTGACTTTGAAGAACATCCAATTTGGATTCCTTGACGGAGTCGGTACCTTCGTGCATGTCAATAAAAGTATCCCAAATTTCCTTTGCATTCTCAAGGCGGCTGATTTTGTTGAATTCTTTGTGGCACAATCCCTTGAAGAGGATATCACAAGCTTGAGTGTTGTATTGCAGCATCTTCAACTCTTCCGCGGTAGCTTCACGGTTCGGTTCTCTCCCATCAAAGAATTTACCTTGCAAGCCAATACACACAATAGCCCAAACGGCGGGGTTATATCCAAGAATATGCATTTTCATCTTATGCTTTCAACTAGCAAAATGAGTACCATCAAAGTAAGGACCTCTACGGTGGTAATTTCCCTTGCTAGACGCCATACTCTCCTAAGTTGTGAAACCAAGGCTATGATCACCAAAGGCTATGGAAATCAAGGCAAATAGAGACCAAAGCTCTGATACCAATTGTAGGATCGAAAGTATGTCTAGAGGGAGGTGATTAGACTACTTGACCAAATAAAAACTTAACCTTTTCCAAATTTTAGTTCTTGGCAGATTTTAACAACTTAGCACAAGTCAAGCAATCTTAACATAATTCAAGCAAGCATGCAAAGAGTATATGAGCAGCGGAAAGTAAAGCATGCAACTTGCAAGAATGTAAAGGGATGGGTTTAGGGAGTGCAAACGCAATAGGAGACACGGATGTTTTTGTCGTGGTTCCGGTAGGTGGTGCTATCGTACATCCACGTTAATGGAGACTTAAACCCACGAAGGGTAATGGTTGCGCGAGTCCATGGAGGGCTGCACCCACGAAGGGTCCATGAAGAAGCAACCTTGTGTATCCCACCATGGCCATCGCCCACGAAGGACTTGCCTCACTAGGGTAGATCTCATGAAGTAGGCGATCTCCTTGCCCTTACAAACTCCTTGGTTCATTCCACAATCTTGTTGGAGGCTCCCAAGTGACACCTAACCAATCTAGGAGACACCACTCTCCAAAAGGTAATAGATGGTGTGTCGATGATGAAATCCTTGCTCTTATGCTTCAAATGATAGTCTCCCCAACACTGAACTCACTCTCGTAGGATTGGATTTGGTGGAAATATGATTTGAGTGGAAAGCAACTTGGGGAAGGCTAGAGATCAAGATTCATATGGGTGGATTGGAATATCTTGGTCTCAACACATGAGTAGGTGGCTCTCTCTCAGAAAATGGGTAGTGGAAGTGTAGGCACGATATGATGGCTTCCCTCATGAATGAGGAGAGGGTGGAGGGGTATATATAGCCTATATACAAAATCTAACCGTTACACACATTATACCAAACTCGGTGGGACCGAATTAGAAAACTCGGTCGGACCGATTTAGTTCATATGTGACCGTTAGGAAATTTCGGTGGGACCGACATGTCATCTCGGTGGGACCGATATGATTAGGGTTAGGGCATAACGTAATCTCGGTTGGACCGATTACTCAAACTCGGTTGGACCGACTTTGGTAATAAGCTAACAGAGAGTTGGTCAGGCAAACTCGGTGGGACTGATTCGCTCGTCTCGGTGGGACCAAAGCATTATGAAACAAAAACAGGGAGTTTGCATTGCAGACTCGGTGGGACCGATCGCTCATCTCGGTTTGACCGAAATGTTACGAAGGGAAATAGAGAGTTTTCAACCCCATCTTGGTGAGACCGAGATCCCTATCGGTGAGACCGAAAAGACTAGGGTTTCTGGCAGTGGCTATGTCAAATGAACTCGGTGGCGCCGGATGAGTCAGATTGGTAGGGCCGAGTTTGACTTTTTGTTTGGGACATATGTGGATATGAGAAAGTGGTTGAGGTCTTTTGGATCATATCACTAAGCAATTTGAGCAAGTAAGCCATTAAGCAACACCTCATCCCCTTTTAATAGTATTGGCTTTCCTATAGACTCAATGTGATCTTGGATCACTAAATAGAAAATGTAGAGTCTTGGACTTTAAAGCTTGAGCCAATATTTTGTCCTTAGCATTTTGAGGGGTCCACATTCCTTATCCATGCCATGCCAATCAATGAACTTTCCTGAAATATTTATCTTGTAATGGCATTAGTTCAATGAGCTATGTGTTGTTAATCATTACCAAAACCACCCAGGGATAGTTGCACTTTCACGCTCCTCGGCAAGGCACCAGGATTTCCCTAAGGGGCCCCGGTCGGAGAGGGCTCGGCCATCCCAGTAGAGGCTCCCGTGGCCGTCAGTAGCATGGCCGGCAAAGAGAGACCCGCCTCCTTGACCGCCCCAGCAGGACGCGAGGAGCATACCGAAGAAGGCTCGACCGCCCCCTCGCATGAAAGCCATCTCGCCCAGTACCGGCGTGGCTGGAGGGGCAGACTCCTCCCTCCTGGATGCCTTGACGGGACCTGGGGAATCTGCGGCCTAGAGCTCGTCAGCATCATCATCATCCTCGAGGTCGAGGAGGAGCTAACGCTGCGATGGAGGGGATGCCCTCTCGAGGTCGTCCTCCTCCGCTTCCTCTGAGTCCTCGTCACCGTCACCAGAGGACAGCACCACGGGCAAATCGGGGTGGTCACGCAGCTCAAGCCCCCACTTGTCGAAGGTGGGCATGGACGCCACCAGCTCCTTCATATCGTCGCAGTTGTACAGCGGGGCGGCGGCCTCGGGAATGTCCCCTGGGATACAGCCGAGCAAGGTGGACAAGGCCATGTTGTCACGCCCAATATGCGACCCTATCCAAGAGGAACTCGAAGGTCCCACAAAGGATAGCAGCGCATATTGAAGACGCTGCAAGGTGGATATCATTACATCGTACCATTACATAATAGATGGGGATACATAAAAGGCATACAATGCCACATGAATACAACAACATCATACATAAGAGCAATATTCGACTACGGATGAAACACCAACAGAAACTCAAACGACATCCACCCTTCTAGCCCAGGCTGCTGACCAGGAACCTATCCCTTAATCGAAGAAGAAGCAGAAGAAGAACTCCAAAACAAGTAAACATCGCTCTCACGTTATGATCATCGCGTTACCTGCACCTGCAACTGTTGTTGTAGTAATTTGTGAGCCACGAGGACTCAGCAATCCCATTACCATGGGTATCAAGACTAGCAAAGCTTAATGGGTATGGAAAGGATAAGTGGTGAGGTTGCAGCAAGTGACTAAGCATTGTATGGTGGCTAACTTACGAGTACAATAATAAGATGAGAAACTACACAAACGCTCGCAAACTAGTAATGATCAAGAAGTGATCCTGAACTACTTATGTTCAAACATAACCCCATCGTGTTCTCTTCTCGACGCACTCAAAAAGAGACAGTCACGGTTACACACGCGGGTGGTGTATTTTAATTCAGATCTGGTGTCAAGTTCTCTACAAACGGACATTAAAATTCCCATCTGCCACATAACCATAAGAACGGCTCTCGAAAGTTCAAACCCTGCAGTGGTATCCCAACTTAGCCCATCACAAGCTCTCACGATCAACGGAGGAAAATCCTCCTCCCATAATAGCCCAATCAAACTCGGAATCATGGTTCACAAGACATTTCGACAATTGTAAAACAAGTCCAGCAAGACCTCCCGACGTGCCGACACCCTGATAGTAGCCGCGCGTATCTCGTCTCAGGCCACGAGGATGAGCTATGGTTACAGCGACCAAATACCCAAAGTTTCCAAGGGGCGGCGCCGCAAGCTGCTCTAGATTGGGACCAACACCATTAGCATTGGCCCCCTGTATTATGTTCAATAACGAACCTCGGGTAGCGTTAACTCCCTTGCGTCAAGTTTATTATCACGTTTAGTTATTATGTTGAGAAAATGGTAAAACCCGATGCGGAGCATCCCACGTTCATCCCCATGTACACTCCGACTACTCTCCAAACCCCAAATGGACTTATGACGAGACCTCAACTATGCGCCATTGGACACAAGGTGAACTCGCTCCTCTCCGAACCTTCACTTTCTACATGTGAGACATGGCTACTACCTCCAACGTGTGTGCTATGCATGATCAGGTACTTGGAGGAAAGCCACGGAACCACCACATCCAACGGACAAGCTAGCGAGGACGCCAAGTACAAGGACCAAGAGAAGAAGCTGCCCGAAGTCTATAGCCTCCGGACGACCGGACCCTGCCGGACGTCCGATGCCTAGAGCCTCCACCAGCCTGAAGAGTCAGCACGTGAATGCTACAGCGGTCGGACGACCGACAAGGACCGGACGTCCGATGACTCCCAGGGCCACGGACGACCGAAGCCACCGAACGACCGAACGACCAGCACCCAAGCCGAAACTACGGAAGTCCGACATCTCCGGACGTCCGGACCTTCCCGAGCCTCCGGACGACTGGAACCCACGGGACGTCCGACGCCTGTCTGTGCACAGTGTATTGGACCGAGTCCATGTATCCCCCACTTACCCCTTCGTGGCCCATGACTATATATACTCCTCCACCTCCTCCTAGTTAGGGTTAGCGTTGATTTAGCTCAGATTAGAGATAGAGCTTTGCTCATCCATCGGATCTCCTCCTCGTGAGAGACCGCGACCTCCTCGGAGAAGATCCTATCGGATTCAAGACCCCCTCGTGGGAAGATCCCCTTGTGGATTCAAGACCTCCTCACGGAGAAGATCGGTTACCTTTGTATCCTTACCTTTGTTGATTGTGGATCATATGTATCTCTTTGTGTTCGGTGATCTAGCACTTGTGTGATTGATTCCTTGTTGGTTGAGCGATTTCTCTCTCGTTTCCTCCGTGTTCCCCTTTGTGCTTCCGCGTGTTCTTCGTGATTCCCCGTAGGATCCACTCCAAACGTGAAAGATCGTCCACATAGGATTCCACCCTACATCATCTTGGATCAGAGCCAGCTTGTCTCATGATATCTTGGTATCATGAGCCACGTTGATCACGTTTTTGGAGCCCCTACCCCTCTTTTCTAGCTTGATTTTGTTGATTTCGTCCCAAAATCCGAAAATCCCCACCAAAAAATAGCCCCAAATCTGAAGAAGGGGAGCCTTGGCGCAGTGGTAAAGCTACTGCCTTGTGACCATGAGGTCACGGGTTCAAGTCCTGGAAACAGCCTCTTGCAGAAATGTAGGGAAAGGCTGCGTACAATAGACCCAAAGTGGTCGGACCCTTCCCCAGACCCTGCGCAAGCGGGAGCTACATGCACTGGGGCTGCCCTTTTTTTGTTGGTTTGATGATGTTTTGTTGATTTTGATCCATGGATTTGCTTGGTTTCAAGTGGATCTAGCATCTCCCCAAGTTTCCCCATCTTTCCTCCACGAAATCTCGTCAATTTTGACCCCGAAATCTCCATTTTCCGCTCAAAATCGCGCCCTCGAACTCGCATCTCGCGTTGACCCCGACCCACCGGACGACCGGAGTTTTACGGACGTCCGGAGCCCTAGGAACGACCGGACGTCCGACCTTTTCCGGACGACCGGAACCCCTAACCCGAACCGAATTTATGGATTTCTGACTTTTCCGGACGTCCGATGCCCCGGACATCCAACCTTTCCGGACGTCCGTAACCTGTAGTTTCATACTTCGGCTGATTTTTGTTTTATCCATAACTAATTCATCCGAACTCCGATTTTGACATTCTTTAGCTCGTTTTGAAGCTCTTGACATCCCCCTTCCCACAAAAATACCACCAACATCATTTGACTCCATCAAATTTTTGGAACTTTGGCATCTTTGCCTAGGCCTTCCACCATATAATCCGCATAGCCACCGCCGACTTCCGCAATCTAACCCATTTTCCTTGCTATAGCATTAGTGGTTGCTTGAGTAGTGATTCGAGTCTCCTAAGGTGTTTCGGATACTTAGGGACAATTGCTTCTTCATCAACCACCACCACCACTTTCGCATAGGCTTACCCAGCATACACTTCCACCCCAACTTAACCCAATTTTGTTTGAGCTTTTTTTGAAGTTGTGGCTTGTGTCTCCCAAGGTGTTTCGGCTACTTAGGGACGGCAACTTCAACTCGGAGACGTGTATAGCCATCATTCCACTTCCACATTTCCAAGTGCAAACCACCACCGCTTTCCGCTACCACCATTTGACTTTTGTCCTTGAGATTTTGAGTTCGTGGTTTTTTTCGTTTCCTAAGGTGTTTCGGCTACTTAGGGACGAGTCTCCATCATCTTGGTATCTACATCAAGAACACCGCCACTCATCAACGCAAAGGACGGTAACCTCGACGACACCATTGTATATTCCCCTTGCAAATTGCATTGATAACCCCTAGCCCATTTTGCGTTACTTGCCTATCGAGACTAGCCATTTGAGTATTGCCAGCAACGTTACTTGTGCACATTGGTGATCTACACCATCCATTGCATACATACCATATCATATTAGTATCATATCTTGTGTCACAAGTTTGTTCCCACATATACACAATTGCTATCTTGGTTTGTGCATTGTGCAGAAGTGGCCATAGAAAAAAAAGAAATAAAGCTTTTAAGCAAAAGAAAGAGAGCAAAGAAGCTTGTAAGCAAGTGCCATAGCATCATACCACATTGCACATAAGATTGTCATATCCGATCATCTTGGATCATCTTGAGAGAAACACTGGGAAACATACATACATAGCATACTTGGGATAGAAGTTTATCCATTTTGCATCTTATAGGTTGTGCACAAGTGTCGTATCCACCTATAGAGCAATCGTGCTAGCGTCTCTCTTGAGTTGTGCAACACGAGCATTTTCCGTGGATTCCACATTTTGTGCTCATTCCTTGGTTGCAGGACCCCATTTATCTATCCGTGTGTGTGTTTCCGTGTACCTTTCATTGCTATTGGTCCATTTGTTTCACTTGCGAATTTGTGAATCTCTTTCAACATTGTTGACTCTTGCTAACATTTTGCATCAAATTTTTGTGCCACTACCCTCACCGAGCTCCACCATAAGCTTTACTTGTGTAGGTGTGAGAACCGACAAGGATTGGTACCAATAGTGCTATTTCATTGTCCGCATTTGAGTGAACTTGATTCATTGTCTGCTTCGGTCAAGGTACATTGGTATAAGTTCTTCTCTTTCTCCCACTCATATTTGCTCGAGTCTTGTGATGGATAGGCAAGGCATTTCCTCTCCGGTCCTCGACAACAACAACGGCGTGAACAACTACATCACCAAAGCGTCTATCCTTGATCTACAACGACAAGTGCAAGGCGCACAATCAAGATTGCGAGAGCACATCGAGAAGAAGCTTTCCGCACATAAAGAGGAGCAAGATGCAAGGATGGATGAGATTAGAGCCTTGATTAAGTCTACTTCCCCTTCATCATCTTCAAGGCGGCGACATTCAAGCCACAAGTCTTCAGAGCGCAAACAAGATGCAAACCCAAGTCGTCCAAGTCAACATCTACATGGTGACAACCATCACATTCGTGATCCACATCGTCATGAAGGGCAAGTCACCTCGAAGCATCATGTGCACGATGACGACGAACGCCTTCGAGCTCAAGCGCGACAACAACACCATCATCATGAAGATGCTCCACAAGCGCAAATGCACAAGTTCCAACACGCCAAGTCGAAGCTTCATAAGCACAAAAGAAGACCACGAGACGACCACCACCTAGACGGTGCTACGACTACAACAACCACTTCGGCATCTTCACCAAGTGCTATCAAGGCATCTTCGCCTTTGGACGTACGACATGTTCGCCTACTTCCCACGAGTACGCCTACAACGACTTCATCAAGTCCAAGGCGACCACCTACAAGCGAGGGCGCCACTTCCATCTTCGGAAGCCCCCCAAGGAAGATGGCCGAGCATGGGAAATTCCCTTCGGTCATGGAGACGAACTACGAGGTGCCACATCATATGGGCCTCCAACAATAAGACGGCGACAAGACGGTCGAGCAAGGGCCATCCCCTTCGACCACGGCGACGAGCGCGAACCTCTTCAACAACATGAAGACGGCGCCCACATTGGACTCATCCTCTGAGTCAAGCTACGCGACCGCGCATGGAGACATTTGCACCTACATCTCTCCGACACCACATATGTCGAGATGCCCCATTTTTCATGTGAGGCGAGCCACCACCACATGAGTGACATGACTGACTCCACCATACGTGACATTGAGAGCATTTCCTATGAGAGGATGAGTGTGACCACCACTAGCCCCACACATGAGAGCATGCCACACATCCTATGTGAGGTTGAGCGCCATTTGAGTGACTCCACCAACCATATGAGTGAGAGCATCCTTGAGGGAGTGAGTGAGACACAACACTTAGTGAGTGAGGTAGTTGACATGGCATGTGAGGCCACTATGATTTTTAACGACTTAACCTCTAGTCCTAGTGTGTTTTCTTCTTTGGTGCTAGGTCTCCTACATAACGACACGCCTATACGCAACGAGTCCATCCCTCCAATGGAAAAACTGATGGCCATGGTGGACGATGATGCACCCCCCACATGGTTCCATCAAGATGAAGATGACAATGAGACGATCTTCAACACCTCACCTACAACACATGAGCGACGCTCCAAAGGTAACATAGGTAATGGTGCTTCTCTTGTCCCACTAGTGGACTCTCTTGACATTGATTGCTTCCATGATGTTGACCCACCTATTACCATGCTTCATGCCAGTGACACTTCTTCATGCCTACCTATTTATGATGAATATGATGATGAGCATATTGAGTTGCCTAGTTGTGATGCTATGCTTCATAAGATATCATGTGAAAATTCTATTGGTCACTTCATGTTTGACAATCCATTGAACTTGTCATATGCTATGAGTGAGATCTCCCATATTGCATCATTTCAATCTCAACATTGTAACTATGCATGCCCCATTAAAATCAATCCCATTTGCACTTATGGCATAGATGATGAGACAATGGTCATTGGCTTTTGTTTTTCATGTGATGATATTGCCATGCTTCCCTTACATGATTTGCGCAATTCATCTACTATTCCATGCCATGATCACATTGGTCCGAATATGCATTGTTTTGGATGTTGTCAATATTCTCCATGTGTTGCTTCCATTAATGCCCATGAGGAGACTCCCATAGTTTCCTCATACATATTAGGAGATTTTGATGCATTCCATACTTTGCATGATTCCCATAATTGCATGCACCATACGCATTTCATGAATAACAATGCTCTAGATATTTCTCATGATGCATTACATCCTTTGAGTCTCCATTATGCCACGCATAATAACAAACCTATCATGATGGATGACATGTTTTTATATCACGCATCTCATTTATTTGAGCATTGGATATTTTGTGCTAACCGACACATGCACGTGCGCATCATGATGGATGATGTGTACATATACCGCGCACACACAATTTTTCCTTTGCCTTTGTTTTGTGTAGGTACTTATGAACACTCGCCAACCTCACAATCCATTGAGTTGACGAAACAAGCTCTTGAGAGCAACGACGACTTGGGATCCCGTGGACTATCCTTACCACCGTTCCCTTCGCGCAAGGACTACGCGCATCTCTTCTACTTGGCTCTCACACGGTTATGGGCTATTTACCACTTGTCACCTTATGCTTGTTTTCCCGTGTTCACTTTGCATGTTGTACTTGCTTCTATGCCTTTGCCATGCAATTGTGACCCTTGCTTGCATCTACCCATGATTCACCATTATGATACTTCTATGTTTATTTGCATGCTTGGTGGAGATACTTGTTGCTATTGCCATGTTTATCATGGGTCTCATACTATTGTTGATTCTTGTGTTGGGAGAGTCATGATGTTCCATTGCTATTTACATAGGACTTTTTACCAACACCGTGAACCTACTTTCCTCATATCTTGCTTTCATGCTTGTGCTATGACATGTGAATTATTCATGCCCACTATTTGCACACGTGACATGATTGCCATGATTCCTCCTAGTATGTTGCATCTTCGCACTACTAGCATGCTTGACTTGATCGCTATGATTGCTTGCTATGTTGCATCACCCATGTTCCACTATTGCTTGCTTTCTTGGGTTGATGACATAGATGCTGATGCCTCTCACTTGATTTGTCATGACCATTGCCTCTTGTCTCCATTAGTTGCATCTCTCATATCACCTTGTATTGAGTGCCAACTTGCTATGCTTATTGATCTTGGAGACTTGGACACTTTACTTGTGATGCATGATTGTTTGATTGATCCTCTTATATTTGGTTGTTCTCACATCATATGCCTCCATACTATGAAATGCTCCCTTGTTCTTTCTTATGATGAGCATGATGCATACACTTGTTGGGTATCTTACCACACGAATGTTAGGTTTTGCATTTACGCTAACCTCATTTGTTTTTTCGAGTGTTTGTCATGTTTGTTCATTTTGAAGGATTCACAAGGCGATACCATCATGAGACATATTGGTTATGTGAAGGCATACAAGATGCTCAACTCCATCCTCCTTGAGAAACTCCTAAAGGTGACCTCCTTCTCTTTGAGCCATCCTCAAATACGCATATTGGATGGGTCACTCTTTCATTGTTGTTTCCTTCTTGTTGTCTACATGATACATCTCGTGAATGGAGGAGCGACATTGGAGATTGGCTACATGGACCTTCACATTGAGGAGCGCTCGCACTTATTGGATGCATCTTCGGAACTCCACTCATACCACGACATCGAGCATTGGTACACCAACACCTCCATATTTGTTGATTGTGCTCATACATGTCATGCTCGATGGAAATATCATACTCACCACAAGTTTGCACCCTATGCATGGATTGACTCACATTATGCTTGTATTGTTGCATCTATTTCCATGTCATCCATGATATATGCGCTTGTTCACTTCCTTAGCAAATTTGTTGTGATCTACCTTGATGGCATATTCATACATCATTATCATATTGTCCACCATCAATTTCATGATAGCTTACACATATTGAGCATCCATTGCCATGTTCATGCTATTGATAAACTGTCTCACTATGACATCATTTTGCACCGTGGTTGCATTGATCATATTTACAACACATTTGTGTGCACAATGATTGCATTTCCTCCCATGAATGCTTTGCATCTCATTCTAGATCATCTTGATAAGCTTCATGCGCTTTGTCACGACCAATCTTGCCGCACGGACTCATTCTTGCATGATGGACACTTTGTGTGCGCTATCCATTGTATTTCTGAGTGTTGCTTGTGTTTGCTCTTTTTGCATGTCTATCACTCCGGTGACACCTTGTACTACTTGGATTGCGCAATGCCTTCATCGATGTCCAACTACAAGTCCGTCCATGACAACCGTTTCCATGGTGATGAGGATCACGATCCGAGGTCGGATCTTTCCCAAGGGGGGGGAAGATGATGCGGAGCATCCCACGTTCATCCCATGTACACTCCGACTACTCTCCAGACCCCAAGTGGACTTATGACGAGACCTCAACTATGCGCCATTGGACACAAGGTGAACTCGCTCCTCTCTGAACCTTCACTTTCTACATGTGAGACATGGCTACTACCTCCAACGTGTGTGCTATGCATGATCAGGTACTTGGAGGAAAGCCACGGAACCACCACATCCAACAGACGAGCTAGCGAGGACGCCAAGTACAAGGACCAAGAGAAGAACCTGCCCAAAGTCTACAGCCTCCGGACGACCGGACCCCGCCGGACGTCCGACGCCTAGAACCTCCACCAGCCTGAAGAGTCAGCACGTGAATGCTACAGTGGCCGGACGACCGACAAGGACCGGACGTCCGATGACTCCCAGGGCCACGGACGACCGAAGCCACCGGACGACCGAACGATCAGCACCCGAGCCAAAACTATGGAAGTCCGACATCTCCGGACGTCCGGACCTTCCCGAGCCTCCGGACGACCGGAACCCACCGGACGTCCGACGCCTGTCTGCGCACAGTGTATTGGACCGAGTCCATGTATCCCCCACTTACCCCTTCATGGCCCATGACTATATATACTCCTCCACCTCCTCCTAGTTAGGGTTAGCATTGATATAGCTCAGATTAGAGATAGAGCTTTGCTCATCCATCAGATCTCCTCCTCGTGAGAGACCGCGACCTCCTCGGAGAAGATCCTATCGGATTCAAGACCCCCTCGTGGGAAGATCCCCTTGTGGATTCAAGACCTCCTCGTGGAGAAGATCGGTTACCTTTGTATCCTTACCTTTGTTGATTGTGGATCATATGTATCTCGTTGTGTTCGGTGATCTAGCACTTGTGTGATTGATTCCTTGTTGGTTGAGCGATTTCTCTCTCGTTTCCTCCGTGTTCCCCTTTGTGCTTCCACGTGTTCTTCGTGATTCCCCGTAGGATCCACTCCAAACGTGAAAGATCGTCCATATAGGGTTCCACCCTACATCGAAACCAATGTTGGGTCTTGCTGGAGGAGTTTTATTCAAAGCGAACTGGCAAGGGGGGCCCATAAACCCCAACCGTGTTAAGAACGCAAACTCAAGGAACATAACACTGGTATGATGGAAACTAGGGCGGCATGAGTGGAACAGAACACTAGGCAAAAGGCCGAGCCTTCCACCCATTACCAAGTATATATGTGCATTAATTAAATAAGAGATATCGTGATATTCCAAGATATCCATGTCCCAACATGGAACAAACTGCAACTGCACCTGCAACTAGCAACACTGTAAGAGGAGCTGAACAAAGTTGTAACATAGACAAACAATGGTTTGCTGGGATGGTGAAAAAGGTTAGAGGCTGTCATGGCAATTTGGGAGGCTCGATAAACAAGTGGTGGGTAGCGCGTCATAGCGATAGCATCGAGACAACTAGCATAGCAAAGATAGTAGTGAGATCCAAGGTGATGGTCATCTTGCCTGAAATCCCACTAGGAAGAAGATCGAGTCTATGAAGAAGACGAACGGGCGTAGATGAACCAAGCGTAGTCGAATGAATCCTCACGATTGCAATGAAATAGGAACTATCGAGAAGAAGCACAACCGGAAAGAAGCAAACAACATGGTAAACACACAACACATAAACATGGCATGATGCTCATCCAATTATGATGCATGATATGGTTACATGATGCTACTCATGGCAAGAGATGATGCATTCAAGACCACACATCCAAGCAAGTTTAAATGAGGCCGGAAACAACATATAACAATTCCGGTAAGTCCTCATATGCAAATTACGAAATTGGTCAATAACACATTAATTTAGAGTTGTTAAACATCAAGTTAACAAGCACCATGATGATCTACACATCTTTCTACTCAAATTACATATAAAGTTTGTTTAATTCGGAGCTACGGCCTAGAAAATATGAGCAAAACAAGTTAAACATGGCATTGATGCAAAATACATTCAAACAACAATAAAACATACTCAAAACATGGATGCAACAAGATAATATGAATCTACACACAAAACCAAGCAAGTTTCATGTAGATCATGCTCAAAATGGAGCAACGGTTCAACACACACTCGAAGCAAGAAATAACAACAATCTGCGTAAACAACAACTAGGCACTTTGCAATCATCAAATCAACATGCTACAGGAATCATATGAGCACACACTTGATATGCCACTTGAAGTACAGGTGACATACTTCAAATATCATTGAAGTTAGGTTCATAGGCATCAAGATTAAACCAATATGATAAATGCAAAAAGAAACTTTATAACACAGATTCCTGATAGTGAAAAACTGGGCATACATGTGAGCAGAGTTAATATGATGGCATGTTCGAGGCATGAAACAAGTGTGCTACAGTGCATGAACATGAAATCAAAAGGTATATCATGCTAGCAATAACCTAGAGCTCAAATTACACAACATGGCATGTATATAGGAGCAACAGGTTCATGGGAATCATCCAGACAAGATGCAAACATGAAACAACAGCTTCTCATACGGTGAAAATCTGGGAATGCAAAACAACAACATTATGATGCTGACTTGGGAGGCACATAACAGCAAGCATAGAAATTTTAATATTTATGAAATTGGCATTTGCATATAGTAGACATGATATACTTCCTTATTCCAGGGGCACAAGTTCATATGATGCATATACTAATTACTATGATTTTTGCAAAATGGAACATATTGTTAACAGATTGACATATTTATCATGATGGCAATTTGAGAGTAAGAAAGAGACATGTTACATCAACTTTACATAGCAACCAAAGGCATGGCATAAAAGTAAACATAACACACTTCAGTTCAAGTGTTCTGACCATGTCCAATAAGAGGCATAGGTTAATTAATAACAAGCTCACAACATGGCATCATGAAGTTAACAGAAAACTGGAACATCATTTAGGCAAGTTCATAGCAACAAAAACATATGTTACAGGACTTATATGAGGCATCCAATGGCATGGCATGAAATAACATAATATGGACATCGAAACATGATTACTGAACATCTCCAAATTATGCATAGATTTGATGGTAGCATTAAGCAAACATGGCATCACAATATAATAGATTCAGACTTGGCAGAAATTACTGTCTTAGAAAACAACAAACAGTGAGTAGCCCACTTTGCAAGCTTGTTTTGCTCATCACAGGGCATATCATGAAAAATGAGTTACACCAATGCAAAGATGACATGATTGTTCTTCTAAATATGTAGGCATGTTGCTCAAAAGAAAATCACACAAAATGCTATGAAAAAGAAAACATGACAAGTTATAACAGTTTTCAGCAGTTTATATCACTTGCACTTTTGCAACAATGATTAAGGCATCAAGACGAACAATAACATGAATGCAAATGCAACCATCCTGAAGAGCATCCGGAGGTGAATAATTCAACATATTATACACTCCAATCGGAGCAACATGCATAAACGTTATGTCATGACAAACATTCACACATAATATAGCAGATCTAGGGACTTGGGCGAAATTAGACCTCGCGAGTAGTTGGACGGGGAGATCCTGGGACGGAGCGGAGCGGGATGGGGCGCCGCGTATGGTTCGCAAACTTGTGGATCTCGTCGAACCTCCTGTGGATCCGGCAACGGCGAGCTCCGGTGAGGGTTCCAGCGATCTCCGGCGAGGGGCGATGAGCGACATGGCAGTCGGCGACTCTAGGGCAGTGAGGTGGCGCGCGGGGCGGTGGGGATGAGGTGGCGCAGTGGTGCGGTCCGGCGACGACGGCGCGCGGGGCAAGGTGATGCGGTGACGCGGGAGGCCGGCGAGGCGGCGGCGAGCGGCGCCGGCGAGGAGGCACGCGGGCGGCGGAGGCGCGCGGGCAGCGCGGCTCGGGAGGCTGGCGTAGGGAGGCGTGCGGGGCGGCACCTGGCTCGGGCCGGGCCGGGCTTGCCCTGGGCCCGAGCGGGCCTGGCAGCAGGGAGCGGCGGCAGGACAGGTGGCGGCTCGGGATTGGCTCGGGGCGACGGTGGCGGTGACGTGGCGGTGGTAGAGGGTTGCGCCGACGTGAATTTCAAGGCGAGGGGGTCTGTAGGTAGGTTAGGGGAGGCTAGGGGCTAGGGTTAGCTGATTTTTAGGGAGAGAGGGTGTTTATATACCTAGAGGGAGCTAGGAGAGGGCATTCGAGAACCATTTTCTCCCACACGATCTTGATCCGACGGCGAAGAGCATGGAGAGGAGTTAGATGGTCTAGTGGGCTGTTGTTGAGAGGTGGTGGGCTGCAAAGAGAAGGAGGGAAAAGGCTAGGCTCGTCTCGGAGTACCGAAACGTCCGGCGGTTAACACGGTTAACTGTTGGGGCATCAAACGACCTCCAAATGGAACGAAATTTAACACGCGGTCTACCGGTGACATACCTAGACCGCTCGTCAACTCTCGGCCCATTCCGAGAATGTTTTTCTACCGCTCATAAAAAAATATTCAGATGTGCGGTGGGTTCGTGCGAGTGTGTCGGGACCCCGAACAAAGAACGGAAGGGATGGGGAAGCCAGCGACGAACGGATGCATGTTTTTAAAAGCATGCAGATGAAAGGCACATGATGACACGACAAAGTGCCACACACAAGCCAATGGCATGGCAATAATGGGGAGTAACTGGAAGACATCTGGCGCATCGGTCTCGGGGTGTTACACATGTACAGCTCCTCACTTGTCAGGCCGGCGATGGGCAGCCTCATCGCGTCCCCCGCGCCTTCGTAGTCCCACAAGGGCTTCAAGCGCAACTGGATCGGCGCGAGCCGATGTGCCAGGAACTCCTTCACTATCATTGCCACTGTCAGCAGCTTCACCTTCATGTGTGAGGCTATGTTGTTTTTTATGGGCCTCGCTCGGGGGTCACTGAGCTTTGCGGAGCTCCACTCAGGGGGCTGCTCGAGCAACACCTCCGGATGTGCCAAACATGGGTCGATGCCGCGAGCGTCCAAGAAGACCAACCGATGCTGGAAGCCTTCCGCCTTCTTCCCGGCCTTCAGGAGCGTGTTTCTGCCGAGCACATCGATAAAAGGAGACACACGAGGATCACTGGGTCAGGCGGTGAACCGCAAGCTGAAGAAGTGGCGGAAGAGCGCCACGGGGGGCCTCACGCCCATGAAAGCCTTGTAGTAGAAGGCAAAGAGGCATAGGAGAATGGAGTTGGGATGAAGGTGAAGGGCGCGGATTTGGCAGTGCTTGAGGATGGCGTAGAAGAACTCGGAGAAAGGCGGAACTAGCCCGACGAAGACACTGTGCAGGAAGAAGGGGTAGACGGACCCCGCTAGGCTACTCCGTGCCACGGAGCTGGGCCAGATCTGGGTCATGCCCCACTCGTTACAATCGTCGGCCATCAGCGGGAGCACCGGATTGAGGTCCTCCTCCTTAGCGATGAAGGAGGAGGCTAAAAACGTCGGTGCGAGGGAGGAGGAGCTCACTGCGGACCTTGCTTTCCCGGTGGTCGCCATTCGCGGAATCGCTGACACCGGCGAGGAAGAAGGAAAAGCGGTGCTCTGTTTGGAATGGAGGAGCCTCACGCGAGAGAAAGGGGATCGCAAAAGAATGAGGAAGATGCAAGACGAGGAGGAGCAATGATGGCTCTGCGGCCCAGCACGTGGCTCCACCAACGGCCCGGCATGGCCCAGTGCTAAGACTTCACGAGCAAGAACCTTGTGAGGGCCCCCGCCTCACAAGGCGAACTACATCAAGACCTCCTAAGGAGCAGCCTCCCAAGGCAGCCTTCCAAGGGGCGGACATCTCTAGGCTTGCACCCCGTCTCACGAGGCGCGTGGTGACGTGAGCCATGACAAGTGGAGCCAGAAGGGCTCCAGCGGGCGCAGTCTAGGATAACTTCCTCTTTGGTGTTAAAGGGACAAGGCCAGCATGCGGGTTCCCAAGGAATCCCCAAAGCTTACCTCTTTGGTGCGACAAGACCAAGACCACGGGCTCGGCAAGATGGAGGTCATCGCCAAGCCCACCTGCGCGTCCCGACTAGAAGCTTTGGAGATGAAGACCGCCTTTAGTCAGGATAGGGTGCACTCATGTCCCCCTTCGAATTTGGCTGTTGTGGCATCCCTTCCCACCTAGAGTTTTCAGGGGAAGGGGACCAAGGCCAGTATAAGTATAGGCTAGTCTCTGCCGTAAAGAGAGGTCGATGTGGTGAAGCACTTTGGCTACACTTGTACTAGTTCATCCTCATCCTCCTCGCGAGGCAATCCACCACAAAGCAGGAGTAGGGTTTTACACTGCAAGGTGGCCAAACCTGGGTAAATCCCTGTGTCCTTCTCGCTCGAGCATGATGGAGCATCCTCATGAGATAGCGAGCAGCGAGTTGTAGCTTAGTGGAGTTCTTCGTGCACACCCTAGAGTTTGAACCATTCCCAATGTCCGTGGAGCCCCGATTCCGACAACAATTACTACTAGTACAGTGGATACACTACTGCTGTTATGGCTCCTCCTCTGTCATCGAAACGGCTCCCGCTACTGACTGTCGTTTTACTTTAGTTCACCGGCAAGCGGGTCATGCAGCGCGCGGGCCCAAATGGCATCCACCAAATTAGAAGGCAGTATGTAGGAGGAGAGTCACCCTGGTCGTAGCGCGACAGTAACGAGCCGTCATATCAAAAAAATCCACCTCCCCGCAGTCTAAATTGGACGGACGAAGCAACCCTCATTTCACTCTTCAATGAATCCCCTTCTCCCGCACCATCTTCATGAAAGCCAACACTCGCTTCTGCCATTGTTATTCTTTCCCAGTGAAGGGAAGGCAAGTGGATCCATGATGTTGGTATATTTTCTTTCCAAACAAAAATTTTATAAAGCAGTAACCGATCCTCACTCTCTTTCTTGTTTCATTGGCATTGTGTCGGCACAGCAAACATGGGTGTTTGCTACGCTGACCTATGCACAGACGTGTTGCAGCTCCCCCAGCAAGGATCGAACTCATATGCAACCAGACCGGAGCAGCCGCTCTTCATGAGATCAAAAGGCGCATTAAGAAGGCCGAAACTTGAGTCAAGCTACAAGATTCACAACAGAAGCAGTCGGCCCTGGAAAGAACAAGCCGGCAAGACAAGAACCGGCAAGCCCCTCAAGCACATACTTGCCGCCAAACGCTAGTGCTCCACCTCTCTGGCCAGTTGGTCGCTGATCGATAAGGTGTCGAGCCCGCATGTGGTTAGGTTGATGCAGGTTGTGCGTGTCAGCTAGCTAGGAAGGAAATTACCTTTATTAACGCCCGTCCTAATGGCATGTCATGCTAACAGGAGGTAGTTGAGCAAGTGGTGTGGCAGCCTTGTCGGGGCTCCTCCTCCATGCGACACCTAGCAGCGCATTTAATGCATTTCTGTCCTAACTAGCAAAGTTAGGTATGATAGTCTGATATCAATCTAATCACCCTGTAGTGACCTTTTTGCCACTATGGTAACCCCTTGAGCTATAAAAGGAGGGCCAAGGCAACCGTTACAGGGCTTCAAACCCTTGGCAACCTTTACGCATAGGTAACTGTGAAGCTGTCCTCTCCTAGGGACTTGCCAGGGAGAGCGCTCTGTGTACTTTCTTCCCCATCCACCCAATACACCAACGCAGGGGGTTTTACACTTCTCAGCAGCCCGAACCTGGGTAAATCATGGCACTCCTTGTTGCCCTTGCTCTTTGCGTTGAGAGCTACCCCTTGTCGAACCAACAAAGGGGTTGCATTGACTCATAGATCGCTGGCTCCATGCCGACATCTTTGGCATGTCAGGTAGGGGGCAGCATTGGTGTGAATCAAGACAACGAGCAGCACGTCAGCTTCATCGAGTTCAACATCTTCTTCATTATCCATGGCGCCCAAGAATAACGGCTCCATGACGATGAAACCTTCCTTGTCCAAGCTCCCACCACACTCGCATGCGGGCGGCGCGGGAGGTGCCGCTGTGGTGGACAATGCGGACGCCATGGGGGCGCGGCCGGCACAGGATGCGGTCGCCGTGCCCGCCGCAGCGGGAGTAGGTAATGGAAACACTGGAGCTGGCCGACTTCCTCGACCCTCTAGCAATGGTGGCAACAACAGCGCGGGCGGTGCGGACGTGCCCGCTTCCCTGTGCGTCGACGAATGCAGCCACCAGAGTGACCCTGCTCGGACAGGCGCGAACCAACATCCTCCTATTGCGCCAACTACGACAGTTGCATGGGAGATGACATCCAGGCACACGCCGCATCCGTCGCAAGATGGGCATAACGTGATGCCGAGCGGCGCTATTTTACCCCCACAACAGCGCCCGCACAACAAATCATCCATTGATTAGGCCCAAGATTTTGGGCGCCGCTCCCGCCGCACCAACCCGTCATCGCCCCCGTGGCACGGTGACAAGATCACAACAACACTCCTGCTGGCTTTTCCAGGAGTCGAGCGATGTCGCGCTCTTCACATTCCAACCTTCCTTTGACGGCGACAGAAGTGATGGCGTGAGCGCAGATGCTATTGGGCTTCCCTCCAGTAGCCGACAAGATGGACGAATGGAGAGCCACTATACAGAGTTTCATCAAGTTTTCTAATGCAAATAGGTCTCAGTTGGCGGAGCCGTCTTGGCATCCGCCAACTGCACATGTGCCTCAGATTGAAGGTCATGTGGCAGGCGGTGCACCCACGATGCAGTCACCTGCTCGGCAACAACCTCAATGGCAACACCGGTAATTGCAGTGGACCCAGCGGGACGCACAGTCCGAGGAGCATCAATGCTTCTTCAGACCCACAGATGCAGTGAGATCAGAGGCAAGTGTTGATGGATAGACGAGTAGAAGACACTTGCACCACCATCCAATGGTGCTGGAAGGCACGTCGTCAATCAGACGAGCGCAATGGTCCAGTCGTCGATGAGCATGCGCCTGTTATCGGCAGGTACTTACCTTACAAGGTTACGTGCCCCGCCTTCACATGTGAGTTGCGGCAAGTCCGCTGGCCGTCCGTTGATACGTCTCCAATGTATCTATAAGTTTTGATTGTTCCATGCTATTATACTACCCGTTTTGGATGTTTATGGGCTTTACTTTACACTTTTATATCATTTTTGGGACTAACCTACTAACCGGAGGCCCAACTCGAATTGCTGTTTTTTGCCTATTTCAGTGTTTCGAAGAAAAGGAATATCAAAAGGAGTCCAAACGGGATGAAACCTTCGGGAGCAATCTTTTTGGAACAAATGCAAACCTGGAGACCTGGAGTGGATGTCAAGCAACAACCGAGGTGGCCACAAGGGTGCCCGGCACGTCCCCTGGGGGTGGGCGCGCCCCCCACCCTCGTGGGCCCCTCGAGCGTCCACCGACCTACTTCTTCCTCCTATATATACTCACGTACCCTGAAACCATCAGAAGCGACCACGAAAACCTAATTCCACCGCCGCAACCTTCTGCATCCGCGAGATCCCATCTTGGAGCCTTCGTCGGCGCTCCGCCGGAGGGGGAATCAACCATGGAGGGCCTCTACATCATCTCCAAGGCCTCTCCTATGAGTTGTGACTTGTTTACCATAGACCTTCGGGTCCATAGTTATTAGCTAGATGGCTTCTTCTCTCTCTTTGATTCTCAATACAAAGTTCTCGATCTTCTTGGAGATCTATTCGATGTAACTCTTTTTGAGTTGTGTTTGTCGAGATTTGATGAATTGTTGGTTTATGATCAAGTTTATCTATGAGAAATATTTGAATCTCCTCTGAATTCTTTTATGTGTGATTAAGTTATCTTTGCAAGTCTCTTTGAATTATCAGTTTGGTTTGGCCTACTAGATTGATCTTTCTCGCAATGGGAGAAGTGCTTAGCTTTGGGTTCAATCTGGCAGTGTCCTTTCCCAGTGACAGCAGGGGTAGCAAGGCACGTATTGTATTGTTGCCATCGAGGATAAAAAGATGGGGTTTATATCATATTACATGAGTTTATCCCTCTACATCATGTCATCTTTCTTAATGCGTTACTCTATTCTTCATGAACTTAATACTCTGGATGCAGGCAGGAGTCGGTCGTTGTGTGGAGTAATAGTAGTAGATGCAGAACCATTTCGATCTACTTGTCACGGACGTGATGCCTATATACATGATCATGCCTAGATAATCTCATAACTATGCGCTTTTCTATCAATTGATCGACAGTAATTTGTTCACCCACCGTAATACTTATGCTATCTTGAGAGAAGCCACTAGTGAAACCTATGGCCCCCAGGTCTATCTTTTATCATATAAGTTTTCATCTATCTTTTATTTGCATCTTTTACTTTCCAATCTATATCATAAAATACCAAAAATATTTACCTTATCATATTATCTCTATCAGATCTCACTTTCGCAAGTGGCCGTGAAGGGATTGACAGCCCCTTTATTGCGTTGGTTGCGAGGTTCTTGTTTGTTTGTGTAGGTGCGTGGGACTTTTGAGGAGCCTCCTACTGGATTGATACCTTGGTTCTCAAAAACTGAGGGAAATACTTACGCTACTTTGCTGCATCACCCTTTCCTCTTCAAGGAAAACCAACGCAAGCTCAAGACGTAGCAAGAAGGATTTCTGGCGCCGTTGCCGGGGAGGTCTTCGCTCAAGTCAAAACATACCAAGTACCCATCACAAACTCATCTCCCTTGCATTACATTATTTGCCATTTGCCTCTTGTTTTCCTCTCATCCACTTCACCCTTGCCGTTTTATTCGCTCTCTCTTTCCCAATCTCCTCTCTCTTTCGCTTTCCTTTTTGTTTGCTTGCGTGTTTGATTGCTTGTCACGATGGCGCAAGATAATACCAAATTGTGTGACTTTTCCAATACCAATAATATTGATTTCCTTAGCACTCTGATTGCTCCTCTTAATGATGTTGAATCTTGTGAAATCAATGCTGCTTTGTTGAATCTTGTTATGAAAGATCAATTCTCCGACCTTCCTAGTGAAGATGCCGCTACTCATCTAAACAACTTTGTTGATTTGTGTGATATGCAAAAGAAGAAAGATACGGATAATGATATTGTTAAATTGAAGTTATTTCCATTTTCACTTAGAGATCATGCTAAAACTTGGTTTTCGTCTTTGCCTAAGAATAGTATTGATTCATGGAATAAGTGCAAGCATGCTTTTATCTCTAAGTATTTTCCTCCCGCGAAGATCATCTCTCTTAGGAACGATATTATGAATTTTAAACAACTTGATCATGAGCATGTTGCCCAATCTTTGGAAAGAAGAAATATTATGGTAAAAGACTAGTGTTATTCCTCTAATAATTATGGTAATTCCTACAACAACTCTTATGGAAATTTTAATAAGATGCCCTCTAATTTTGAGAATAGTGTTAAAGAATTTATGATCTCTCAAAAGAATTTTAATACTTTGCTTGAAGAAAAATTGCCTAAAGTTGATGATTTGGCTAGGAACGTTGATAGACTTTCGCTTGATGTTGATTCTTTGAAGCTTAGATCTATTCCTCCTAAGCATGATATCAATGAGTCTCTCAAATCCATGAGAATTTCCATTGATGAGTGCAAAGAAAGAACCGCTAGGTTGCCTGCTAAGAAAGATTGCTTTGTAAAAGTGTGTTCTTCTAGTTTCCATGAAAATAATGATGAAGATCTAAAAGTTATTGATGTGTCCCCTATTAAATCTTTGTTTTGCAATATTAATCTTGACAGTGATGGGACTGGAGATGAGTCAACTTTAGTTAAAATGCGTCCCAATAATTCGGAGTTTTCAGATCTTGATGCTAAATTTGGTAAAAGTGGGATTGGAGAGGTCAAGACTTTAAATAGCATTGAACCCACTATCTTGGATTTCAAGGAATTTAATTATGATAATTGTTCTTTAATAGATTGTATTTCCTTGTTGCAATCCGTGTTGAATTCTCCTCATGCTTATAGTCAAAATAAAGTTTTTACCAAACATATCGTTGATGCCTTGATGCAATCTTATGAACAAAAACTTAATTTGGAAGTTTCTATACCTAGAAAACTTTATGATGAGTGTGAACCTACTATAAAGATTAACATTAAAGATCATGAGTGCTATGCTTTATGTGATTTGGGTGCTAGTGTTTCCACGATTCCGAAAAGTTTATGTGATGTGCTAGGTTTCCATGATTTTGATGATTGCTCTTTAAATATGCACCTTGTGGATTCCACCATTAAGAAACCTGTGGGAAGGATCAATGATGTTCTTATTGTTGCAAATAGTAATTATATGCCCGTAGATTTTATCGTTCTTGACATAGATTGCAATCTTTCATGTCCTATTATTCTTGGTAGACCTTTCCTTAGAACGATTGCTGCAATTACTGATATGAAGGAAGGGAATATTAGATTCCAATTTCCATTAAGGAAAGGCATGGAACACTTTCCAAGAAAGAAATTTAAATTACCTTATGAATCTATCATGCGAGCTACTTATGAATTGAATGCCAAAGATGGCACTACTTAGATCTATCCTCACTTTTATGCCTAGCTTGGGGCGTTAAACAATAGCGCTTGTTGGGAGGCAACCCAATTTTATTTTTGTTTCTTGATTTTTGCTTCTGTTTAGTAATAATTATTTCATCAAGCTTCTGTTTAGATGTGTTTTCATGTTTTAATTAGTGTTTGTGCCAAGTAGAACCTATAGGATAACCTATGGTGATAGTTAATTTGATTCTGCTGAAAAACAGAAACTTTTGCATGCACAAAAATAATTTTTGTAATACACAAAAACGTACTTTTGCGTTTATTCTTTTTGCTATAGATCAATAGAAAAATTGCCCAGGACTTCCTATTTTGGTAGGATTTTTAGAGTTCCATAAGTATTCGAAAGTTACAGATTTCCACAAACTGTTCTGTTTTTGACAGATTCTATTTTTTCGTGTGCTGTTTGCTTATTTTGATGCATCTATGGCTAGTATCAGGGGGTATGAACCATAGAGGAGTTGGAATACAGTAGGTTTAACACCAATATAAATAAATAATGAGTTCATTACAGTACCTTATGTGGTGGTTTTTCTTTCTTGCACAAATGGAGCTTATGAGAATTCCTGTTGAGTTTTGTGTTGTGAAGTTTTCAAGTTTTGGGTAAAGCTTTGATGGACTATGGAATAAGGAGTGGCAAGAGCCTAAGCTTGGGGATTCTCATGGCACCCCAAGATATTCATGGATAACCAAAATCCTAAGTTTGGGGATGCCCCGCAAGGCATCCCCTCTTTCGTCTTCGTCTATCGGTAACTTTACTTGGAGCTATATTTTTATTCGCCACATGATATATGTTTTGCTTGGAGCGTCTTGTATGATATGAGTCTTTGCTTTTTTAGATTACCACAATCATCTTTGCTGTACACACCTTTTGGTAGAAACCTAGTTGATTGGACTTTATTAGAATACTCTATGTGCTTCACTTATATCTTTTGAGCTAGATAGTTTTGCTCTAGTGCTTCACTTATATCTTTTAGAGCACAGCGATGGCTTAATTTTGAAGAAATTTTTGATCTCTCATGCTTGATTTATATTATTTTGAGAGTTTTTTAGAACAGCATGGTATTTGCTATGGTTATAATTTGGTCCTAGAATGATGGGCAACCAAGTTGGGTATAATAAAAACTATCATAGAAAGTGAATTGGATGCTATGATCAATTTGATGCTTGATAATTGTTTTGAGATATGAGGATGGTAATATTAGAATCATGCTAGTGGGGTGATTATGAATTCAAAGAATACTTGTGTTGAAGTTTGTGATTCCCGTAGCATGCACATATGGTGAACCGCTTTGTGATGAAGTTGGAGCACAACTTATTTATGATTGTCTTCCTTATGAGTGGCAGTCGGGGACGAGCGATGGTCTTTTCCTACCAATCTATCCCCCTAGGAGCATGCGCATAGTACTTTGTTTCAATGGCTTGTAGATTTTTGCAATAAGTATATGAGTTCTTTATGACTAATGTTGAGTACATGGATTATACGCACTCTCATCCTTCCACCATTGCTAGCATCTCTTGTGCCGTGCAACTTTCGCCGGTACCATACACCCACCATATACCTTCCTCAAAACAGCCACCATACCTACCTATTATGGAATTTCCATAGCCATTCCGAGATATATTGCCATGCAACTTTCCGCCGTTCCACTTGTTATGACACACATCATCATTGTCATATTGGTCTTGCATGATCATGTAGTTGACACCGTATTTGTGGCAAAGCCACCTTCATAATTCCATACATGTCACTCTTGATTCATTGAATATCCCGGTACACCGCTGTAGGCATTCGTATAGAGTCATATCTTGTTCTAAGTATCGAGTTGTAATCTTGAGTTGTAAGTAAATAAAAGTGTGATGATCTTCTTTATTAGAGTATTGTCCCAAGTGAGGAAAGGATGATGGAGACTATGATTCCCCCACAAGTCGGGATGAGACTTTGGACTTTACAAAAAAAAGAGAGAGAGAGAGAGAGAGAGAGAGAGAAAGAGAGAGAGAGAGAGAGAGAGAGAGAGAAAGGCCAAATAAAAAAAGAAAGGGCAAATAAAAAATGAGAGAAGGGACAATGCTACTATCCTTTTTACCACACTTGTGCTTCAAACTAGCGCCATGATCTTCATGATGGAGAGTCTCCTATGTTGTCACTTTCATATACTAGTGGGAATTTTCCATTATAGAACTTGGCTTGTATATTCCAATGATGGGCTTCCTCAAAATGCCCTAGGTCTTCGTGAGCAAGCAAGTTGGATGCACACCCACTTAGTTTCTTTTGAGCTTTCATACATTTATAGCTCTAGTGCATCTGTTGCATGGCAATACCTACTCACTCACATTGATATCTATTAATGGGCATATCCATAGCCCATTGATACGCCTAGTTGATGTGAGACTACTCCTTTTTGTATTCTCCACAACCACCATTCTATTCCACATATAGTGCTATGTACATGGCTCACGCTCATGTATTGCCTGAAAGTTGAAAAAGTTTGAGATTAATAAAGTATGAAACAATTGCTTGGCTAGTCATCGGGGTTGTGCATGATTAAATACTTTGTGTGATGAAGATAGAGCAACAACCAGACTATATGATTTTGTAGGGATAACTTTCTTTAGCCATGCAATTTTGAGAAGACATGATTGCTTTAATAGTATGCCTGTAGTATTACTATTTTTTATGTAAATATGATCTTTTATTTTGAATAATTTGGATCTGAACATTCATGCCACAATAAAGAAAAATTACATTGAGAATTATGCTAGGTAGCATTCCACATCAAAACTTCTGTTTTCATCATTTACCTACTCGAGGACAAGCAGGAATTAAGCTTGGGGATGCTTGATATGTCTCCAACGTATCTATAATTTTTTATTGTTCCATGCTATTATACTACCTGTTTTGGATGTTTATGGGCTTTACTTTACACTTTTATATAATTTTTGGGACTAACCTACTAACCGGAGGCCCATCCCGAAATGCTATTTTTTGCCTATTTCAGTGTTTCTAAGAAAAGGAATATCAAACGGAGTCCAAACGGCATGTGAAAGCACAAGTGCTCCCTGGGTGATTTTGGTAATTAATGTCAACATATCTCTTGTTGGACTAACACTTCTACCTAGTATGTTTCAGACAAGTTCAACAATGGAGTGGTGTGGACTAGAGGATGTGGAACCCCTTCAAGATGCTAAGGACAAAGGATTGGCTCAAGCTCCAAGATCAAGACTCTACATTTTCTATTTTAGTGATCCAAGAACACATTGAGTCTATAGGAAATGCCAATATTATCAAGAGGGGATGAGGTGCTGCTTAATGAGTTTCTTGCTCCATAGTGCTTATTGATATGCTCCAAAGCCCTCAACTACTTTCCCACATCCACATATGTCCTAAACCAAAAGTCTAACTCGGCCCTACCGATTCTTTCTATCTGGCGCCACCGAGTTCAAATGTCATAGCCACTGCCACAAACCCTAGGCAAATCGGTCTCACCGATAGGGATCTCGGCCTCACCGATATGGGATTGTAATCTCTCTGTGTATGTCCATTACCAAAATCGGTCTCACCGAGTTTGAGTAATTGATACTACTGAGATTACAATGCAAACTCTCTGGTTAGCTTATTACCAAAATCGGTCCCACTGAGTTTGTGTAATCGGTCAAACCAAGTTTGCCTGACCAACTCTCTGGTTACCTTATTACCAAAATCGGACCCACCGAGTTTGTGTAATCGGTCTCACCGAGATTATGGTATGCCCTAACCCTAACCATATCGGTCCTACCGAGTTGCATGTCGGTCCCACCGAAAATCCTAACAGTCACTAGATTTGCTGAATTGGTCCGACTGAGTTTACCAATTCGGTCCCACCGAGTTTGGCAAGTTGTGTGTAACGGTTAGATTTTGTGTGGAGGCTATATATACCCCTCGACCTCCTCTTCATTCGTGGAGAGAGCCATCAGAATGAACCTACACTTCCAGCATACATTTTCTGAGAGAGAACCACCTACTCTTGTGTTGAGGCCAACATATTCCATTCCTACCATATAAATCTTGATCTCTAGCCTTCCCCAAGTTGCTTTCCACTCAAATCTTCTTTCCACCAAATCCAAATCCTGTGAGAGAGAGTTGAGTGTTGGGGAGACTATCATTTGAAGCACAAGAACAAGGAGTTCATCATCAACACACCATTTGTTACTTCTTGGAGAGTGGTGTCTCCTAGATTGGCTAGGTGTCACTTGGGAGCCTCCGACAAGATTGTGGAGTTGAACCAAGGAGTTTGTAAGGGTAAGGAGATCGGCTACTTCATGAAGATCTACCGCTAGTGAGGCAAGTCCTTCGTGGGAGATGGCCATGGTGGGATAGACAAGGTTGCTTCTTCGTGGACCCTTCGTGGGTGGAGCCCTCCATGGACTCGCGCAACCATTACCCTTCGTGGGTTGAAGTGTCCATCAACATGGATGTACGATAGCACCACCTATTGGAACCACGACAAAAACATTTGTGTCTCCAATTGCGTTGGAATCCTCCAATCTCATCCCTTTACATTCTTGCAAGTTGCATGCTTTACTTTCCGCTGCTCATATACTCTTTGCATGCTTGCTTGTTATGTATTGTGATTGTTAAACTTGTGCCTAAACTCCACTTAAACTTAAAGAAGTTAAAAATTGCAACTTTTGGTACTTAGTCTCTAATCACCCCCCCCCTCTAGACACCTCTTCTCGATCCTTTCAATTGGTATCAGAGCATTGGTCTCCATTGCTTTGGTTTAAACACCATTGGAGGAAGATGGATGAGTCTACTATTGGGAGTCTTAGACATAGAGTGCCTATACTTGATGGAGAGTACTTTCATGAGTGGAAAAATGAGATGCTTGTGATTTGCAATCAATATCATTTGAACAAGTACATTGCTAGCCCTTGTGCACCTCATGTTGATACTATGCATCCTACCCTTGATGAGTCAATTGACATGATCCGCAATCTTAGAACTGTTGAACTTATCACTAGAGGCTTGCCTAGAAACTTGATTGGATGTTTGCCTACTCTTAAGTGTGCCTACACCATATGGAAATTTCTTGAGGAACGTTTTCCAAATTATTCCTTGAAAAATCTTGATGAAATTCTCCATAAGTCTATTGCCTTGAGTAAGATGAATTCTAGTGATCCTATGTTTGGTGATTGTTTATTTGAGCTTACAAACCTTATGCGTGCCAAAGGAGATGTTGGAATTGTTAGTGATATTATTTCCGAAGCTATAAAAATTCATAAGCAAGATCATTGTCAAACTCACTCTAACGAATCACCCTCTCTAGGATTTGATCCACCACATGACGATGTTGAACATGGATACTATGATGAGGATGATGATAGTGACTTCGATCTTGATGACGCAATGAGACACTTTGGTCTTATGGCAAATCTTCGGGGATATATGGCAGGAGGAAAGGAATGGGTCCTTGATAGTGGATGTACCGATCACATGACCAGAGATAAAGACATGTTTTGTGAGCTTGCTGAAAATGATGGTCCTCGAAAGTATGTCACTTTCGATGACAACTCAAAGGGTAAGGTGGTTGGCCTCGGTAAGGTGGCCATATCACATGATAGCTCCATACAAAATGTCATGCTTGTTGAATCTCTTGGCTACAACTTACTTTCAGTATCTAGACTTGCTGATTTCGGTTTCAATGTCCTATTTACTGAAGTAGATTGCCAAGTGTTTCGTAGAGATAATCATAAAATGGTCTTTACCGGTGTACGTAGAGGTGATCTATACATTGTTGATTTCACTAAAAAAGGCTCAACCTAGAACTTCCTTTATTGCTAAATCGTCTAAAGGTTGGTTATGGCATAGACAATTAGGTCATGTTGGTATGCGAAACCTTGACAAACTTATTAAAGGAAATCATATCCATGGAGTTAATGATGTCATATTTGATAAGGATAGACTTTGCAGCGCTTGTCAAGCAGGTAAACAGATTGGAGGAAGGCATCCCGTGAAGAACATCATGACCACAAGGAGGCCACTCGAGCTACTTCACATGGATCTTTTTGGTCCCAACGCTTACAAAAGTCTTGGTGGAAATTCTTTTGGTCTAGTTATAGTTGATGATTTTTCAAGATTTACGTGGGTGTTCTTTCTCGATGATAAATCGCATGTTCAAAAGATCTTCAAAAACTTCGCTAGGAAGGCCCAAAATCAATTTGAAGTGAAGATCAAGAAGGTTCGCAGCGACAACGGAACGGAGTTCAAGAACGCAAATGTGGACACCTTTCTTGATGAACAAGGGATTTCACATGAGTTCTCGGCTACGTACACACCTCAACAAAATGGAGTTGTTGAGAGGAAGAACCGGACGCTCATCGAAATGGCGAGAACAATGCTTGATGAGTACAAGACGCCGAAGCACTTTTGGGCGGAAGCGATTGAGACAGCTTGTCACGCAACAAATCGCCTGTATCTTCACAAGCTACTCGGCAAGGGGGCATACGAGCTTCTCACCGGTAACAAACCCCAAGTTGGATACTTTCCTGTATTCGGCTCAAAGTGCTACATTCTTGATAAGCATCGTCGTTCTAAATTTGCTCCTAAGTCTCATGAAGGTTTCCTACTTGGTTATGGCTCAAACTCTCACACATACCGTGTCTACAACAATTTCACCCGAAAGGTTGAAGAAATGGTAGATGTGAAGTTTGGTGAATCTAACGGCTCGCAAGTAGAGAAATTGCCAATTGATGTAGGAGACAAAGATCCCTCGGAAGCAATCCAAGACTTGTCTATTGGCAAGATTCGTCCAACAGAGGTGAAAGAGAGTACCTCATTCGTCCAAGTGGAAGCTTCTACCTCAAGACAAGGTGAACCAAGAGTTGATACAGAAGCATCCACAAGTGGGACACACCAAGATGAAGAAAACGAGGAAGTGCACCAAGATGAACGTCAACAACCTCCTTCTCCACCACGACAAGAGAACGACAACGTCAACAATGAAGAAGGCTGCTACAACTTGAGCTTGCGTTGGTTTTCCTCGAAGAGTAGAGGGTGATGCAGCAATAGTAGCATAAGTATTTCCCTCAGTTTTTGAGAACCAAGGTATCAATCCAGTAGGAGGCTCCTCAAAAGTCCCACGCACCTACACAAACAAACTGAGAACTCGCAACCAACGCAATAAAGGGGTTGTCAATCCCTTCACAGCCACTTGCGAAAGTGAGATCTAATAAAGATAGTATGATAAGATAAATATATTTTTGGTATTTTATAATATAGATGCAAAAAGTAAAGATGCAAATAAAAGTAGATGGAAAGAAAATATGATAAGAGATAGACCCGGGGGCCATAGGTTTCACTAGAGGCTTCTCTCAAGATAGCATATGTATTACGGTGGGTGAACAAATTACTGTCGAGCAATTGATAGAAAAGTGCATAGTTATGAGATTATCTAGGCATGATCATGTATATAGGCATCACGTCCATAACAAGTAGACCGACTCCTGCCTGCATCTACTAGTATTACTCCACACATCGACCGACTCCTGCCTGCATCTAGAGTATTAAGTTCATAAGAACAGAGTAACGGATTAAGCAAGATAACATGATGTAGAGGGATAAACTCAAGCAATATGATATAAACCCCATCTTGTTATCCTTGATGGCAACAATACAATACGTGCCTTGCAACCCTTTCTGTCACTGGGTAAGGACACCGCAAGATTGAACCCAAAGCTAAGCACTTCTCCCATGGCAAGAAAGATCAATCTAGTAGGCCAAACCAAACTGATAATTCAAAGAGACTTGCAAAGATAACTCAATCATACATAAAAGAATTCTGAAAAGATTCAAATATTATTCTTAGATAAACTTGATCATAAACCCAAAATTCATCGGATCTCGACAAACACACCGCAAAAAGAGTTTACATCGAATAGATCTCCACAAGAGAGGGGGAGAACATTGTATTGAGATCCAAAAAGAGAGAAGAAGCCATCTAGCTAATAACTATGGACCCGTAGGTTTGTGGTAAACTACTCACAACTCATTGGAGGGGCAAGGATGTTGATGTAGAAGCCCTCTGTGGTTGATTCCCCCTCCGGCAGAGTGCCGGCGAAGGCTCCAAGATGGGATCTCGCGAATACAGAAGGTTACGGTGGTGGAAATTGTGTTTCGTGGTGCCCTTGGATGTTTTCGGGGTACGTAGGTATATATAGGAGGAAGAAGTACGTCGGTGGCCGCCTGAGGGGCCCACGAGACAGGGGGCACGCCCTACAGGGGGGCGCGGCCTCCTATCTCGTGGGGGCCTCGGCTGCTTCTTGACTTGCACTCCAAGCCCTCTGGATCACGTTCGTTCCAAAAATCACGCTCCCGAAGGTTTCATTCCGTTTGGACTCCGTTTGATATTCCTTTTCTTTGAAATACTGAAATAGGCAAAAAAACAGCAATATGGGATGGGCCTCCGGTTAGTAGGTTAGTCCCAAAAATGATATAAATGTGTAAAATAAAGCCCATAAACATCCAAAAGGGGTAATATAATAGCATGGAACAATCAAAAATTATACATACGTTGGAGACGTATCAAGCATCCCCAAGCTTAATTCCTGCTCGTCCTCGAGTAGGTAAATGATAAAAAAGAAATTCTTGGTGTGGAATGCTACCTAGCATAATTCTCAATGTAATTTTCTTTATTGTGGCATGAATGTTCAGATCCAAATGCTTCAAAATAAAAGCTTATAAAACATAAAAATAAGAATGCTTCAAAGCATACTAACAAATAATCATGTCCTATCAAAATAGCATAGCCAAAGAAAGCTTATCCCTACAAAATCATATAGTTAGGCCATGCTTCATTTTCATTACACAAAATACTCCCATCATGCACAACCCCGATGACGAGCCGAGCAATTGTTTCATACTTTTTAACGCTTTCAGCTTTTTCAACTCTTACGCAATACATGAGCGCAAGCCATGGACATAGCACTATAGTGGTATATGGTGGTGGTTGTGAGGAGTAAAAGGGAGAAGATAGTCTCACATCAACTAGGCATATTAACGGGCTATATGGAGATGCCCATTAATAGATATCAATGTGAGTGAGTAGGGATTGCCATGGAGCGGATGCACTAGAGCTATAAATATATGAAAGCTCAACAAAAGAAACTAAGTGGGTGAATCATAGCCTTCATCATCTTTGCAACGGATATCAATTCTTTCTTTTTTTTTCTTTGGCCTTTCCTTTTTTTTTCTTTTTGGCCTTTCTCATTTTATTTTCTTTTTGTAAAGTCCGAGGTCTCCTCCCGACTTGTGGGGGAATCATAGCCTTCATCATCTTTTCCTCACTAGGACAATGCTCTAATAATGAAGATCATCACACTTTTATGGATTTACAACTCAAGAATTACAACTCAAAGCTAGAACAAGATATGACTCTATATGAATGCCTTCGGCGGTGTACCGGGATATGCAATGAATCAAGAGCGACATGTATGAAAATTATGAAAGTGGCCTTGCCACAAATACGATGTCAACTACATGATCATGCAAAGAGCAATATGACAATGATGGAACGTGTCATAATAAACGGAACGGTGGAAAGTTGCATGGCAATATATCTCAGAATGGCTATGGAAATGCCATAATAGGTAGGTATGGTGGCTGTTTTGAGGAAGGTAAATAAGGGGTTCTCAATTTCATAATTACCCACTAGCATGACCCTAACATTACTACCTTTATATCTCAAAACAATTATCAAGCATCAAATTGATCATAGCATCCAAATCTTTTTCTATGACAGTTTTTATTATACCCAACTTGGATGCTCATCATTCTGGGACCAACTTGTAACCATAGCAAATACCATGCTGTTCTAAAAGAATCTCAAAAAGATATAAGTGAGGCATGAGAAACTAGAAATTTCTTCAAAATTAAGACACCACCGTGCTCTAAAAGATATAAGTGAAGCACTAGAGCAAAAACTATCAAGCTCAAAAGATATAAGTGAAGCACATAGAGTATTCTAGCAAATTCTAATCAAATAGGCTTCTCCCAAAAGGTGTGTACAGCAAGGATGATTGTGGTAAACTAAAAAGCAAAGACTAATATAATACACGACGCTCCAAGCAAAACACATATCATGTGGCGAATAAAAATATAGCTCCAAGTAAAGATACCAATGAACGAAGACGAAAGAGGGGATGCCTTCCCGGGGCATCCCCAAGCTTAGGCTTTTGGCTATTCTTGAATATCTTGGGGTGCGATAAGCATCCCCAAGATTAGGCTCTTGCCACTCCTTATTCCATAGTCGATAAAAGCTTTACCCAAAACTTGAAAACTTCACAACACAAAACTCAACAGGAAATCTTATAAGCTCCGTTAGTGAAAGAAAACAAAACCACCACATAAGGTACTGTAATGAACTCATTCTTTCTTTATTTTGGTTTTAAACCTACTGTATTCCAACTTCCTTATGGTTTATAAACTAATTTACTAGCCATAGATGCATTGAAATAAGCAAACAACACACGAAAAACAGAATCTGTGAAAAACAGAGCAGTCTGTAGCAATCAGTAACTAAAGCAAACTTCTGGAACTCTAAAAATCCTACCAAAATAGGAAGTCCTGAACAATTTGTTTATTGAACAGAAGCAAAAAGAATCAACGCAAAAACACGTTCCTGTGATTTAACAAAATTATATTCGTGCATGCAAAGTTTCTGTTTTTTAGCAGAATCAGATCAACTATCATCGTAGGTTATCCTATAGGTTCTACTTGGCACAAACACTAATTAAACGATAAAAACACATCTAAACAGAAGGTATATGCAAGATTTATTACTAAACAGGAGCAAAAAGAAAAAAGAAAAAGAAAATTGGGTTGCCTCCCAACTAGCATTATCATTTAACGCCCCTAGCTAGGCATAAAAGCAAGGATATATCTAAGTAGTGCCATAATAATAAGATAGATCTTGAAAGCTCATCACATATTCTCTACGTTTGGCAGCAAGTTTTCTTTGAGGTAAGCAAAAGTAATCAAAAGGGCTAAATTTAGTGGGAGAAAGGTCCTCAAGATAAATTACAGGAGGAACGGGTTCCTCTCTTGGGCCTTCATAGTGCACAACTATTTCATCACTAAATGCATTCTTTTGGCAAAATCTTGTGAGCCTATACTCGAGAGAGTATCCTAGATCATTGTTTCGAAGGGCAAACTCATAATTAAGCTCGTTAATTCTATCAACCAAGACATTGGTAGGAACCTTTTTTCTAAGGTTTTCATTAAAAGCAACATAGTCTGAAGATTGAAAACGCCTAAATTCCTCTTGATCATAGAGGATCGCCTCTATGGGAGGACGACCGGTGTCCACCCTATAGTGCGCAAAGATTTCTTTGGCCTCTCTTATGATAAATTTAAACTCATGAGCCAAAAAGATAGTGATAGCGCGTTTAACAAAAGAATGCTCAATATTGGATAAATCTAGAAAAATTCTTTGTATGCAAGGATGCATATGCATAAATTGTCTTTCAAGCTCAACTACAAGCATAGCGATGGCATCCGCAAGATTATTGGTTCTATGAAGAATAGAACCACCCATGGAAGGTAAAGCACCGGCACAAGTAAAGAAATCATGAATAACACCCTTTCCAATGATATTACCACTACCGATTCGAAACTTTTTAGTATGCAAGATAGGGGGTTCATCGGCCGGAGCCTCGGGATTTTCCGTGTTATCATTATTGTCCATATTGACGATAATCTCCCTGATTTCAGACATAGCGGCAAATAAAAGCAAGGCGGAAAAAAGAGCAAAAGAGAGAGGAGGAGATTGGGAAAGAGAGGGCGAATAAAATGGCAAGGGTGAAGTGGGGGAGAGGAAAATGAAAGGCAAATGGCAAATAATGTAAATGCGAGGGAGATGGGTTTGTGATGGGTACTTGGTATGTCTTAACTTGAGCGAAGACCTCCCCGGCAACGGCGCCAGAAATCCTTCTTGCTACGTCTTGAGCTTGCGTTGGTTTTCCTCAAAGAGGAGAGGGTGATGCAGCAATAGTAGCGTAAGTATTTCCCTCAGTTTTTGAGAACCAAGGTATCAATCCAGTAGGAGGCTCCTCAAAAGTCCCACGCACCTACACAAACAAATAAAGAACTCGCAACCAACGCGATAAAGGGGTTGTCAATCCCTTCACGGCCACTTGCGAAAGTGATATTTAATAAAGATAGTATGATAAGATAAATATATTTTTGGTATTTTATAATATAGATGCAAAAGCTAAAGATGCAAATAAAAGTAGATGGAAAGCAAATATGATAAGATATAGACCCGGGGGCCATAAGTTTCACTAGAGGCTTCTCTCAAGATAGCATAAGTATTACGGTGGGTGAACAAATTACTGTCGAGCAATTGATAGAAAAGCGCATAGTTATGAGATTATCTAGGCATGATCATGTATATAGGCATCATGTCCATAACAAGTAGACCGACTCCTGCCTGCATCTACTACTATTAGTCCACACATCGACCGACTCCTGCCTGCATCTAGAGTATTAAGTTCATAAGAACAGAGTAACGCATTAAGCAAGATGACATGATGTAGAGGGATAAACTCAAGCAATATGATATAAACCCCATCTTGTTATCCTCGATGGCAACAATACAATACGTGCCTTGCAACCCTTTTTGTCACTGGGTAAGGACACCGCAAGATTGAACCCAAAGCTAAGCACTTCTCCCATGGCAAGAAATATCAATCTAGTAGGCCAAACCAAACTGATAATTCGAAGAGACTTGCAAAGATAACTCAATCATACATAAAAGAATTCTGAAAAGATTCAAATATAATTCTTAGATAAACTTGATCATAAACCCACAATTCATCGGATCTCGACAAACACACTGCAAGAATAGTTTACATCAAATAGATCTCCACAAGAGAGGGGGAGAACATTGTATTGAGATCTAAAAAGAGAGAAGAAGTCATCTAGTTAATAACTATGGACCCGTAGGTCTGTGGTAAACTACTCACAACTCATCGAAGGGGCAAGGATGTTGATGTAGAAGCCCTCCATGGTCGATTCCCCCTCCGGCAGAGTGTCGGCGAAGACTCCAAGATGGGATCTCGCGGATATAGAAGGTTACGGTGGTGGAAATTGTGTTTCGTGGTGCCCCTGGATGTTTTCGGGGTACGTAGGTATATATAGGAGGAAGAAGTACGTCGGTGGCCGCCCGAGGGGACCACGAGACAGGGGGCGTGCCCTACACGGGGGGCGCGGCCTGCTATCTCGTGGGGGCCTCGGCTGCTTCTTGACTTGCACTCCAAGCCCTTTGGATCACGTTCATTCCAAAAATCACGCTCTCGAAGGTTTCATTCCGTTTGGACTCCGTTTGATATTCATTTTCTTCGAAATACTGAAATAGGAAAAAAAATAGCAATGTGGGCTGGGCCTCCAGTTAGTAGGTTAGTCCCAAAAATGATATAAATGTGTAAAATAAAGCCCATAAACATCCAAAAGGGGTAATATAATAGCATGGAACAATCAAAAATTATAGATACGTTGGAGACATATCAAAGGCCAAGAAGAAGAACAAGATGAAGAAGATGTTCAACCAAGACCCAAGCAAAAGCTTTCACGAGTTCGAGCAAGAATTGCTAAAGACCACCCCGTCAAGCAAATCTACAAAGATATTCAAACCGGGAGAATCACTCGCTCTAAAACTCGTTTAGCTAACTTTTGTGAACACTATTCATTCATCTCTAGCATTGAACCTATGAAGGTTGATGAAGCATTGGAAGATACGGATTGGATAAATGCTATGCATGAAGAGCTACACAACTTTGAGAGAAATCAAGTTTGGACATTGGTTGAGAAGCCCGACAACAACCACAACATCATCAGTACCAAATGGGTGTTTTGCGACAAGCAAGATGAAGATGGACAAGTAGTTCGCAACAAAGCGCGTCTCGTCGCCCAAGGATACACACAAGTCGAAGGTATGGACTATGGTGAGACTTATGCTCCCGTTGCTAGACTTGAGTCCATTCGCATCTTACTTGCTTATGCTAATCACCATGATATCACCTTGTACCAAATGGACATTAAAAGTGCTTTCTAAATGGTGAAATAGAGGAGGAAATTTATGTTAAACAACCTCCCAGCTTTGTTAATCCTAAGAAACCTGATCATGTTTACAAACTTCACAAAGCTCTTTATGGTCTTAAACAAGCTCCTAGAGCGTGGTATAAATGCTTGACCAAGTTCCTTATTGAAAAAGGATTTGAAATTGGAAAAATAGATTCTACTCTTTTTACTAAAAGGGTCAATGGAGAACTATTTGTATGCCAAATCTATGTTGATGATATTATATTTGGTTCTACTCACCCTCATTTTAGTGAAATGTTTGGGAAGCTAATGTCGGAAAAGTTTGAGATGTCTATGATGAGTGAACTCGAATTCTTTCTTGGTTTGCAAATCAAGCAAACTAAGGAAGGTACCTTTGTCTCTCAAATGAAGTACACCAAGGACTTATTCAAGAAGTTCAAAATGCAAGAATGCAAAGGTATGACTACACCCATGCCTACTAGTGGACATCTTGATTTGACCAAAGATGGTGAACCGGTTGATCAAAAAGTTTATCGCTCTATGATTGGTTCATTGCTATATCTATGTGCTTCACGTCCCGATATCATGCTAAGTTTGTGCATGTGTGCACGATATCAAGCTGCTCCTAAAGAATGTCATCTTAAGGCCGTGAAAAGGATAGTGAGATACTTAATCCATAGACCAAACTTTGGCATTTGGTATCCAAAGAGGGCCTCTTTCGATCTTGTTGGCTACTCCGACTCGGACTATGCCGGTGACAAGGTTGATAGAAAGTCCACTTCGGGTACTTGGCAATTTATTGGTAGATCTCTTGTGTCTTGGTCTTCCAAGAAACAAAACTCAGTATCCTTATCCATCGCCGAAGCGGAATACATTGCCGCTGGTTCATGTTGTGCTCAATTACTTTGGATGACCCAAACTCTTAAAGATTATGGGATATATGTGAAACATGTTCCATTACTTTGTGGCAATGAGAGTGCTATCAAGATTGCTCACAATCCCGTGAAACACTCTCGAACTAAGCATATTGAAGTTCGTCATCATTTCATTCCAGATCATGTTGCTAAGGGTGACACTAATCTTAAGCATGTTCGCACCGAAAAGCAATTAACGGATATATTCATTAAACCACTTGATGAGAAAGTGTTTTGCAGGTTAAGAAGTGAATTGAACATCATTGATGCCTCAAACTTGGAGTAGTAACTCCATTTGATACATGCAAGGCATGAGCCTATGACTAATCCTTGATATTTCTCTTATGATGACTATCTTATGTCTTGGATACATTTGCACCTTGCATGTTATCTAACCCTTGTATGTACTTGGATGAATCTAAATCTATGAGATTGCAACTCACTCACATCTTGGGCAATCTCTACATCACCAAGTCTCTACACAACGGTGGTTGAAGACAAGGAAGCACGGAACCACTCAAACATATCCTATGAAAAATTCATTATTGAACTCCATGATTGTCATTTTGGATACACAAGTGCTCTTCCTTGCAAGAACTAACCCATGTAGGTAGATGAACTCAAATTCCAAGTGGTGCTCCCAACTCTTGATGAGCTACATCAACTTTGAGCAACCCACATAAGTTCAACTACATGATCACGATCACCACCACCACCCAAGGTATGTTATTCCATCTTAGAGAAGCTTTACTCCAAGTCATGAGTCAAAGCAACTCGACAAGATGTGAATACATCAAGATGCTTAAACAAAAAATGGTAACCCCATTTTGAGCTTAAATGATGAGTATGACCTATGATCAAGTGATCTCACTTGACTCCTAAGTTAATATACTCTAACATAGGTGACCTTGTCGCCGACCATCTCTAGATGATGTTTTCTTGTGTTCTTTTTTGTGATCTTGCATTTATCTCATGCATATTTGTATCCCCTTTTTCAAAAAAAACTTCATCTAGATTTCTTTTCTTTTCTATTTGTTCTGCATTTCGTGCATCAAATTCATTGCAAATATTTCACTTAATTCCTTGCAAATCCTTGTGAGATCTTACGTGTCTAGTTATCTGATGTCACCTACAACAGGAAAAACATTTTGCCATTTATTCCTGCACTACTCTTGATCCAGGTCCACTCAATGAATCTTGTCCTCTACAAGCATCACAATTATATCAGTGCTTTGTGATGTGACTCAAGGACCAAGCCCATTCACGACAAATTCCAGAAGGCCCTTCTTGGAAATTGGTGTCAAAGGGGGAGAGAGAGATCACATCAAAGCTTAATCACTTCAACAGGGGGAGAGAGATATCTCTAGGGGGAGAGACTACTCAAGGAGAGAGTAATCTTCAAGGATCCCAGATGCTTGGTGTTCAAGAGGAGAGATGCCACATGTCTTCTTGAAGGGAAAGACATGTTCATATGTGCCTATTTGCATTAGCTCTGTTCATCTGTTTCCTTGAGCTCTGATTTTCTATTCCCTATCTCCTCCCAGTATCCCATGCTAGATTCAGGGGGAGCAAGACATCTAAGGGAAAGAAATTCTTTAAATTCATTGCACATCTTTACCTTTGGGGACATGTCTATATCAAATGTGGTACTTAGTACTCACTCTCTACATGTCATCCCAGTCTTGGTACTCTTGTGGTTTCTTTTGTTTGCCCTGGCTAGTAGGTGTATCTGTGTTATCTAACCTTATTTTCATAGGTTTATTCCATCCTAAGCCAACTCAAGACCACAAGGTAAGTATATGCATCACAGTCATGCGTATGAGGAATTCTTGCTGATGTACATACTGTTTGCAAGAAGGACTCATGAGCATGAAGGTACATTTCCCATATTCACATCATTTGCTCTGATGCATATAGCCAAGATACATGTAACACATTGCTTACTCTGCCATTGTTATGCTCTCACATGCTTCTATATTCCATATTCACATGATTGCATACATGTAGGGGGAGCCTATGCATGTTACATGTCTTTCCAAAGCTTTACTTGCTATTCTCTATATCTTTATCTAAAGCTTTGATGTATGTTGTCATCAATTACCAAAAAGGAGGAGATTGAAAGCACAAGTGCTCCCTGGGTGATTTTGGTAATTAAAGTCAACATATCTCTTGTTGGACTAACACTTCTACCTAGTATGTTTCAGACAAGTTCAACAATGGAGTGGCGTGGACTAGAGGATGTGGAACCCCTTCAAGATGCTAAGGACAAAGGATTGGCTCAAGCTCCAAGATCAAGACTCTACATTTTCTATTTTAGTGATCCAAGATCACATTGAGTCTATAGGAAAAGCCAATACTATCAAGAGGGGATAAGGTGTTGCTTAATGAGTTTCTTGCTCCATAGTGCTTAGTGATATGCTCCAAAGCCCTCAACTACTTTCCCACATCCACATATGTCCTCAACCAAAAGTCTAACTCAGCCCTACCAATTCTTTCTATCCGGCGCCACCGAGTTCAGATGTCATAGCCACTGCCACAAACCCTAGGCAAATCGGTCTCACCGATAGGGATCTCGGTCTCACCGAGATGGGATTGTAATATCTCTATGTATGTCCATTACCAAAATCGGTCTCACCGAGTTTGAGTAATCGGTACTACCGAGATTACAATGCAAACTCTCTGGTTAGCTTATTACCAAAATCGGTCCCACCGAGTTTGTGTAATCGGTCAAACCGAGTTTGCCTGACCAACTCTGTGGTTACCCTATTACCAAAATTGGTCCCACCGAGTTTGTGTAATCCGTCTCACCAAGATTACGTTATGCCCTAACCCTAACCATATTGGTCCTACCGAGTTGCATGTCGGTCCCACCGAAAATCCTAACGGTCACTAGATTTGCTGAATCGGTCCGACCGAGTTTACCAATTCGGTCCCACCGAGTTTGGCAAGTTGTGTGTAACGGTTAGATTCTATGTGGAGGCTATATATACCCCTCCACCTCCTCTTCATTCGTGGAGAGAGCCATCAGAACGAACCTACACTTCCAGCATACATTTTCTGAGAGAGAATCACCTACTCTTGTGTTTGGCCAAGATATTCCATTCCTACCATATGAATCTTGATCTCTAGCCTTCCCCAAGTTGCTTTCCACTCAAATCTTCTTTCACCAAATCCAAATCCTGTGAGAGAGAGTTGAGTGTTGGGGAGACTATCATTTGAAGCACAAGAGCAAGGAGTTCATCATCAACACACCATTTGTTACTTCTTGGAGAGTGGTGTCTCCTAGATTGTCTAGGTGTCACTTGGGAGCCTCCGACAAGATTGTGGAGTTGAACCAAGGAGTTTGTTAGGGAAAGGAGATCGCCTTCTTCGTGAAGATCTACCGCTAGTGAGGCAAGTCCTTCGTGGGCGACGACCATGGTGGGATAGACAAGGTTGCTTATTCGTGGACACTTCGTGGGTGGAGCCCTCCGTGGACTCACGCAACCGTTACCCTTCGTGGGTTGAAGTCTTCATCAACGTGGATGTACGATAGCACCACCTATCGGAACCACGACAAAAACATCCATGTCTCCAATTGCGTTTGAATCCTCCAATCTCATCCCTTTACATTCTTGCAAGTTGCATGCTTTACTTTCGGCTGCTCATATACTCTTTGCATGCTTGCTTGTTATGTATTGTGATTGTTAAACTTGTGCCTAAACTCCATTTAAACTTAAAGAAGTTAAAAACTGCAACTTTTGGTACTTAGTGTCTAATCACCCCACCCCCCCCCTAGACACCTCTTCTCGATCCTTTCATGATGAAACCTTCGAGAGCTGTCTTTTTGGAACAAATGCAAACCTGGAGACTTGGAGTGGAAGTCACGCAACAACCGAGGTGGCCATGAGGGTGCCCGGAGCGCCCCCTGGGGGTGGGTGTCGGTGTCAAAACCGGCGGATCTCGGGTAGGGGGTCCCGAACTGTGCGTCTAAGGCTAATGGTAACAGGAGGCGGGGGACACAATGTTTACCCAGGTTCGGGCCCTCTCTATGGAGGTAATACCCTACTTCCTGCTTGATTGGTCTTGATGATATGAGTATTACAAGAGTTAATCTACCACGAGATCGTAGAGGCTAAACCCTAGAAGCTAGCCTATGATTATGATTGTTCTTTTCTGACGGACTAAACCCTCCAGTTTATATAGACACCGAAGGGGGCTAGGGTTACACAGAGTCGGTTACAGAGAAGGGAATCTACATATGCATATTGCCAAGCTTGCCTTCCACGCAAAGGAGAGTCCCACCCGGACACGGGACGAAGTCTTCAATCTTGTATCTTCCTAGTCCAATAGTCCAGCATAAGCATATAGTCCCGCTGTCTGAGGACCCCCTAATCCAGGACTCCCTCAGTAGCCCCTGAACCAGGCTTCAATGATGATGAGTCCGGCGCGCAAATTGTCTTCGGCATTGCAAGGTGGGTTCCTTCTCCGAATGCTCCAAAGTAGATCTTGAACACAAGAATCGTGTCTGCTCTGCAAAACAAATTCCACACACCACCGTAGAGAGCACAATATTCCACGGGTCTAATCTGCTGACAACTTTTCCATAGCATGACATCATGCCATGGCCCAGTCATTATTCGAACCATTTTCTCAACCTGCTACTACACATCTTACGAGGTGGTTTTATTGGCACGTCTTGTCGAAGCAGAGATCGTGTCCCCTTATCACGGGATTCTCATCAATACGGGTGTGGGTAAACCAACCGCGCCATTAACACGGCGCTTGGGTAATAAGCGAGTTTCCAGGGCAAGTGGGGAGGCGCATGAACCCTTCTACCTTTATAAGGAGATAAGGATTCCCCTTTTTCACCCACGCCTTCTTCTTCCTCTACTCATCCATTCTCAAGCTCCAACGCCCAAGCTTTCACCTTCTCCGCAAAATCATTCCAAACATGTCCAGAGCGGGAGGCAAATGGATGGCATCCTCCATCATGAAGGAGGACATCAAGAAGCTTCGGGAGGCCGGATACCTGTCCGCAAACATCACGCATCTACTTCCGGCCGAAGGGCAGATCATCCCTAACCCGAAACCCCAGGAAAGGGTAGTATTCCTCTCTCACTTCGTCCGCGGGCTGGGATTCCCCCGCCACCCGTTCGTCCGCGGACTAATGTTCTACTACGGGCTAGCCTTCCATGATTTGGCGCCCAACTTCATCCTCAACATCTCGATGTATATCGTCGTGTGCGAGGCCTTCCTCCGCATCACGCCTCACTTCGGCCTATGGCTGAAGACCTTCAACGTGAAGCCAAAAGGTGGTGGACAGCCAACAAGCGGAGTGCGGGGGCGCCATGGGGGGCAAGATGCCCAATATCACCTCACCCGAAGGCTCCTTTGCGGATACTGTGAAGGGGTGGCAATCGGGGTGGTTCTACATCACCGAGCCACGCGACGCTAACTGGGCGGCGACCCCCGAATTTTGATCCGGCGTCCCCATGCGGCTCACCTCCTGGAAAGAGAAGGGCTTAGCCCGGGGCTCAGCGGAGGAACTGACCGGACTTCAGACCTGCATCCAAAATATGATAAGCAAGAAAATCAAGCTCGTCAACGTGGTCTAGGTTATACTCCTCCGCCGGATCCTTCCATGTCAGAGACGGGTTTGCAATCTGTGGGAGTTCGACCCGGCCGAACACCAGATGCTGCGAGAGCTCTTCGGCACGATGCACGAAGATGTCTAGAAGGTGCTTTTCAAGGCCAACGAGGTACCACTGCCCCTAACTGAAGATCGCGGACTCAGCGCAAAATGTCGAGCCAATCCGGTAGGTTTTCATATTTTGCAAGATATGCCTTTTACCAGCACATCCGCGTGAGGAATCTAGGCCTCCATGCCAATTTTACAGGCCTGGGTAGCGATAGCGGAGTAGATCGACTGTCCGGCTCCGCTACCTGATGATCCAGAATCGCCTCTTCAACGAAGATGTTGTTTCTGGTGCCCTATGAGGTGTCGGAGAAGAAGGCCAAGAAGACGGCCACGGGGACCAGAGAAGGTCTCCGGCGCAAGGTTGCATCGGACATGACGTCCGAAACTCCAAGATGCACTCCTCCACCGAAGACGAGGAGGAGGAGGAAATCCATCCCCCCCCCACCGGGGGGAGAGAGAAGAGGAAGGCCGCCACACACAGGGAGGCCGAGGTGTCCAAGAAGGGAAAAACCTTCCTTCCGGACACTCCACCACAGCCACCAACAGCGGCGAGGAGTGGGAGCCCAGGGACAAGCCCCTGGCTAAGTCGTAAGTATCCGGACACAATAGTATTTCCAGTATGTTTGCTTTATCGCTTCTTATCATGCCAGACGTGCACCTGCAGTCCGGCCAAATCCAACATCGAGATATCCTCCTCTTCGGAGGGGTCTCTGGACCCATCGGCGATGAACAGCGATTCACTTCCGACAGCCTCCTCCCACAGGGCCACGGATGACACCGAGGTGTTATCACAAAGGATACCAGGCCAAGGGGAGACAGTTCCGGATATGCCCCCAGGCGAAATCCCAGTCGTTGGGCACATGGGGGGAAGACCCCCATGGACTCCGATAATTAGGGTCGCAGCCAGTTTGGCCCCCAGCCGAAAACGGCTCCTGAAACCCAAGTGGTTCCGGATTCAGGCGGGCAGCCTCTCTCTAAGGAGGGCGAGCCGCCTGCACCGATGACCTCTGCCCATCTAGAGGCACCGGACAACTTGCTGGAAGCGCTTCGCACCGCTTCCATTGATAAATAACACCGTACTCTTATGAGTACGGTGATTGAGAAGGTCCGGTCCGCCAAAAGCGGATTGACCGAAGCCTGTGCTAGCCTTCTAATAGGCTTTGAGGTAAGTAATAAAATTGTGAGAGAATATCACCGTGTAGACAGTAGCCCCTGATGCTCCGTTTGCTGTTCGGAAAGAAAGCCGAACAGAGGATCAAATAATATTCGCAGGAGTCTAATATAAGATGTCTATGTGAATAAGCAGGCGTCACTGCTGGCCACTGCCGCTCGTACTACGGAGGTCTCTGGACTAAAGCAGGACCTGGAACGGACCGAGGGAGAGCTTGTCCTCGCGAAGAGGCAGCTGGAGGAAGGTCAAGGTACGAAATACCCTGCCCGTGTACTTATTAAGGATAAATGGTTTCTGCTGATAAAAGCGTCATAAACTTTTATAGGGGCCACAATCGGAGTGGCGGCCCTTAAGAAGGCGCTGGCCGAGGCCAAATACAAAGCGACCAAGGAACATGCCGCGCGCGAGAAGCAAGAGGCTCGGGTCAGCGAGGTCCAGCAAGAGCTCCAGGATTTCGTCTAGAAATATGAGTCCTTGGAGCGTGACTCTAAGATACAAGAGTCCGAGCTTGCTAAGGCCCTCCAGACCATGCAGGACGCCAAAGCCGAAGCCCAGAAGGCCCTCCAAGAGATCCAGGCGGCCAAGAAGATTGCGGCGGGTAAGGCATTCGTTATGCAAAGCAAGCATGTGAAGGAGACATTCTTTTTACTTACCCGAATTTGGGGTTCTCTAGGAGCGTTCGCAGATCTGCCCCATAGCATATCTGATGCCGTAGAGTTCTACCGAGCCGAAGAAGGGAGCTCAACGGAGAAGTTGTTCTAGTCTCATTTCTTAGGACAGAACATCCGATGCCCTTGAGCGACCAGCTGAAGCAACTGGTCGAGCTGCACAAGGCAGCCGAACTGGCCATGAAGGACCTCATAGTCCGGCTATGGCCTGCCCAGCCTATGCCCGACAGCTACTTCGGTCTCGTGAAGCGGCTTGTGAGTGCCTGCCCCCGGCTTGAAGTCATAAAGCGGTCGGTTTGCATTGAAGGTGTGCGGATGGCCTTTGCCCGTGCAAAGATGCATTGGGCCAAGATGGACACCACGGTGCTGATGACCGAGGGGCCGCCAAAGGGCAAGGAGCACCGCCGACCTGAAAATTATTATGAAAGTGTCCTGAAGGGCTCCCGCCTTGTGGTGGAGCAATGTACCAAGGATGTAATCTTTGAATGAATACATTCATTTTATCCTGTAATATGAAACAAGTTCATTTGCGCAATACAATGCTTGTTGATTTAAAATTTTACCTCCTGTGCGGCCGTTTATAAAATCTGAGAGTTGGCCAGTCGTTAGCTTCTACATCATGTAACTAGTACACAGGTGTTCGGGGTAAATCTAAACACTCTTTATCCAAGTTTGTGGTCCTTTAAGGAGGTGTTTAGCGCAACGAACAAGGCAATCAAACTATACAGCTTTATCACCTCCACTTAGCCATAGAATTTCTATAATTTTAAATTTTGGTGTAGCCCCTGGTATTCAGAAGGCCGAACTTGGGGCGCTATACATGCCTAAACCGGACAAAGACCGATTCCTCGCATAAAGCGGAAAAAATCTTTAAGGATTTGAAACCTCTCGAACAGCGACCAGCTCTCGCTGCATCATGACAGTCAGTTTTCGGCTTTCTCTGCTGAGGTGCTCGTCCGGAAGAACCGAGACACAATCGCAGTAGTTCTCCCTTTACTACCCTAGCCGATATAGCGGAACGTAGGGTAGCAAGCACAGGAGCCGGGCAACCCAACTATTGACCCAAGACATGATTCGGAGTTGATGCATATAATGCTATAAGTTCGGGGTGCTGCACTGTTAAAAGTGTTCAAACTTTCTTGTCGTGTTATGGGGTACACTGAAGCCCCTGGCGAACTGAGCGTACCAGAATGTACGGGTGTGATTTGTAATAAATAAACAGTCAAGGAAAAAAATAAAGTAATAAGCTGACGCTGCAGATTATTTTCAATTGTTATTTAAATAATACGTCAAGGTGAATGTATACAAGTAATTTAATGAGAAAATAGGGCTATTTAACATGCCCTAACCAAGAGCGAGCTGCGTGTGGGTATGTAAAACGGGCATAGCGATCGTTAGCAGAGACCACCTGGGGATTCCCTTTGAATGTCAAAGCTCCTTGCTTCCTTGGTGTATCTGTCCCGTGATGGGTCGATGATCAGGTTATCCGAAGAGCCTCAAGAAAAGAAGAACCTGCAAGAAAGAAAAACGTGAAGGTATGTGGGTCCGGGGCGGTTGAGCTGCATTGTGGACCGCGGTCTAGTGTGCCTCCGTCCATACCCATGGTATTTTAAGTGCGTAATTATGTATGCGCAGCACCAATTTCACCGCTTGACTAGGACTAGGACGGAGGCCAAATTGATAGGCGAGCTCTGGACGGGCCAGATGATCTTGTTGCAGAGTACTTCGGATTCGCTTGGCGGTGTCCGGGGGCTTTATTGCGGAATTGAGGGTCTGCCTAAGGAGGCTACTCTATACTTCTGTTGCAAGGGCCGCAGTGTGCTCCTCCGTACGGAGGGAGCGCTCTGTATTTCCATTGACTCTTATAACCCCGCGAGGTCCGGGCATCTTGAGCTTTAGGTAGGCATAGTGTGGCACTGCATTGTATCGAGCGAATGCGGTTCTTCCTAGCAGCGCATGATAACCACTGTGGAAGGGGACGATATCGAAGATTAACACCTCGCTGCAGAAGTTGTCCGGGGATCCGAAGACCACTTCCAGTGTGATTGAGCCTGTACAACAGGCCTCTACACCTGATATGACACCTTTCAAGGTCGTTTTGGTGGGTTTGATCCTTGAGGGATCGATACCCATTTTGCGCACTGTATCCTGATAAAGCAGGTTCAGGCTGCTGCCACCGTCCATGAGGACTCATGTGAGGTCGAATCCGTCAATGATAGGGTCAAGGACCAGTGTGGTTGTGCCGCCGTGATGAATACTGGTCGGATGGTCCCTGCGATCAAAGGTGATCGGACAGGAAGACCATGGGTTGAACTTTGGGGCGACTGGCTCCATCGCGTAGACGTCCCTTAGTGTGCGCTTCCGCTCCCTCTTGGGCATATGGGTGGCGTATATCATATTTACTGTTTTTACTTGGGGAGGAAATTTCTTTTGTCCCCCTGTGTTTGGTGGCCGGGGCTCCTCGTCGTCATCACTATGCGGCCCCTTTTCCTTGTTTTCGGCATTCAGCTTGCCGGCATGTTTAAATACCCAACATTCTCTATTGGTGTGGTTGGCTGGTTTATCGGGGGTGCCGTGGATTTTACATGAGCAATCGAGTATGCGGTCCAGACTGGACGGCCCTGGATTGTTTCTTTTAAATGGCTTCTTCTGTTGACCGGACTTGGAGCCACTGAATCCAGCATTGACGGTCATGTCTTCGGCGTCGTCGCCATTACTGCGACGCTTGTGTCTGTTGCGCTGGGGCTTTCCATTGCTATCTCTGGCGTCTGAAGTGCCAGGATTTCGTGATGTGATGTTGCTACGAGCCAACCAGCTGTCCTCGCCCACACAAAAGCGGGTCATGAGTGTCGTAAGGGCTGCCATGGATTTCGGCTTCTCTTGGCCAAGGTGTCGGGCAAGCCACTCATCACAAATGTTATGCTTAAAGGCCGCTAGGGCTTCGGCATCCGGACAGTCGACAATTTGGTTCTTTTTCATTAAGAACTGAGTCCAGAATTTCCTGACTAACTCTCCGGGTTGTTGGGTTATGTGACTTAAGTCATCAGCGTCCGGTGGTCGCACATAAGTGCCCTGGAAGTTGTCGAGGAATGCGTCTTCCAGGTTCTCCCAACTGCCAATGGAGTTTGCCGGCAGACTGTTCAGGTAATGCCGAGCTGGTCCCTTGAGTTTTAGTGGGAGGTACTTGATGGCATGTAGATCATCGCCGCGGGCCATGTGAATGTGGAGAAGGAAATCTTCGATCCATACCGCGGGGTCTTTTGTCCCATCATATGGCTCGATGTTCACGGGTTTAAACCCTTCTGGGAATTCATGCTCCATTACTTCGTCAGTGAAGCATAGGGGGTGTGCGGTGCCTCTATGCCAGGCTATATTGCGACGCAGTTCGGATGAGTCTGGTTTGTTGTATTCGGCCCGGACGGATTTGTATTTAGTATATCCGGCATGGCGGTCATCGTCGTGTGTTGGGGCGCGCCCCCGTGATCCGTAGATCGATCTTGACTGTCCTACTTTGTTTTCCAATTCGTCTTGCAGGTCATGCGTGTAGCCCCGGGCCTTCGTGTTTTTATTTGTTTGGCAACGGGGTGCGGGCTGGTGTGCGGGCTAATATGCCGCTTTGTTTAGGCCACGAGGTGGTCGGTCAGCCGCATCATGCACTGGTAGTATAGGCTCTAGAGCCTCGTCCTTGAATTGAGGTAACAACATGCACCATGGGTAACTTTTGGTTGGGCGCTCGAGTCTGTATTCCTCGGCTGCCAGGACCTCAGTCCATCTGTCAGTGAGCAAATCTCTATCAGCTTGAAGCTGCTGCTATTTTTTCTTCAGGATCTTTGTAGTGGCCATAAGCCGGCGCTTGAAGCGCTCCTGCTTGACGGGATCCTCGGGCATGGTAAACTCTTCGTCGTCGAGGCTCACCTTGATAGAGGCAAAGGTGTCCCGTCTTTCGATGAGATGATGGATTTCGCTTTGGTGGAAGTCGACTTTGACGATCCGACTATGAACGTGCGAGGACGTCGCGCCTTAGCAATCGCTAAACCAACTCCGAGAGGTTATTGACCACGCCGGAGCACGATCAACCTGACCACGAGGGTCTATTTCCTGCGAGCAAACGAAGAACAAGCAAGAAACTGAGATTGCAATCTGGATATTGCGAATATAAGATGAAAGCTTTATTGATCAAGGTGGGGGTCTGTGACGCCTTTGTCTGGTCGTTGAACACAAACGAAGTACGCGAAGTTGCAGCTATGGCGAACTTTAATCTAAACAAAACCCAAAGTCTAAACGGTGCCCTAAGGGTTGTATATATGGAGGAAGAGGGGGGGATTTCGTGGCCCTTGGTGGAGGGGTCCGAAATCAACCCTATCTCTTGTTTCCCCACACATACGGACTCTAAAAATAGCCTATACTTATGTATTTCGAAATTACATGGGTGTGGCCCAATAATAAGGTGACGCATCACCTAGAATAGCCTCGGGACGAAATTTATGAAGTGGCATCTTGTATATTTCGTCCAAGGCTTCATGCACCCATTATGGTGGCTTCAAAGTCCTGAAATCATCACTTGTAACTCTGTTCTTGTTCCCCTTGCGCATGGCATCATCTCCATGCTTGTTCTTGCTCCAATGTCCATCCTTCTCCAAGCTAGGCCCTTCATTTTTAAGCAAAACAAATGTATCCAATTTAGGCAGCATCATATTCTCATGAACATTACCAAGAAACGAAAGTAGCTGATAATTTAATTGGCGTGCGCGAGCTCTAGTAATTGGTCCAGTATATGCAGCAGTAGGGGCTGTGGGTGTAACAATTGTATTGATGTCCTCATCATCCTCCCCTTCTTGAAATGAAGTCGTCCTTGACGGAAGCTCATCTTCCTCACCCAAATAAGGCTTCAAATCTGCAATGTTAAAAGTGGGACTGACCCCAAAATCTGCAGGCAGCTCAAGTTTATATGCATTATCATTTACTTTCTCTAACACCTTAAAGGGACCATCAGCACGTGGCATTAGCTTTGATTTGCGCAAATCAGGAAATCTATACTTACGCAAATGTAACCAAACAAGATCTCTAGGTGCAAACACAACATGTTTTCTACCCTTATCTCCAGCAAGTTTATATTTAGCATCCATACGCTCAATGTTTTCCTTAGTTAACTCATGCATTTCTAAAATCAATTCTGCACGTTGTTTAGCATCAAAATTAACCTTCTCCGAAGATGGAAGAGGCAACAAATCAATAGGCGCACGACGTAGGAAACCATACACAACTTCAAAAGGGCACATCTTAGTAGTAGAATGCAATGAACGATTATAAGCAAATTCAATATGAGGCAAGCATTCCTCCCACATTTTCTTATTATTCTTCAAAACAGCTCGAAGCATAGTGGACAAAGTTCTATTGACTACTTCAGTTTGTCCATCAGTTTGGGGGTGACAAGTAGTACTAAAAAGCAGCTTAGTCCCCAACTTAGCCCATAAACATCTCCAAAAGTGGCTAAGAAATTTAGTATCACGATCTGAAACAATAGTATTTGGCACACCATGCAAGCGAATAATTTCACGAAAGAACAAATCAGCAACATTAACAGCATCATCGCTTTTATGACATGGTATAAAGTGTGCCATTTTCGAGAATCTATCCACGACAACAAATATGCTATCCCTCCCCTTCTTTGTTCGAGGTAAACCTAAAACAAAGTCCATAGATATATCCTCCCAAGGAACACTAGGTACAGGCAAAGGCATATATAAACCATGAGGATTGAGTCGTGACTTAGCTTTTTGACATGTAGTGCAGCGAGAAATAAAACGCTCAACATCCTGTCTCATCTTTGGCCAAAAGAAATGTGTAGCAAGTACGTCCACCGTCTTCTTCACACCAAAGTGTCCCATTAATCCTCCTCCATGCGCCTCCTGCAACAAAAAAAGAGGAACGGAGCTAGCTGGAATGCATAGCTTGTTAGCACGCAACACAAATCCATCGTTAACGACAAACTTGTTCCACATTCTTCCTTCTTTACAATTCTGCATTACATCTTTAAAATCAGCATCATGCACATATTGATCTTTGATGGTCTCCAAACCAAATATTTTGAAGTCAAGTTGTGAAAACATAGTATAGCGACGAGACAATGCATCAGCAATAACATTTTCTTTTCCCTTCTTGTGTTTAATAATGACATAAGGGAAAGTCTCAATGAAATCAACCCATTTAGCATGTCTACGATTCAGTTTAGCTTGACTTTTAATATGTTTCAAAGATTCATGATCAGAATGTATAACAAATTCTTTGGGCCATAAATAATGCTGCCATGTTTCTAAAGTCCGAACAAGAGCATATAATTCTTTATCATAAGTAGAATAATTCAGACTAGGCCCACTCAATTTTTCAGAAAAGTATGCAACAGGTTTGCCATCTTGTAATAACACACCTCCTAATCCAATTCCACTAGTATCACATTCAAGCTCAAAAGTCTTATTAAAATCAAGAAGTTGGAGTAAAGGAGCATGTGTCAACTTATCTTTCAATACCGTGAAGGCTTCTTCCTGTGCGGTACCCCAAAGAAAAAGCACATCTTTCTTTGTAAGCTCATTGAGAGGTGCAGCAATGGTGCTGAAATCTCTCACAAAACGCGTATAGAATCCAGCGAGGCCAAGAAAACTCCTCACTTGTGTGACCGTTTTGGGCTGCGGCCAACTCTCAATAGCTTCAATCTTGGCTTTATCAACTTCAATTCCCTGTGGAGTAACAACATAGCCAAGAAAAGATACTCGGTCAGTGCAAAAGGTGCACTTCCCAAGGTTACCAAACAAACGTGCATCACATAGAGCAATAAAAACAGCACGTAAATGTTCCAAATGTTCTTCCAAAGATCTGCTATAAATCAATATGTCATCAAAGTAAACTACCACAAATCGTCCAATGAAAGCACGTAAAAATTCGTTCACTAATCTCATGAAAGTACTAGGTGCATTAGTTAATCCAAAAGGCATGACTAACCACTCATATTATCCAAACTTAGTTTTAAATGTTGTTTTCCATTCATCTCCCAATTTCATACGAATTTGATGGTATCCACTACGCAAAACAACTTTGGAGAATATCGTAGAGCCACTCAATTCATCAAGCATATCATCTAGCCTAGGAATAGGATGACGATAACGAATAGTAATATTATTAATGCCTCTACAATCAACACACATACGTGATGTACCATCCTTTTTCGGCACTAGAATAATAGGAACAGCACAAGGACTAAGGGATTCGCGTATATAACGTTTGTCGAGAAGCTCTTGTACTTGACGCATAATCTCCTTCGTCTCCTCTGGATTGGTACGGTATGGCGCACGGTTTGGTAGTGAAGCACCGGGAATTAAGTCAATCTGATGCTCAATCCCTCGAATAGGCGGTAATCCCGGTGGCACGTCTTGTGGAAAGACGTCAGCGAACTCCTGCAAAATGTTAGTGACAGCAGGAGGCAAAGAGGAAGACACGTCCTCGAATGAAAATAATGCCTCTTTGCACACAAAAGCATAGCAAACAGATTTGCTGAAATCTAGCTCATCAATATCAGATTTGGTGGCAAATAAACATGCACTTTTCAATTTAATTTCAGAAGCAACACTAGATGGTTTATTATTAGGCTTCATTTGTTGCTCAAATTCTTTTGCCACAATCTGATTTTCACTCTTATTCTTCTCCTGTTTTGCTTTATTAGCTCTATTAATATCATCTTTCAAAATAGAATCAGGAGTCATAGCAAGCAAAGTAATACTTTTATCCTTATGAACAAGAGTATACTGATTGTTTCTACCATGGTGTACAGAATTTTTATCAAATTGCCATGGTCTACCAAGTAATAAGGAACATGCTTGCATAGGTACCACATCACAATCAACATAATCAGCATATGTAGATATACTAAAATGCACACGAATAGTACGTGTTACCTTAGCCTTGTCGCTGTTGTTCAACCATTGGATCTAGTAAGGATGTGGATGTGGTCTTGTGGTGAGAGAAAGCTTCTCCACCATCTCCATGCTAGCCAAGTTGTTGCAGCTCCCTCCGTCTATGATGACGCGCACAGAACATTCCTTCACAACTCCCTTGGTATGGAACAAATTGTGCCTCTGATTTTGCTCAGCTTGTGTGACCTGCACACTCAAAACACGTTGAGCAACTAAACATTCATACATGTCAGCGTCTTCAGGATCCATGTATTGCGTCTCATGATCAGAATCATCTCCACCATGTTCTTCACGTGTAATAAGAGCCAAAGTCTCCTCATCATAGTCACTAGCGGACTCATACCCACTGAGGGAGTCCTGGACTAGGGGGTGTCCGGATAGCCGAACTATCGTCATCGGCCGAACTCCAAGACTATGAAGATACAAGATTGAAGACTTCGTCCCGTGTCTGGATGGGACTTTCCTTGGCGTGGAAGGCAAGCTTGGCGATACGGATATGTAGATCTCCTACCATTGTAACCGACTCTGTGTAACCCTAGCCCTCTCCGGTGTCTATATAAACCGGATGGCTTTAGTCCGTAGGACGAACAACAATCATACCATAGGCTAGCTTCTAGGGTTTAGCCTCCTTGATCTCATGGTAGATCTACTCTTGTACACACATCATCAATATTAATCAAGCAGGACGTAGGGTTTTACCTCCATCAAGAGGGCCCGAACCTGGGTAAAACATCGTGTCCCTTGTCTCCTGTTACCATCCGCCTAGACGCACAGTTCGGGACCCCCTACCCGAGATCCGCCGGTTTTGACACCGACATTGGTGCTTTCATTGAGAGTTCCTCTGTGTCGTCACTGATAGGCTTGATGGTTTCTTCGATCATCATCAACGACGCAGTCCAGGGTGAGACCTTCCTCCCCGGACAGATCTTCGTATTCGGCGGCTTTGCACTATGGGCCAATTCGCTTGGCCATCTGGAGCAGATCGAAAGCTGCGCCCCTGGCCGTCAGGTCAGATTTGGAAGTTTGAAGTTCACGGCTGACATCCGCGGGGACTTGATCTTCGATGGATTCGAGCCACAGCCAGGCGCGCCGCACTGTCGCGACGGGCATGATTTATCTCTGCAGCCGGACAGTACCCTGGAGGCCGCACTCGAGCCCGCTCCGATCTTCAATTCAGAGCCGGCTGCGTAGATCGAGGACAGATGGTTAGACACCGCCTCGGGGGCTGCAACCTCTACAGTGATAGAGCCGAACACTGACCTTGTCCCTCATGAAGCTCGTGACTCCGAGGTGCCGGACTCCTTGCCGGACTCCGAACCTCCCGCGCCCCCTCCAATCGAATCCGATTGGGCGCCGGTCATGGAGTTCACCGCTGCGGACATCTTTCAACACTCACCTTTCAGCGGCATCTTGAGTTCGCTAAAGTATCTCTCGTTATCAGGAGAGCCCTGGCCGGACTACGGTCAGGACGTTGGGATGCGGACGACGAAGAAATTCAAAGCCCACCCACCACCCACTTAGTAGCCACTGTCGACGATCTAACCGACATGCTAGACTACGACTCCGAAGACATCGACGGTATGGACGACGATGCCGGAGACGACCAAGAACCAGCGCCTACCGGGCACTGGAAAGCCACCTCATCATATGACATATACATGGTGGATATCCCAAAGGATGGGAATGGCGAAGGAACAGCGGAGGATGACCCCTCCAAGAAACAGCCCAAGCGCCGGCGTCAGCGGCGCCGCTCTAAATCCCGCCACAGCAAGAATGAAGATTCCGGCACCGGAGACAATAACACCCCAGACAGTGCCAAAGACAACCCACTCCAGCAAGATTCAGCACAGGAGGACGGAGACGCCGGCCCTCATGAGAGAGCGGCAAAAGAAGAGGTAGAGGATTATATGCCTCCCTCCGGAGACGAGGCAAGCCTCGACGATGACGAATTCGTCATGCCTGAGGATCCCGTCGAACAAGAGCGTTTTAAACGCAGGCTTATGGCCATGGCAAACAGCCTCAAGAAAAAGCAGCAACAACTTAGAGCTGATCAAGATCTGCTAGCCGACAGATGGACTGAAGTCCTCGCGGCTGAAGAGCATGAGCTCGAACGCCCCTCAAAAGCTACCCTAAACGCAAGCTGCTCCCCCGATTAGAGGAGGAGGCGTATGAACCTGCATCACCAGCAGACAATACGGCTGATCGACCACCCCGTGGTCGCAACAGAGAGGCCTCTAGGCCCTTCACTAGAACCGTACCCCGACATCGCTCGAAAAGCACAAGGCCACAGGGGAACGCTCCGGACTCGCGAGATATATTGGAGGATAAGGCAAGACAAGCAAGATCGATCTATGGATCGCGTGGGCGCCCCATGATACGTGATGACAACCATCGCGCCGGACACAATAAGTCCGGCCGGGCCGAACAAAATAGACAAAGCTCTTTTGAGCTCCGTCGTGATATCGCCCAGTACAGAGGCGCCGCACACCCACTATGCTTCACAGATCCTGGTGTTCACAATCTTCCATAAATTATTCAGAGGAGGAACCCGCCTTGCAATGCCGAAGACAATATGCGCGCCGGACTCGTCATCATTGAAGCCTGGTTCACGGGCTACTGAGGGAGTCCTGGACTAGGGGGTGTCCTGATAGCCAAACTATCGTCATCGGCCGGACTCCAAGACTATGAAGATACAAGATTGAAGACTTCGTCCCGTGTCCGGATGGGACTTTCCTTGGCGTGGAAGGCAAGCTTGGTGATACGGATATGTAGATCTCCTACCATTGTAACCGACTCTGTGTAACCCTAGCCCTCTCCGGTGTCTATATAAACCGGATGGCTTTAGTCCGTAGGACGAACAACAATCATACCATAGGCTAGCTTCTAGGGTTTAGCCTCCTTGATCTCGTGGTAGATCTACTCTTGTAACACACATCATCAATATTAATCAATCAGGACATAGGGTTTTACCTCCATCAAGAGGGCCCGAACCTGGGTAAAACATCGTGTCCCTTGTCTCCTGTTACCATCCGCCTAGACGCACAGTTCGGGACCCCCTACCCGAGATCCGCCGGTTTTGACACCGACACCCACCATCCTCAGTTCCAATCATCAAACGCTGAGATTTGCATTCTCGCGCATAATGACCTCTTCTTTTACAACGACGACAAATAATATCACTTGTGTGCCCTGTTGATGCCATGGAAGAAGAAGAGCTCTGTGTAGGTCCGGCAGGTGCGCTCTTGGTAGATAGTGGTGGTTGTGCCTGATGTCTTGTATCACGGCTGGAGGTGGCACCTGATGGAGGTGCTGGTGCAGTTGAAGTAGAAGATGCACGCGGTGTCCATGATGAAGGTCGGCCTGCAGAAAAGTTAGTTCGCGCCAATGCTTGTCGATCCTGCACTTCACGTTCAGCTTTACAAGCAAGATGGAATAAACGAGTGATAGTAGTATGCTCCTTATAGTCTAGAATGGTCTGAATCTCTCTATTTAATCCACCCTAAAACGTGCAAGCATAGATTCATTCTCCTCAACAATACCACATCTAATCATGCCAGTTTGTAATTCCTGATAATATTCTTCTACAGAATTTTTTCCTTGTCTTAAGCGCTACAATTTGTGAAGCAATTCACGTTCATAATATGGTGGAACCCAACGAGTATGCATAGCGGTTTTCAAAGCAGCCCAAGTAGCGGGAATAGGATATAATCTACAATGTTCAGACCACCATACACATGCAAAACTAGTGAAAGCACAAACAGCAGCAGCAACCTGTCTCTCCTCGGGATATTGTAAACATGTAAAACGTTGTTCAGTTTCTAACTCCCAAGTAAGATATATATCAGGAACATATCTACCCTCAAATGGTGGAATATTCAATTTCAGTTTAGGAATATGGACATCATCTCGTACCTGAGGTAGTGGTGCAGGCCTACCATTACGAATATATACCTGAGGTCGACCTGCTGCTGGTGGTGCTGGTGGCTGCACGTAGTTCTGATTTTGATCAACCTCATCCTCATAATCGCCCACATACTCATCATCCTCCTGGGTACCAGCAGCAGCAGTAGCAGGAGCCAAAGAAGCATCAACAACATGAACAGCAGCACCAGAAGTTTGGCCATCCTCAATAGGAACACGCTTCGCTCGTCCATACTGATTCGGAAGGAGGCCTTGTTGTTGTTGTTGTAGAGGTGCGATAGGTGCAGCCGGCGGTGGTTGTGGAAAACGCGCAAGCAATTCATTAAACTTGCTATCAAGCTTTGTTTCGAACGTCTTCTCAATGCCATCTATCTTCTCCATGGCCTCGTCAAATCTGTTTAGCACATCGTGCACCTGTCCACTCATCATTTGCTGAAATTTATCATGCAGCTGTTTGTTCGTCAGGTTCTCCCAATCAGTCTCATCGGCTTGTGATCCTACCATGGTTAGCAGCAAAGAGAAACACACAAGAATATGATCCTATAGACTACTAAGAAGTGGTGGTGGTGTATCACAAACCCGTCAAGCAAATCTCAAATTCTTACCAATTCTTACCCAGCAGCATGTGGTGATCGGCAACCGTTGTAGTCAAAACTCTCAAAGCTTGGATAGAGCGATTACCAGGGAGAGTCAAACGCACGACGTAGATGTATGTGGAGCTGGGAAGGGTTATAATATGGTAGCAAAAAGGGTCAGCAATAATCAATTCAGAGATGCAAAGTTGAATAAACGCTCAACGATGGTACTGTTCTGGTCCTAGGCTAGACCGTGCTAGAGACGCGAGCCTAGAACACTAACAAAATCACGGCGCTGCACGTAAACAAGGGAAAAGCACACTCTGGGATTTTTTTTCGCTCCTTTTTTTGCGCTACTTTTTTTTGCGCTGCTCTTTTTTTGTTTTTTTTGCGAAAAATCACTATAATGGTGAGTGTCTCAAATCTCTTCCCAGGTCAAACTGACAGGATGGGCACGAAAATTTTTCGACCAATTTTTTTGTTTGTTTTTTCGACTGCCCGGACCCAAAAACTGGAAACGGGTCAAAAAAAACTTTCTATAACGGTGACTGTCTCAATACGCTTAGAAACACCTAAAAATAGGATAGCCAGAAAAATTTTTGTCAAGTGTGTTTTTGGAAAAAAAATCTGAAACCTACTCCGGCAAGGAAACACGAATCAGAAACTAGATGAATCTCGAAAACAAACCTAATATGCAAGGACTCGGATTGGTGGTGGATATATGGTGGTGGTATATGGCAGCGGTGGTAGTATATGGATATGGATCGGTGGTGGTATATGGACACGGATTGGTGGTGGTATAAGGATACGGATTCGGAGCGGTGGTGGTAGGTGGCAGGGGCGATGATGATGGTGCGGTGGCGGCGTGACAACTTATGACCAGAACTCGAAACTCTAAAAGACTAGACACTAAGACCAGCAACTGGACACGACGATGCAACCGCAAATTCAACAAAGCAAAACCCTAAAAAGATTATGCAAAGGCTCAGATTGGTTTGGATATGATGAACTAACCCTAATTTTTTTTGTGGCTTTTTTCGTGGACTATAGGTATGAAGAACAGACTCGATCTAAACTATGAAAAACTGTAAAATATCACCGAGCAACCTGGAAATCTGATACCACTTGATAGAGGCAAAGGTGTCCCGTCTTTCGATGAGATGATGGATTTCGCTTTGGTGGAAGTCCACTTTGACGATCCGACTACGAACGTGCGAGGACGTCGCGCCTTAGCAATCGCTAAACCAACTCCGAGAGGTTATTGACCACGCCGGAGCACGATCAACCTGACCACGAGGGTCTGTTTCCTGCGAGCAAACGAAGAACAAGCAAGAAACTAAGATTGCAATCTGGATATTGCGAATATAAGATGAAAGCTTTATTGATCAAGGTGGGGTTCTGTGACGCCTTTGTCTGGTCGTTGAACACAAACGAAGTACACGAAGTTGCAGTTATGGCGAACTTTAATCTAAACAAAACCCAAAGTCTAAACGGTGCCCTAAGGGCTGTATATATGGAGGAAGAGGGGAGAATTTCGTGGCCCTTGGTGGAGGGGTCCGAAATCAACCCTATCTCTTGTTTCCCCACACATACGGACTCTAAAAATAGCCTATACTTATGTATTTCGAAATTACATGGGCCTGGCCCAATAATAAGGTGACGCAGCACCTAGAATAGCCTCGGGATGAAATTTATGAAGTGGCATCTTGTATATTTCGTCCAAGGCTTCATGCACCCATTATGGTGGCTTCAAAGTCCTGAAATCATCACTTGTAACTCTGTTCTTGTTCCCCTTGCGCATGGCATCATATCCATGCTTGTTCTTGCTCCAATGTCCATCCTTCTCCAAGCTAGGCCCTTCATTTGTAAGCAAAACAAATGTATCCAATTTAGGCAGCATCATATTCTCATGAACATTAGAATCATTACCAAGAAACGAAAGTACCTGATAATTTAATTGGCGTGCGCGAGCTCTAGTAATTGGTCCAGTATATGTAGAAGTAGGGGCTGTGGGTGTAACAATGGTATTGATGTCCTCATCACACCTCGTCTTCGGATAGGGGCATGTAATTGTCATCCTCCGAGTCTTCATCCATTGCCTGTTCATCAGGTCTAGCTTGCACGTCCTCCCGTACGGCCTGCTTGAAGCTTGGGTGGGCGGGATTTTTTTCGTCTTCGGCATCATCCGGAGTGCTATTGTCTGTTGTGCCGGTATCATTGTTTTTGCTATGGCGGGGTTTAGAGCGGCGCAGCTGATGTTGGCGCTTATGTTGCTTCTCAAGAGGATCACCCTCCGTTGCATCCTTTTGATCCTCGCCATTGTTTTCTTTGGGTGTGTGTCCACCATATATATGTCATATGATGAGGTGGCTGTCCAGCGTCCTGTGGGTGGTGGTTCCTGTTCTACCCTGGCATCGTCGTCCATACTGTCGATGTCTTCGGAGTCGAAATCAAGCATGTCGGTTAAGTCGTCGACAGTGGCTATTAAGTGGGTGGTGGGTGGGTAACGAATTCCTTCGTCGTCCGCTTTCCACTCAAGCCGGACATAGTTCGGCCAAGAGTTTCCTGACAAGGAGAGAGATTTTTATGAGTTTAGCACGTCTCCCAAGGGCGAGTGATGGAAGATATCCGCGGAGCAGAACTCCATGATCGGCGCCTAGTTAGATCCGATGGATGCGGATACACGCGGTTCGGAGCCTATGGCCGGAGACGAGTCTGAGGGTCCGATGACACAGACCTCATTGGAAGTGAAATCTGTGTTCGGCTCTATCGCCATTAAGTGTGCGGCTTCCATGGCGGGGTCCATCCTCCCGTCCTCGGATGGCACAATCAGCACTGGATCTAAAGCCAAGGCAGCTGCAGGTGGGGTCTCCTAAACACCGTCCGATGGCAGATCTAGGTCACGCTCATCGTGGCTGTAGGGTGCACCTGTCATGGGCTTGAATCCGTCGAAGATCATGTCTCCGCGGATGTCGACAGTGTAGTTTAGGCTTCCAAACCTGACCTGATGGCCAGGGGCGTAGCTATCGATCTGCTCCAGATGGCCAAGCGAGTTGGCCCGCAGTGCGAAGCCGCCGAATACGAAGATCTGTCCAGGGAGGAAAACCTCACCCTTGACCGCATCATTGTAGATGATTGAAGGAGCCATCAAGCCTTATGGTGACGACACAGTGGGACTCTCAATGAAAGCACCAATGTTAGTGTCAAAACCGGCGGATCTCGGGTAGGGGGTCCCGAACTGTGCGTCTAAGGCTAATGGTAACAGGAGGCGGGGGACACGATGTTTACCCAGGTTCTGGCCCTCTCTATGGATATAATACCCTACTTCCTGCTTGATTGATCTTGATGATATGAGTATTACAAGAGTTGATCTACCACGAGATCGTAGAGGCTAAATCCTAGAAGCTAGCCTATGATTATTATTGTTCTTGTCCTACGGACTAATCCCTTCGGTTTATATAGACACCGGAAGGGGCTAGGGTTACATAGAGTCGGTTACAGAGAAGGGAATCTACATATCTGAATTGCCAAGCTTGCCTTCCACGCAAAGGAGAGTCCCACCCAGACACGGGACGAAGTTTTCAATCTTGCATCTAAATAGTCCAACAGTCCGTCATAAGCATATAGTCCAACTGTCCGAGGACCCCCTAATCCAGGGCTCCCTCAGTGGGCGTGCCCCCCACCCTCGTGGGCCCCTCGAGCATCCACCGACCTACTTCTTCCTCCTATATATACTCCCGTACCCTAAAACCATCAGAAGCGACCACAATGACCTAATTCCACCGCCGCAACCTTCTGTATCCGCGAGATCCCATCTTGGAGCCTTCGTCGGCGCTCCGCCGGAGGGGGGAATCAACAACGGAAGGCCTCTACATCATCTCCAAGGCCTCTCCTATGAGTTGTGAGTAGTTTACCACGGACCTTCAGGTCCATAGTTATTAGCTAGATGGCTTCTTCTCTCTCTTTGATTCTCAATACAAAGTTCTCCTCGATCTTCTTGGAGATCTATTCGACGTAACTCTTTTTGTGTTGTGTTTGTCGAGATCCGATGAATTGTGGGTTTATGTTCAAGTTTATCTATGAGAAATATTTGAATCTCCTCTGAATTCTTTTATGTGTGATTAAGTTATCTTTGCAAGTCTCTTCGAATTATCAGTTTGGTTTGGCCTACTAGATTGATCTTTCTCGCAATGGGAGAAGTGCTTAGCTTTGGGTTCAATCTTGCGGTATACTTTCCCAGTGACAGCAGGGGCAGCATGGCACGTATTTTATTGTTGCCATCGAGGATAAAAAGATGGGGTTTATATCATATTGCATGAGTTTATCCCTCTACATCATGTCATCTTTCTTAATGCATTACTCTGTTCTTCATGAACTTAATACTCTAGATGCATGCAGGAGTCGATTGTTGTGTGGAGTAATAGTAGTAGATGCAGAATCGTTTCGATCTACTTGTCACGGACGTGATGCCTATATACATGATCATGCCTAGATAATCTCATCACTATGTGCTTTTCTATCAATTGCTCGACAGTAATTTGTTCACCCACCGTAATACTTATGCTATCTTGAGAGAAGCCACTAGTGAAACCTATGACCCCCGGGTGTATCTTTTATCATATAAGTTTTCATCTATCTTTTATCATGACCCCCGGGTTGCATCTCTCATATCACCTTGTATTAAGTGCCAACTTGCTATGCTTATTGATCTTGGAGACTTGGACACTTTACTTGTGATGCATGATTGTTTGATTGATCCTCTTATATTTGGTTGTTCTCGCATCATATGCCTCCATACTATGAAATGCTCCCTTGTTCTTTCTTATGATGAGCATGATGCATACACTTGTTGGGTATCTTACCACACGAATGTTAGGTTTTGCATTTACGCTAACCTCATTTGTTTTTCCGAGTGTTTGTCATGTTCGTTCATTTTGAAGGATTCACAAGGCGATACCGTCATGAGACATATTGGTTATGTGAAGGCATACAAGATGCGCAACTCCATCCTCCTTGAGAAACTCCTAAAGGTGACCTCCTTCTCTTTGAGCCATCCTCAAATATGCATATTGGATGGGTCACTCTTTCATTGTTGTTTCCTTCTTGTTGTCTACAAGATACATCTCGTGAACGGAGGAGCGACATTGGAGATTGGCTACATGGACCTTCACATTGAGGAGCGCTCGCACTTATTGGATGCATCTTCGGAACTCCACTCATACCACAACATCGAGCATTGGTACACCAACACCTCTATATTTGTTGATTGTGCTCATACATGTCATGCTCGATGGAAATATCATACTCACCACAAGTTTGCACCCTATGCATGGATTGACTCACATTATGCTTGTCTTGTTGCATCTATTTCCATGTCATCCATGATATATGAGCTTGTTCACTTCCTTAGCAAATTTGTTGTGATCTACCTTGATGGCATATTCATACATCATTATCATATTGTCCACCATCAATTTCATGATAGCTTACACATATTGAGCATCCATTGCCATGTGCATGCTATTGATAAACCGTCTCACTATGACATCATTTTGCACCGTGGTTGCATTGATCATATTTACAACACATTTGTGTGCACAATGATTGCATTTCCTCCCATGAATGCTTTGCATCTCATTCTAGATCATCTTGATAAGCTTCATGCGCTTTGTCACGACCAATCTTGCCGCGCGGACTCATTCTTGCATGATGGACACTTTGTGTGCGCTAACCATTTATTTCCGAGAGTTGCTTGTGTTTGCTCTTTTTGCATGTCTATCACTCCGGCGACACCTTGTACTACTTGGATTGCGCAATGCCTTCATCGATGTCCAACTACAAGTCCGTCCACGACAACCGTTTCCATGGTGATGAGGATCACGATCCGAGGTCGGATCTTTCCCAAGGGGGGAGATGATGCGGAGCATCCCACATTCATCCCCATGTACACTCCGACTACTCTCCAAACCCCAAGTGGACTTATGACGAGACCTCAACTATGCGCCATTGGACACAAGGTGAACTCACTCCTCTCCGAACCTTCACTTTCTACATGTGAGACATGGCTACTACTCCAACGTGTGTGCTATGCATGATCAGGTACTTGGAGGAAAGCCATGGAACCACCACATCCAACGGACGAGCTAGCGAGGATGCCAAGTACAAGGACCAAGAGAAGAAGTTGCCCGAAGTCTACAGCCTCCGGACGACCGGACCCCGCCGGACGTCCGACGCCTAGAGCCTCCACCAGCCTGAAGAGTCAGCACGTGAATGCTACAGCGGTCGGACGACCGACAAGGACCGGACGTCCGATGACTCCCAGGGCCACAGACGACCGAAGCCACCGGACGACCGAACGACCAGCACCCGAGCCGAAACTACGGAAGTCCGACATCTCCGGACGTCCGGACCTTCCCGAGCCTCTAGACGACCGGAACCCATCGGACGTCTGACGCCTATCTGCGCACAGTGTATTGGACCGAGTCCATGTATCCCCCACTTTCCCCTTCGTGGCCCATGACTATATATACTCCTCCACCTCCTCCTAGTTAGGGTTAGCGTTGATTTAGCTCAATTAGAGATAGAGCTTCGCTCATCCACCGGATCTCCTCCTCGTGAGAGATCGCGGCCTCCTCGGAGAAGATCCTATCGGATTCAAGACCCCCTCGTGGGAAGATCCCCTTGTGGATTCAAGACCTCCTCACGGAGAAGATCAGTTACCTTTGTATCCTTAACTTTGTTGATTGTTGATCATATGTATCTCTTTGTGTTCGGTGATCTAGCACTTGTGTGATTGATCTCTTGTCGGTTGAGTGTTTCTCTCATTCCTCCCCGTGTTTTCCCCGTGGTCTTCCGTGCGTTCTTCATGATTCCCCATAGGATCCACTCCAAATGTGAAAGATCGTCCACATAGGGTTCCACCCTACATCATAAGTTCAAAGAAAGAACCGCTAGGTTGCGTGCTAAGAAAGATTGCTTTGTAAAAGCGTGTTCTTCTAGTTTTCATGAAAATAATGATGAAGATCTAAAAGCTATTGATGTGTCCCCTATTAAATCTTTGTTTTGCAATATTAATCTTGATAATGATGGGACTGGATATGAGTCTACTTTAGTTAAAAGGCATCCCAATAATTCGGAGTTTTTAGATCTTGATGCTAAATTTGGTAAAAGTGGGATTGGAGAGGTCAAGACTTTAAATAACATTGAACCCACTATCTTGGATTTCAAGGAATTTAATTATGATAATTGTTCTTTAATAGATTGTATTTCCTTGTTGCAATCCGTGTTGAATTCTCCTCATGCTTATAGTCAAAATAAAGCTTTTACCAAATATATCGTTGATGCCTTGATGCAATCTTATGAAGAAAAACTTAATTTGGAAGTTTCTATACCTAGAAAACTTCATGATGAGTGGGAACCTACTATAAATATTAAAATTAAAGATCATGAGTGCTATGCTTTATGTGATTTGGGTGCTAGTGTTTCCACGATTCCGAAAACTTTATGTGATGTGCTAGGTTTCCATGATTTTGATGATTGCTCTTTAAATTTGCACCTTGCGGATTCCACCATTAAGAAACCTATGGTAAGGATCAATGATGTTCTTATTGTTGCAAATAGGAATTATGTGCCCGTAGATTTTATCGTTCTTGACATAGATTGCAATCTTTCATGTCGTATTATTCTTGGCAGACCTTTCCTTAGAATGATTGGTGCAATTATTGATATGAAGAAAGGGAATATTAGATTCCAATTTCCATTAAGGAAAGGCATGGAACACTTTCCAAGAAAGAAAGTTAAATTACCTAATAAATCTATCATGCGAGCTACTTATGAATTGAATGCCAAAGATGGCACTACTTAGATCTATCCTCGCTTTTATGCCTAGCTTGGGGCGTTAAACAATAGCGCATGTTGGGAGGCAACCCAATTTTATTTTCATTTCTTGCTTTTTGCTTCTGTTTAGTAATAATTATTTCATCTAGCTTATGTTTAGATGTGTTTTCATGTTTTAATTAGTGTTTGTGCCATGTAGAACCTATAAGATAACCTATGGTGATAGTTAATTTGATTCTGCTGAAAAACAGAAAGTGTTACACGCACGAAAATAATTTTAGTAATTAACAGAAACATGTTTTTGCATTTATTCTTTTTTCTGTAGATCAATAGAAAAATTGCCCAGTACTTCCTATTTTGGTATGATTTTTAGAGTTCCAGAAGTATTCGAAAGTTACAGATTGCTACAGACTGTTCTGTTTTTGATGCATCTATGGCTAGTATCGGGGGGTATGAACCATAGAGAAGTTGGAATACAGTAGGTTTAACACCAATATAGATAAAGAATGATTTCATTACAGTATCTTATGTGGTGGTTTTTCTTTCTTGCACTAACGGAGCTTATGAGATTTCCTGTTGAGTTTTGTGTTGTGAAGTTTTCTAGTTTTGGGTAAAGATTTGATGGACTATGGAATAAGGAGTGGCAAGAGCCTAAGTTTGGGGATGCCCATGGCACCCCAAGAATATTCAAGGATAACCAAAAGCCTAAGATTGGGGATGCCTCGGAAGGCATCCCCTCTTTCATCTTCGTCTATCGGTAACTTTACTTGGAGCTATATTTTTATTCGCCACATGATATGTGTTTTGCTTGGAGCATCTTGTATGATATGAGTCTTTGATTTTTATATTTCCACAATCATCCTTGCTGTACACACCTTTTGGGAGAAACCCACTTTATTGGAATGTATTAGAATACTCTATGTGCTTCACTTATATCTTTTGAGCTAGATAGTTATGCTGTAGTGCTTCACTTATATCTTTTAGAGCACGGCGGTGGCTCAATTTTGAAGAAATTTTTGATCTCTCATGCTTCACTTATATTATTTTGAGAGTCTTTTAGAACAGCATGGTATTTTCTATGGTTATAAATTTGGTCCTAGAATGATGGGCATCCAAGTTGGGTATAATAAAAACTATCATAGTAAGTGAATTGGATGCTATGATCAATTTGATGCTTGATAATTGTTTTGAGATATGAGGATTGTAATATTAGAGTCATGCTAGTGGGGTGATTATGAATTCAAAGAATACTTGTGTTGAAGTTTGTGATTCCCGTAGCATGCACATATGGTGAACCACTTTGTGATGAAGTTGGAGCACAACTTATTTATTGATTGTCTTCCTTATGGGTGGCGGTCGGGGACGAGCGATGGTCTTTTCCTACCAATCTATCCCCCTAGGAGCATGCGCGTAGTACTTTGTTTTCAATGGATTGTAGATTTTTGCAATAAGTATATGAGTTCTTTATGACTAACGTTGAGTCCATGGATTATACGCACTCTCATCCTGCCAGCATTGCTAGCCTCTCTTGTGCCGTGCAACTTTCGCCGGTACCATACACCCACCATATACCTTCCTCAAAACAGCCGCCATACCTACCTATTATGGCATTTCCATAGCCATTCCGAGATATATTTCCATGCAACTTTCCACCGTTCCGTTTGTTATGACACGCATCATCATTGTCATATTGCTCTTGCATGATCATGTAGTTGACATCGTATTTGTGGCAAAGCCACCTTCATAATTCCGTACATGTCACTCTTGATTGATTGTATATCCCGGTACACCGCCGGAGGCATTCATATAGAGTCATATCTTGTTCTAAGTATCGAGTTGTAATCTTGAGTTGTAAGTAAATAAAAGTGTGATGATCTTCATTATTAGAGCATTGTCTCAAGTGAGGAAAGGATGATGGAGACTATGATTCCCCCACAAGTCGGGATGAGACTTTGGACTTTACAAAAGAGAGCGAGAGAGAGAGAGAGAGAGGGAGGGAGAGAGAGGCCAAATAAAAAAAGAAAGGCCAAATAAAAAATGAGAGAAAAAGAGAGAAGGGACAATGCTACTATCCTTTTTACCACACTTGTGCTTCAAAGTAGCACCATGATCTTCATGATAGAGAGTCTCCTATGTTGTCACTTTCATATACTAGTGGGAATTCTTCATTATAGAACTTGGCTTGTATATTCCAATGATGGGCTTCCTCAAAATGCCCTAGGTCTTCGTGAGCAAGCAAGTTGGACGCACACCCACTTAGTTTCTTTTGAGCTTTCATACATTTATAGCTCTAGTGCATCCGTTGCATGGCAATCCCTACTCACTCACATTGATATCTATTAATGGGCATCTCCATAGGCCATTGATATGCCTAGTTGATGTGAGACTATCTTCTCCTTTTTATCTTCTCCACAACCACCATTCTATTCCACATATAGTGCTATGTCCATGGCTCATGCTCATGTATTGCGTGTGTCGGATTTCGGGTTCCGGCAGACCCTTGAGGTTCGAACACTGGGGTGCGCATGAAGATCTTTCCCCTACCAGCTCACGCGTCAAAGTCTCACAAGGATTTAAGCTAGAAAGAAGAACACACAAGGGACACGGGATTTATACTGGTTCGGGCCACCATTGTGGTGTAATACCCTACTCTAGTGTGTGGTGTGGTGGATTGCCTCAGGGGCTGATGATGAATAGTACAAAGGGAGAACAGCCTCGCGAGGGGCTGTTCTTGAGCTGGTGCGATGAACTGCTAGGGTGAGTTCCGTCGCTTCACTCTCTCTTTCTGGTCGATCTCCAGATGCCTCTACCCTGCGGGTGGCTAGTCCTATTTATAGATGGAGGCCCTGGGCCTCTTCCCAAATAATGAGCGGGAAGGGCGCCAACACTTGGCCATTTTGAAGGGGAACATCTAGTACACTTATCCTGACTAAAGTTGGTCTTCGGCTGCCAAAGGCTCTGACGATGACGCTGTCCTAGGCTCCACGATGACCTCCATCCTGCCGTTCTGCTGGTCTTGGTCTTGTTGCACCGAAACGGTAACCTTTGCCCGATGCCTCAGTCTGTGCTTGCCCCCTTTGCACCGAAAGGGAAACAAGGACACTGCGCAGGCTGGTGCCCACCTGGCGCCCGCCTGGTCTCGATCGTCATGGCTTGTGTCACGGGCTCCTCGGGAGGTACCCTGCCTTGATCTCTCCGCCTCCCCCGCGAGCCTGCCTGAGGAGGCTGCTCCTGAGGAAGCTTCCTATCGTCCGCCCCGCGAGGCTTGGCCCCTCGCGAGGGTCTTGAGCTTGAGCTGATGAAGCTGGGCTACGCTGGGCCCCCACTCGAGCCACGCCGCAGGCCGCAGGCAGGCAAGTCTGGCGACCCTCGTTCCCAGAACACCGACAGTAGCCCCCGGGCCCAAGGCGCGCCCGGACTTGGCTTAGCAGAGAAGCGAAGGGGCAAGTGCGAAGCGCCGCGGGCCCCAACAGCCTGCGGCCTTGGGCGCCGCATGGCGATTGATTGGACGTGGGCGTCTCCGCTTCCCCATGACGCCTCAGCAACCGCACGACTTGACAAGTCCCTGCATGCAAAAATGGGTCATGATTACCTGCGATCATGGAGGCCGACGGTTGGCCTCCTCCGGCTATAAGTACGGAACGGCGCGAGCCATTCCAGTTCATCTCTCCCTGCTACTCCTCTTCTTCTTCATCCCTGCTGCTCGCCATCCCCATGGCTCCGCCGAAGAGGTTCTCGGCCGCGGAGAAGGGAAAGGCTCATCAGGAAGGGCCTGACTCCCCCCCCCCCCGACTAAGCGCGGCCGGGGCCGCCCCCGCAAGCATCCTGCGTCCCCCGTGGTGTCTTCTCGTGGTCGTGGAGGCGGCTCCCTGCGTGGCGATGGGCGCCCGGTCGTCGATGGGAGGCACGCCATGGCTGCGCGACCCCCCAGGCCGTGCTTCCGCTCGGCGGAGGTGCTGCCGGAGTTCGTCGTGTGGTCGGCGGACCCGACCAGCTCCTGGCTCCAGCTTCCTCGTTTCTTTATAGGTGAACTTCCGGCTGGCGCTCCGGGTGGCCTCTGGCTTCAGGAGGACGGTTGCTGCAGCAGCGCCTCCTAGGCTTCGCTGGAGGTCTCCGCCGTCAGGGGTTTGGCCCTGACCCATGGCTGGCAAACTTTTGCCCGCGCGCGTGGCCTGAGCCGGCGGTGCACCCTGCACTTCAAGTTCGATGGCAACGCCACCCTCTATGTGAGGGTGTTCGGGGAAGACGGCCGCCGTGCTGGGTGTTGTCCCGAAGACGATGACCGCGGCCGGGCGCCCAGCCCCGGCGTTGGTCAGGACGAAGACGGCGACAGGCGCATGGGCAGCGGTGCTCGGGGCTCGCCAAGCTTCGGCGACTCTCCTTCCGACTGCAGCTCCTCCAGCGAGGGTCGCCACTAGCCCCCGCGTCGTCGCGCCCGCCTGGGAGAAGGCAGCGGGTCAGTCCGTCGTCGCGCCCCGGTGAAGCGAGAGGGGGATCTGACTGAGCTCCGGAGGCAGCACGAGCCTTCGCCACGAGCTGGTGCCGAGCAAGTCATGCCTGTTTTGCTTTTCTTCCTTTCCTGCGCAAAAAGAGAAAGTAGTGTAGGGCCCCGCGGGGGCATGTTGAACTGTTACCATTAATTATCATGTTGTTTCCGCTGTTTCTGTGCTATGTTTTCGTGTTGTGTGCCCGTGTGCGGGAGTTACTTAACTCGGGGAGTCCTGTCGTGATCTTCGCCTCCCGAGGTCGAGGCCTCGTCGTGTGCTCCATGTCTTGCAAGGATTAGTCAAGAGGGGTAGCCTTCAGATTTGGTTGCGGGGGCGACCGACCCAGGTCCTGTGCTTGCGTCGCGATGCCCGTGGGGCAAGGACTAGGAGGGGTGCTCCCTCAGCGGACTCAGATGGGAAAGCTCCAACGACCGGGGCAGAAAACACTCACGAGGGTGCCCGCGTACCTCTCTCACGAGACTTGCGCGAGGAAAAACCGAGGCAAGTGAGTGAAAAAGACAAAGGGTCACAAGCCAGAGATGGCGACAGCTTTGATACAACTTCAAATAGGAAAGAACAAGCCAACTGCAGAAAGCAAACGAAAAAGCCGCGTCTGGCACCTAATCTAGTCTTCGGCGTCTTCTCACTAGCGTGGAGCTAAGTGCTGCCACTGGGCGTGGGTGGGAGCCCCCGAGGCCCGAGGGCGGCACTCCGGAGACTCTGGGGCGTGTACAACCCCACTCATTATTACGTGAGAGTGTCACGGGCGGCGAGCTTCACAGGCACTGGCCTTCTTCACAGGCACCGGGCCCTTTCCAAAACGCGGTGGCTTCACAGGCATTGGCCTTCTTCACAGGCACCGGGCCTTTCCCAAAATGCGGTAGCTTCACAGGCATTGGCCTTCTTCATAGGCACCGGGACTTTCCCAAAATGCAGTAGCTTCACAGGCGTTGGCCTTCTTCACAGGCATCGGGCCTTTCCCAAAACGCGGTAGCTTCACAGGCGTTGGCCTTCTTCACAGGCACCGGGCCTTTCCCATATGCACTGGGCCTTGCTCAGGGGTAGAATATTCGGAGATGCTGAATGTTCCATGCGTTCTGGATAGGTACCCCCTCCTGGGTCTCCAAGTGCGCGGAGCCGGGCCTGGAAACATGAACAACCTTGAACGGGCCCTCCCACATCGAAGAGAGCTTGTGCAACCCTTCCCTGGAGAGGACTCGTCTGAGCACGAGGTCCCCTACCTCAAGATTTCTGGGGCGTATGTTGCGACAGTGGTATCTTCGCAGCTCCTGTTGATACCTTGCCGCTGGCAATGCAGCCTCTCGATGGCGTTCCTCCCCCAGCACGAGATTCGTCCCCCGCATGGCATCCTGCTGTGTCTCATCGAACGCCAGGACACGTGCGGAATGATGCCTGAGCTCGTGAGGGAGGACGGCCTCAGCCCCGTAGACGAGGAAGAACGGGGTCTCGCCAGTTGGCTTAGCCGCGGTCGTGCGGATAGACCACAGCACAGACTGGAGCATTCACCTTGCTCTAGTTCTGAGCAAGGTGAAGCTACCGCCTTCCTTGGACTTGCTGATAGTTTTTGCCTTCTTGGGGATGTTGGAGAGCTTCTCCTCTGAGGTGTTCTGAGCATTCACCTTGCAAAAAGAGGTATTCAAGTTCTTAATCACTTTGGTATGTAAGGAAGGAGGCAGAGAGTGACAAGCTAAACAATCTTTGTCCATACAAACAGATTTCTTAAATCCTTTTTGTAATTGCTGTAGTATGCAGCTCCTTCTTACCTCAGTTTCCACCAGTGGCCCCTTTTCTTTCCTTTTCCTGTTCTGATGCAGAGCAGATGTTGAGGAAGCGGATAGTTCCTGAGTACCCCCTTTAGAGGAAGGAGTGTTTTCCTGATCCTGGTGATTATTCATCAAAGAGGACATGTTGTTACAATTTGGACAGGAAACTGGGATGGCAAAAGGCAGGCAGTTCTTAGTCTCCTCCTTATTCTCTATAATGATCGCCCAAACTTGGGACTTAATAAATTTCTGTGCCCACTCAAATTTATCAGGAGTAAGAAAAGTGACAGATAGAAAGTTAAACCACTCCATAGGTACCTGAATGATGAGCTTGATGTGTTCTTTAGGAGCAAAGTGAGTTTCCCATGTGGTGGCTCCTTCCTTACCAAGTAGTTCATCCAGAGGAGGATCTGGGGAAATGTGGGTAGAGGAACTCTCAGCAGGATGCAAATTATGAAGGTAAATGGGTTGAGAAAAACCAGGTGGTGCAGAGATATCAGAAAGAGATTCACCTGGATTTTGGGCTTCAGGGATGGGAAGATCTTTGGATACTTGAGTCACAGAGTGAATGTGATCATTTCTTTGATCCATAGCAAGCTGAAAATCCTCTTTAACATGCTCAACAGCAGGAACAGCTCTGTTAACTTCTAAAGCAATCCCTCTGTCCTCAACAATGCTCATATCTGTTTCCTTTCCATGGAGAACAGCTCTGTCCTCTATGTTGTCAGTCCTACCAATGGGAGATATCTGGCTAGATGTTGCAGGAACAATGTGAGTCACTTTGCTAACCAAAACCGCATTGGAAACCTCCAATTGCATTGGATCCTCAGCAGAAAAGAAGGGTTCAGAATGGTTTTGTAGCATAGCAGCCAAGCTTGGATCATCATAAAGGGGCCCAATAACATGATGTGCTTGGGCCCTTAGAGGAAGGGGATCACTGTGCTCTTGAGGCCCAACCAGAACATTCAAATCAGGTAGGGCTGGCGCCAAAGGCCCATTAGCAGAAGCAGCAGTCTCTGCATTGTCATTTGGGGGTTCCTGAGAAAAAGTGATATTACTATTACCATCCCCACCCTGTAGATCCTGAACCTCCCCCAAGGGCTCAACAATCTCATTGAGATTCAGAAATTCACCAGCATGTAACTCCTGATCCACAAGCTCATTATCTGTAGGCAGGGCCCAATGGCCCCATCCAGCTAAATCTTGATCCACTTCTTCCTCTTCCTCCATCACAGCATCATTGTTGGGAGCAAGCTGCAGACTGAGATCATGTTGAGCCTGCTGATTATTATCTTCTTGTTCATGATGCTGCAAGGGTCCCAGAAAATGATTATGCTGGTTTTGATGAAAATTAGCTTGCATGGGTACTGGATGATGGTTACCAAATGGAGGGATTGGGTTCTCAACAGGAGCAATAATGCCCAGCGTGGAATCTTGTAAGATCACTACTGGAAGAGAGAGTGTAGCAGTGTCATCTCCCTCCCCAATCACATTGCTGGCAGGGATGTCACGGAGCTCTTCTACTTTAACTTTTACCATTTGATTTGCACGGGTACTCTTATTCCTGTCCCACATCACAAATTTGCCAAACTTATTGACAACATTACTAATCTCATGAATACTCTTCCTATCCAAGGGGAATCCACAGAGCAGGATCCACACTTCTCTGCTAAGTTCTAACCTCCGCCAATCCATGCCTTGGTTGTGTTTCTCAAAAATCACATGAACATCCGTGTACTGCTATGGGTTGTTTCTGACCAAAGCATCTCTATCGAAAACACTGTTGAGCCTAATATAGGCTTGACCGAAAGGGCAAGGAGAGATCTCAGAGAAATCAATGTGCTTGTCATCAGTGAGGAATTCAGATAATACCTCACGGGTGGTGTTGAACTGAACTTGTAGATTGGGCATAGGAACAATCGTCGCGACAGCCCATTCCTCATGCAAAGCTGGGACTAGATCCGCCAAGATGCGAACCCTGGCCGGTCGACCAGGCACATCAATACATTGGTGGCCTTGAGGGATGAAGGGCATAGGATCAAACGGGAAAGTTGCCATTGTCGAATCCCCCGAGCTCAAGGTGTTGCAAAGGGAGAGGTTGGTGGATGGGGAGGGTGCATTGGATTGGGATGCCGCTGCGAGAAGTCTCTATGAGATGGAAGGGGAGGAGCCTGAGTAATGGCGGATACCAACTGAAGGAGGCAGAATCGAGGCGCCACCGCAATTTCCCTGAAAAGGTTGATGTATGACCGGCTGATTAGTCGTAATCGCGGGAACAGTGGGATTCTGTCTATGGGTGGGTGGGCTATTGGTTTGGGCCTAGTTGGGTGGGCAGTTGGTTTGGGCCTGAGTGCCAGAATCCGTGGCGGAAGGCCCAACAGAATAGCAGTCGCGTGCAATGTGTCCCCATTTCTTACATGCACGACACTTGATATGATTCTTGCAGCTGGGCCGAAGATGACCCGATAATAAGCACCGGACACAAAAAAGCCCAGAAACCCCATTTTGAAAAGCCGGAGTTCCCACTCTGTTCCCAGTGGTAGCCGCATTAACTGCACAGCGATTACGGTTCGCGGATTAGGAGTGATCATGATGAACATGATTTGCCCTGGAATTGCCACTCGTACGATCATGGATCTGATATGAGGAAGGAGATCTAAGAGCTTGGAGGTAAGATTTCCTAGGGTGATCACGAAAAACGTGAGTCCATTCATCTTCCTTTTCTTGAAGGTATTGATCAAGCTCCCAAGATGAGTTTGGCCCTCCCGAACCCCAAAGAAGGAAATTGATGTTGAGTTCAGGGAGTGCAATATTACCTCCTTTGATGATCGAAAAACCCACCTCTTTGGAGGAGACGGAGAAACGAAAGGACCAATTTTGGAGAAGTTGTACCTTGAACAATGATGCTCGACCTCCAAAGCAAGCCAGGAGAATGGTGGCAACCGAGTCCACCGTGAGACGGATCTTGGAGCGGGAAATTCCGCCACCAGAATGAATTCCTCGAGATCTTTACCTTCTTCGTAGTTGATGGGCACACCCCACTTTATCCATACCTCTTGGGCAAAATCTTGACCTTTGTCAAAGTTCAGATCGGCTAACGCCATCAGGATTGGGTGGTGTCCGTCGTGCCCGGAGTGGCACACGGCGCCGTTTAGTGAGGTTGGCCAGCGGACGGCCGAGAGGCCGCTAGGCGGAGGGGCTAGGTGGAGGGGCTAGCCGGAGGGGCTAGGCGGAGGAGCACCCTGATAGTGAAGGTCATAGCCCTCTCAGCATTTCCCAGAATAACAGTACATGACAGGAACAACGATAAGTAGGCATGTTGGTGAGCTTGTACAACTACCATAGAGCAATACATGGCATGACAAGGTGACCAACAGTAAGATGACATAATTATGAAGCTAAACATGGTAATAGAATAGTCATAGGGTGCATGGATCACTAGCAAATCACATGGCAAAACTGAACTTAATGTTTAACAGGCTGACAGCAACATTATTTAGCAAGTTGAGAGCAAGATAACGACAAGCTACAGTAGGATATAAATGCGACAAAGGGCATGGATGGATAGAGCATGGCATGTATAACAAAACATCCTTAGTGAACATCTCCAGATTATACATAGAATGACCTGTAGGAGCAGGTTTACATAGCATCATGGTATAACAGATTCAGCCTAGCAAAACAGTAACAGCAAGTATCCTACTTCACGAGCTTGATTCACTCACTACAAGACTCACAAAAATACATGGATTGCACCACAGTAAATATGGCATGATGTAGCTCAAAACTCATGTACACATCAAGCTCATAGGATCCACGCACAAAATGCAATGAAAAAGACAAATCACCAAGTTCTGTTAACAGACAGCAGTTAACATCATATAGCACTCTTGCAACGATGATTAGGGCATCAATATAGATCCAAAAAAGCATGGCACAATGGAACAAAATGAAGAGCACCTCATGATGAACATTTTGACATATCATATGCATGATTTGGAACCACGGTCACCGATATATAGCATGTTGAAGGAGGCATAAAAATTACAGGGGGGAAAAGACAGTGAAAATATACCCTCCGAATCTGGATCTAGGGTTGACCCGGCGCGGAGAACGAGGTTGGCCGAAGTTGTGGGATATGATCGGAGGAAGGTCCGGCGAGGCGGGGAGATGTTCGGGGAGGATGCCGGTGACCGGATCCGGGGCTCCCATGGTCGGATCTGGCTGGAGGAGGAGCGGCGCCGACGGAGGAGCTCGATGCCGAGAGAGGCGGCCTCGGGCGCGGGTGGTGGCGCGGCAGACGGAGCTAGGCGCAGCGGTGCTCCAGCGCGGCGGCGGGGAGGCGCTGGGACGGCGGAGAAGACGCGGAGGAGGGGGCGCGGGCTTCGGGCGGCGAGGGCGCAACTCGGCAGCGGGGCGGCTCCGGCGAGGGGCAGCGGCTCCGGCGGCGCTCGGGAGGAGCCATGCGAAGGGGCGCGCGGGGCGGACGGGCGGCCGCACGGGCCTGGGCGGGCCGCGCCTAGGCCCGGCGGGCAGCGGCGGCAGGGAGGACGGCAAGGGACAGGTGTCAAGCGTGGGTTGGCCGGACGGTGGCGGCGGATATGTCCGTCGGTGGCGGGGGAACGTCCGGCGGCGCGAGGGGAAGGGGGCTAGGGTTTGGAAGAAAAATTCGGGGGAGAAGGCATATTTATAGGTAGAGGGAGCTAGGAGAGTCCAAATGGAGTGCGGTTTTCACCCACACGATCACGATTGAACGACCGAGCGCATGGAGGGGGTTTGGATGGGCTCATGGGTGTGTGAAAGGGGTGCTAGGCTGCAAGAGAAAAGGGGTTTTCGGTTAGCTCGGTTAACCGTTGGGGCATCAAACGACCTCCAAATGGAACGAAATTTGACGGGCGGTCTACCGATGCTATACCAAGGCCACTCAGCAAACCTCGGTACATTCCGAGAACGTTTTTATCCCGCTCAAGAAACAAGGTCTGAGAGGGGCGACGGGGCACGTGCGAGTGTGGTCGGGCTCAGAACGGACAACAGAGAGAACCGGCGGAACCCGAACGGATGCAAGTTTTGAAAAGCATGCAGATGAAATGCAGATGATGACATGGCAAAATGCAACACGCAAGCAAATGACATGGCAACTACGACGAATAAACGGAGGACACGTGGCGCATCGGATCCGGGGCGTTACAACTCTCCTCCACTAACAAGAGATCTCATCTCGAGATCTTAGGCACGAGACGAAAGAGAAAGAGAAAGAGGTGAAATAAGACAAGAAGAAATAAGAAGAACAAAGTCGAAAGCACTCGGTTAGAAAAGATGGACGGCGAATATGGTGAGAATCAAAAGCTCATGGAATAAGGCAGACTCTGAAAACACTCCGGTTAGAACAAGATAGAAAAGGAATAAATAAAAGAATTTCGGCAACACTCCAACTGAAAATAGAAGGAATAGAACATAAACTTCACAAGATGTGATGGCACCTGACGAGGTGAACAACATGATGCCTCCGGAAGAATTGAAAAAATGGAATGGAAAGAACTTAGAAGGAAGGATTGAACGGAATTGTTGAGAAAATCAACAACGAAAGAATAAGCTTATTGTGGACTTATCAAAAACATCTCAAAACTTGAGGTGAAATTATACCACAACCAAATGTCTGAATAGCTGAGAAGAACGAAGAAATGCCAAAACTCCACTTCAAAAGAAATACGGAGAATTAATTGCACTTTGAGACATGAGAAGAAAAGACACTTGAACTCCACCAACAAAATTCTTGATGAACTCTTGAAGAATGAATTAAATCATGAAGAACCAGCATGAAGGACTCCGGTGACAAAAGGATGATGAGATAGAATGAAGGATGAAAGAATAAGATGAGCCTTGCGATGATTTGGATGTAGGTTCCGACGAAATGGCCGAGTAATTTTTAACTCTGGAAAAGAAAAGATGAGAACACTTGGAACTAGAATTTATTCACCAAGAACAAACTCTGAAGGAAGGGATTACTCACTTGGATGAAATAAGAATAAGATTTATGTTATGCTATCCTCACCAAATCAAATTGATGACAAGCAGCGGATTTTGCATGCTACTTATTCTTGTTGAAAAAGGATTAAGGGGAATGTGGCACAAAACTTGAGAAAGTCTTCATGAACCACCGGTAGATTGAAAAGAACAAATGAATTGATATGATAACAAAGGAAAAAGAATCTGAATGAACCACCGTAAGAATTAAAAAACGACTGATGAAAGAGAATGAATCACCGGGAAGAATTAGAAGAACAAATATGCTAGAGGGGATTTAGATGCAAAAGAACAAAGAGATCATGAGCTGATTAAGGAACACTTGAACGAAGCACCGGGATAATTGGATAATGGTACCTGAAATGTGAGGACGAAGAATTCTTCTGGAACGATGGCCTCCAGTGAAAAGAAATGGGAAAACAACTTCTGACATACTCCGGATGGGTAAGAAAAGAATATCTGACAAATGGAATAATTCGAGAGGATAGCATGAAGCTAGAACCACGAATCTTCGAGAGAACAGACAAGATTTAAGAGGAACTCTTCTTCGGTCTTGAAATGACGACGGAAAACACCACCAAAATTACTGAGGTACTCCGGTAGAATGAAAAGCGAAGAGGTTGAGCCAACAATGAAAAGAATTTTAAAGCGATCTTGAAGAAAGCATGTGACTGATGGAGTCCATTCTTATGTCACACTTCGAAAAGAATTGGGTATAGCTCTGAAATAATTAGAAGAGTCAGGTACGATCCTGGGAAAAGACCTGTGGGTTAGGGCCCACTAAAGAGAAAACACAGTTGGAAAGGGATGTTGAACAGATAGATGAAGCACCGGAACAATTGAAATATTTGAATGAGGTGACAACCTCGAATTAATTGGAACACAGACGAATCTTCTGAGATGTCTTTCGAACTCCGGAATGATTGAATGGCGAGAGGCAAACGAGCAAGGAGAACACTTGATCCAAGGAAAAGAATGTGATAAACCCAAAAAACTTGAATTGAGTCCACCAGAAAAGAGATGAAGAATGTCAAACAAAACGAGAATTCACCGGTTGAAATGATTAATGAAAGACTGAAGAGGCTCCGCACGAATGAAATTGATGGTCGAGAGAGAGTCAGACTCCGGGAAGAAAAAGGGTGGGAGGGCGGGAAAAACAAAGGCACCTGGAAGGGAGAACCGACGAATATCTTAAAGAGAAAACACCGGTTGAAAGAAAGCAAAGGCTTTGCACGAGTAGGATGGATACTCGATTACAGACTCCGGATCCGAGAAGAAAAAAGGGGTGGGCAGGTGGGAAAAAAAGACAACTGAGGATTGGACTTGCAAAAACGGAGAGGGTAGAATCACCTTGACGAGAAATGCACTGGATGCAAAGAGCTGAGGAACAACGATAAAAAAACAACTACGTGATCCTAAAGAAAGTTTGAAAGGGAAGAGGAGTAATTCAAAACACCTACGTCAAGATTCCTCACCAGAGCGACGAAGGGGCTGAGGAGTAAAAAAGAATTCCTACCCTCCGATCTAACTAGACTCCGAAAAAGTTTTCTTCTAGACTCGACATCGGCCAAACTATACGATCAATCAAGGGGGCTCCTATGGTCGGTCGAGGCTCTGATACCAACTTGTCACGCCCAATATGCGACCCTATCCTAAAGGAACTCGAAGGTCCCACTAAGGATAGAAGCGCATATTGGAGACTCTTTTACAAGGTGGATATCATTACATCGTACCATTACATAATAGTTGGGGATACATACAAGAGGCATACAATGCCACACGAATACAACAACATCATAAATAAGAGCATCATCCGACTACGGATGAAACACAAACAGAAACTCAAACGACATCCACCCTGCTAGCCCAGGCTGCCGACCTAGAACCTATCCCCTGATCGAAGAAGAAGCAGAAGAAGAACTCCAAAACAAGCAAACATCACTCTCGCGTCATGATCATCGCATAACCTGTACCTGCAACTGTTGTTGTAGTAATCTGTGAGCCACGAGGACTTAGCAATCCCATTACCATGGGTATCAAGACTAGCAAAGCTTAATGGGTAAGGAAGGGGTAAAGTGGTGAGGTTGCAGCAGCGACTAAGCATATATGGTGGCTAACATACGCCAATAAGAGCAAGAAGAGAAGCAATGGAACGGTCGTGAAGCTATCAATGATCAAGAAGTGATCCTGAACTCCTACTTACGTCAAACATAACCCAAAACCGTATTCACTTCCCGGACTCCGCCGAAAAGAGACCATCACGGTTACACACGCGGTTGCGTTTTAATTCGAATTTGGTGTCAAGTTATCTACAACCGGACATTAACAAATTCCCATCTGCCACATAACCGCGGGCACGGCTCTCGAAAGTTTATACCCTGCAGGGGTGTCCCAGCTTAGCCCATCACAAGCTCTCACGGTCAATGAAGGATATTCCTTCTCCCAGGAAGACCCGATCAGTCTCGGAATCCCGGTTTACAAGACATTTCGACAATGGTAAAACAAGACTAGCAAAGCCGCAAGTCTGTGCCGACAAATCCCGATAGGAGCTGCACATATCTCGTTCTTAGGGCACAATGGATAGGTCAGCCTATGAGTAAAACCAGACCTCGAGTTGCCCCATGGTGGCCCCGCAGTCTGCTCGTTTCGGACCAACACTCGAAGGAGCACTGGCCCGGGGGGGTTAAATAAAGATGACCCTCGGGCTCCGGAAACCCAAGGGAAAAAGGCTTAGGTAGGCAAATGGTAAAACCAAGGTTGGGCCTTGCTGGAGGATTTTTATTCAAAGCGAACTATCAAGGGGGTCCCATAAATCACCCAACCGCGTAAGGAACGCAAAATCAAGGAACATAACACCGGTATGACGGAAACTAGGGCGGCAAGAGTGGAACAAAACACCAGGCATAAGGCCGAGCCTTCCACCCTTTACCAAGTATATAGATGCATTAATTAAATAAGAGATATCGTGATATCCCAACATAATCCTGTCCATCATGGAGCAATCTTCAACTTCACCTGCAACTAACAATGCTATAAGAGGGGCTGAGCAAAAGCGGTAACATAGCCAAGCAACGGTTTGCTAGGAAGGGTGAAAAGGTTAGAGGTTGACATGGCAATTTGGGAGCCTTGAAGAGCAAGTGATAGGTAGCACAGCATAGCGATAGAACGAAGCAACTAGCATAGCAATGATAGTAATGAGATCCAAGGTGACGGTCATCTTGCCTGAAATCCCGCTAGGAAGAAGAACGAGTCCATGAAGAAGATGAACGGGCGAAGATGAACCCAGCATAGTCGAACGAATCCTCACGATCGCAATGAAACAGGAACTAACAAGAAGGAGCACAACGGAAAGAAGCAAACAACAAGGTAAACACACAACACATAGACATGGCATGATGCTCAACCAAGTATGATGCATGACAAAGGCTGGGTGAGGCTACTCATGGCAAGAGATGATGCATACAAGAACAACACATCAAAACAAGTTTAAATGAGGCCGGTAACAACATAGAACTAATCGGTAAGTCCTCATATGTAAATTTAGAAATTTGTCCAGATCTGAATAAAGCTTATGTTCAAGTTGTTTAACAGCAAGTTAAAATGCACCAAGATGATCTACACGAAATTCTAGTGAAGTTACATATAAAGTTCATTTAGTTCGGAGCTATGGCCTAAAAGATATGAGCAAAACAAGTTGAACATGGCATTGATGCAAAAGGCATTCAAACATCAAACAAACACTCTCAAAACAAGGATCCAACATGACAAGATGAAACTACATGCAAATCTAAGCAAGTTTCATATAGAGCACACTCAAAACGGAGCAACGGTTCAACACATACACACTATACAAGTTTAAAGGACAAGTTGTCCAAAACAGCAACTAGGCATCTAGCAAGCATCAAAACAATATACTACAACACCTCAGCATGAAAACAAAAGGCATGAACATGATGTACAGGTAAAGGATGACAAAACATGAACACTGAGCTATCTCCATAAATCACTAGAACATGCTCAAAAGCACATGGCAAGATTGCAAATAATAACAGTTTCATAGACTCGCACAAATCACTGGACATGGCAGAAATAACATCAGGCTGCAATGTTTAGGGCTATCAAACAACCTGCTCCAGGAATTTAACATGGAAAACAAAGGCATGGCATGCTCATACTAAAGACAAAGAACAAAACTTCCTTACTGAACTAATTCCAAAGATCAACAGAAAAGATGGTAGCATCCATACAAACATGGCAAGTAATATGATAGATTCAGAATAATAGTACATGACAGGAACAACGATAAGTAGGCATGTTTGTGAGCTTGTACAACTCACCACAGAGCAACACATGGCATGACAAGGTGACCAACAGTAAGATGACATAATTATAAAGCTAAAAATGGCAATAGCATAGTCATAGGGTGCATATATCACTAGCAAATCACATGGCAAAACTGAACTTAATGTTAACAGGCTGACAGCAACATTATTTAGCAAGTTGAGAGCAAGATAAGAACAAGCTACAGTAGGCTATTAATGAAACCAAGGGCATATATGGATAGAGCATGACATGTATAAAAAAACATCCTTAGTGGACATCTCCAGATTATGCATAGATTGACTTGTAGCAGCAGGTTTACATAGCATCATGGTATAACAGATTCAGCCTAGCAAGACAGTAACAGCAAGTACCCTACTTCAGGAGCTTGATGCACTCACTACAAGACTCACAAAAATACATGGATTGCACCACAGCAAAGATGGCATGATGTAGCTCAAAACTCATGTAGACATCAAGCTCATAGGGCGCACACACAAAATACAATGAAAAAGACAAATCACCAAGTTCTGTTAACAGACAGCAGTTAACATCATATAGCACTCTTGCAACGATGATTAGGGCATCAAGATGGATCCAAACAAGCATGGCACAATGGAACAAAATGAAGAGCACCTCATGATGACCATTTTGACATATCATATGCATGATTTGGAACCACGGTCACCGAGATATAGCATGTTGAAGGAGGCATAAAAATTACAGGGGGGAAAGACAGTGAAAATATACCCTCCAAATCTGGATCTAGGGTTGACCCGGCGCGGAGAACGAGGTTGGCCGGAGTTGTGGGAGATGACCGGAGGAAGGTCCAGCGAGGCGGGGAGATGGTCGGGGAGGTTGCCAGCGATCAGATCTGGGGCTCCCGTGGCCGGATCTGGCCGGAGGAGGAGCGGCGCCGGCGGAGGAGCTCGATGGCGAGAGCGGTGGCCTCGGGCACGCGTGGTGGCGCGGCGGACGGAGCTAGGCGCGGCGGTGCTCCGGCGCGGCGGCTGGGAGGCGCTGGGACGACGGGGAAGACGCGGAGGCGGCGGGGCGCGGGCTTCAGGCGGCGAGGGCGCGACTCAGCAGCGGGGTGGCGCCGGCGAGGGGCAGCGACTTCGGCGACGCTCGGGAGGAGCCATCGGGAGGGGCGCGCGGGGCGGACGGGCGGCCGCGCGGCCCTGGGCGGGCCGTGCCTGGGCTCGGCGGGCCGCGGCGGCGGGGAGGGCGGCGAGGGACAGGTGTCAAGCACGGGATGGCCGGACGGTGGCGGCGTACATGTCCGTCGGTGGCGGGGGAAACGTCTGCCGGCGCGAGGGGAAGGGGGTTAGGGTTTGGACGAAAAATTCAGGGGAGAGGGCATATTTATAGGTAGAGGGAGCTAGGAGAGTCCAAATGGAGTGTGGTTTTTGCCCACACGATCACGATCGAACGACCGAGAGCATGGAGGAGGTTTGAATGGGATCATGGGCTGTGTGAAAGGGGTGCTGGGCTGCAAGAGAAAAGGGATTTTCGGTTAGCTCGGTTAACCGTTGGGGCATCAAACGACCTCCAAATGGAACAAAATTTGACGGGCGGTCTACCGGTGCTATACCAAGGCCACTCGGCAAACCTCGGTCCATTCCGAGAACGTTTTTATCCCGCTCATGAAACAAGGTCTGAGAGGGGCGACGGGGCATGTGCGAGTGTGGTCGGGCTCAGAACGGACAACGGAGAGAACCGGCGGAACCCGAACGGATGCAAGTTTTGAAAAGCATGCAGATGAAATGGAGATGATGACATGTCAAAATGCAACACGCAAGCAAATGACATGGCAACTACGGTGAATAAACGGAAGACACGTGGCGCATCGGATCTGGGCGGTTACAGCCAACCCACCAAGTCATCCCAAAGACTGGAACCAGACATGGTTCTATTGTCAAGACACTTCTCCGGCTGATGAAAATCATCTGCCTGGCTTTCGTGCTCTGCATCTGGAGTCCAAACATACACTTCCTTATAAGATAACAGCCGCGGAACGCAAGATGCTCGCCCCCACCCTGGCTAAAATCAAGGCTCTTCTGGGGAACGGGCAAAATGGCATCGATTTAGTCCGGGTTTGGCTCGCCAGGCGGGTCATTCCATTGAGCCGCCGCCCCGGCCTGATGTGCACCTACACAGGCAAGAAAGATGATTCTCTGCGCCACAGTTCTGATGATTGACCTGACCACATCATCAACGACATGACCAAGTCTCTCCTGAATGAAAGCCTAACAGACTACGGTAAAGTGGGCTTAAGCCCTTTCTGCGAAGCTAACCCGGCTCCAGCGGTAAACCGCCCATCTGAATAAATTACCTTCATCTTTTGATATTTCATCTGTACTCACACTTTTGCCGATTTTTCACAGGCTGGTGACAAATTCTGGAAGGTCAAATATGATCACGCGGCTGCAAAAAAAGGCCAGGAAGGCCAAGAGAGCCGCCAGAAAAGAGGCTGCGAAGAAGAAGGGCAAGAAGGCCACCGCCTCTGACTTGCTTCGACTAGAAGATACTTCTGAGTCGAGCTAGCCCTTGACTCTCTTGACTCCTTTTTTAACCACCTTATTGACACTGATTAGCAGCAGGAGGACACAGGAACAAGCCATGGAAAGGATGAAGAGGTAACTATCATTTCCTCCGACTCCGAGCCTTTGCCGAGACAGAAAATTTGAAGAGTAACCCATAAAGTAAGATTTTCACATCCCTTAGCTTATCAAGATCCTCAATTTCTTTTGAAGCGACAGATTCATGAGAGCCGGAGGTAGGCCCGGACCAAGAAGGATGCGGAACTCTCCTCCGGCTTACCTAATACACCAAGGAAGTGTCGGAACGAGGTCACTTCCAATTTAAATCCCTGTTATCCTTTGGCGGGTCTCACTCGTCAACCACTCAATTCTTCTGACTCGAATTATCAGGAAACTTCACCTTCCTCCGGCGACTCAATGCAGTCCAATTTGCCAGCTTTCAAAACCGCTCCAAGGTACTGATAACCTGCTTATCTGTATTCATTTAAATTCGTTGTATTTACACTGACCTTTTGATCTTATGTAGCGGAAAAGCAAAGCCGAGCAAAAAGGTGAAGAAGAACAAGCCGGACGAAGAGCCGATCTTCAAAGAGCCGGAACTTGGAACGGCCGCACCTGAAGCCTCTACTCATGAGCCGCCACCTGAACCAGCTCATGACATGCCAACACCAGCTGCTGACCCACCTGCCGAACAAGCCGCTGATGGTTCTGAAAACCCGGTAGTTCCTAGCCCGGCCAAGACAGACGATCCGCAAAGTACTGATGTTGAGATTACTAAGACCGGCTTTGCTAAGCCGGGGAGGCCAACCGTGCTGGCCAAATGTTCCGCCAAGAAGGAGCTTCTGGAACGTCGCAGGGTCAAGCTTGATGTTGCTGATTATACACACATGAGTATTTGAGAAGTTTTTTCCTGCTATATGAACCAAGTACACAGCGGCCGTGACGTTGAAATTGATATGGTGAAGCAGATGCACAAGAAATTCTAGGTACAATCCCTTCTCTGTACTAATTTATCCTTATTATGCCAGTCCCCAAGTCTATTGCTTATGATGCATATGTTGTAGACTTAGAAACAAGTCTCATGAACCGCCACTTAAGTAAAATTCTTCGGTAGACATTAGCCCCCAAGTGTCAAGTGTTGTTGCTTGCAAAAGGCTTGGGACTTAATATTGTATGATAATAGTCATGATTTTGACCCGGTATTTGTACAGGCCACCACCAGTCAACTTGAGTCAGAAATATCTGACATGAAGAACCGCTTGGAAGCACAAGAGACAGAAACCTGAAGAGCCAACTCCAAGTTTGAATTCAGTATATCTGAACAAGAAAAATTGAAAAAAGACTTTGAATAGAGAAAAAGGCCTGGGTTGATGAAAAGATTGCTTTGATCAATCAAGCTGAGAAAACAGAGGCGGCTCTTGAAGAGGCGACCGGTGAATTATCTGGCTTAAAATGCCATGTCTCTCAGATGGTCTCAGCAATCTTTGGTAAGTCGCCCTGCAAGTGTCAAATATTTGAATCTTTCTAGTGATCATATAAATTGTCATTAACTCACCTGACATTATTATGCAGGCCCCAGGAGTTCAAATCTTAATCAAGACATGCTGATAAAGCTGAAGGCGGGTTATACGCTAGTGGAACAACTCTACATCGGGTCTCAGCGTGCCTTAGCCACAGTGGCCTTGTCAAATGAAGTGCCCACACTCCTGGTGGATGTGTTAAGGAAACTCTCTGTGCCACCCCAGCGATTCACTAAACTAAGGCATTCGTCCGCAAGAGCCGGAGCCGTGGCTGCCTTAAGTCGGGCCAAAGCTTGGCTACCAGAGTTAGACCCGACCGGCATCGCCATTGGTTATCCAAGCCTTAGGGAGGATGGCACTCCCTTTGAACAGGAAGACTTCGCCACTTGTGTGAAGGAGATACGCCCCGTGGCCACCCTGATAGCTGATGAAACGGGTCTCTCCAAGCACCAGCCGGGTTATGATGCGGAGAACCGAAGAATTCCAACGCCACATTATCAAGTGACCAGCCTGATCCCCCCAATCCGTAAGTATACCTTCACCCCTGAAGTTGACCCAGCCGGACTAATTGATGATGAAGCTGAATTTGAAGCTTTGAATGGCATTGACTGGTCATCATCAACCTTCCAGGAAAGGGATCAGGGCGAAGAAGCGGAGAGGGCTGACCCGGACGCTTCCGGTCAACACGATAATTAACCCGCCAGGCGGTTCATACCTGCGATCTGCTGAAAAACAATATTAATCATTTGGACTCGGGGAGTCATGTAATAGGGTAGAAATAACTTTGTCTTGCCGTGCCATCGTGCACATTTTCGGTGCTCAACACTGTTAAGCCGCCGTCTTATATTTACCCGTATCATACTTATCGTCTGTTCTCCTTATGCTTTAGCAAGTCTCTGAACTGCCCTGCACATAGGAATAGATCACAAGAACCCTTGGAGGCTTACCGCAAGGCGGGTCATAATATCTTTAACCATTAATATGGAGAAAAAGTCACAGATAAGTCTGTTGTGAAATATAACTTTGAAACACAACTATAATATCATACTTGTGAGCTTTGGATTTGTACTGCCGGTTTATGTGACCCGAACAATAAGGGTAATAACCCAATTTGTGGAAACCAACACTTCCAAAGATATGATGATTCTCATATGTTGGCGACTTATCATCCAAAATTAAGCCGGGTTAAATTTAAACCATACTTATACTTAGATCTTTGAACAAAAAGTCTCAAGTCAAAAGAAAGGCTACTTTCAAATAAAACTTAAACCAAATAAGAAGAAACAATCAAGGCTCCTGATTCGAATACGATCAGTAAACCGTCCCAAAGGGGTTAAGCTAGTATTCGAATACGATCATGTAGCCCCCAGTGACTTTGGCGTTGCACCGGTCAAGAGGGTACGGACAGCTATGTTCTCTTTGGTTCGAATACGACCCATGTATGAACAGGAAGCCCCCTAGTGACCTTGAGAGTTTTTAACGACTCTGATTCGAATACGATCAAAGTCTGACCCAAAGGGGGTTAAGCTATGGTTCGAATACGATCAAGAAGCCCCCTAGTGAGTTTGGCAGTGTGCCGATCAAGAGGGTACCGACAGCTATGTTCTCTTTGGTTTGAATACGACCTATGTTTGAACAGGAAGCCCCCTGGTGATCATAAGTTTTGATGGCTAGATTCGAATACGATCATGAGCCGGACCAAGAGGGTTAAGCTAGATTCAAATACGATCAGCCCCCGATTGATCATTTGAAATGATAATGATGAAGACATATGACCATTAAGGATGAAAAGGACAGAGGTCCTGCTTTAGTACTTATCATAATATATACATCTTCAAAATGTGTACATCATGAGAGCCGGTGGCTCACGTGTAGTAAGGCCGCAGATGTGCGATATTCCACGGCCGGTGGGTCTCCTCCTCCGACTTACATGAGTCCTTGTGCTCTCGAACATCGATAAGGTAGTATGACCCGTTGTTCAAGTTCTTGCTGACCACAAAGGGCCCTTCCCAAGGTGGGGATAACTTGTGTGCATCAATTTGATCCTGGATGAGCCGGAGTACCAAATCACCTTCCTGAAAGGTTCTTGACTTAACCCGGCGGCTGTGATAGCGGCGCAGATCCTGTTGGTAAATCACCAAACGGGCTGCTGCCAAGTCACGCTTTTCATCTAGCAGATCCAGTGCATCCTGACAATCTTGTTCGTTATCAGCTTCAACGTAAGCCGCCACACGGGGCGAGTCATGCCAGATGTCACTAGGGAGAACCGCCTCGGCTCCATAAACCATGAAAAAAGGCGTATAACTCGTAGACCTGTTAGGAGTAGTATTGATGCTCCATATCACAGAGGATAACTCCTCAACCCAACAACTCGGCGTCCGTTGCAAAGGAACCAAAAGCCGGGGCTTGATTCCTTTCAAGATTTCCTAATTGGCTCTTTCAGCTTGACCATTGGACTGAGGATGAGCCACTGATGAAACATCAAGCCGAATATGCTCACGTTGACAAAATTCTTCCATGGCGCCTTTAGACAGATTGGTACCATTGTCAGTTATAATGTTGTGTGGAAAGCCGAAGCGAAATATCACCTTCTTCATGAATTGAACCATCGTAGCTGCGTCACACTTACTAACTGGCTCTGCCTCAATCCACTTTGTGAACTTGTCAACCGTCACGAAGAGGTGGGTCTTTTTATCTTTGGACCTTTTGAAAGGCCCAACCATGTCAAGTCCCCAGACTGCAAACGGCCAAGTAATTGGAATCATCCTTAACTCTTGAGCCGGCACGTGAGCACATCTCGAGAACTTCTGACAACCGTCACATTTACTGACCAAATCCTCCGCATCTACATGAGCCGTTAGCCAATAAAATCCATGACGGAAAGCCTTGGCCACAAGGGATTTTGACCCGGCATGATGGCCACAATCCCCTTCATGAATCAAACGAAGAATTTGTTGACCTTCCTCAGGAGAAACACAACGCTGAAACGCCCTAGTGACACTGCGATGATGCAACTCGCCATTGGCAATTGTCATTGACTTAGACCGCCGGGTTATTTGCCTAGTCAAGGTTTCATCCTCAGGCAACTCACCCCGGGTCATATAAGCCAAATATGGCACCGTCCAATCTGGGATGACGTGAAGAGCCGCCACCAATTGTGCTTTTGGGTCAGGAACAGCCAAGTCTTCCTCTGGGATGACGTTATTCATGGCATGATCATGTACATAGGCATTATGTCGTCTGTGCCAAGTAGACCGACTCTTGCCTGTGTCTACTACTATTACTCCACCATTGAACCGCTATGAAGCATGCATCTATGGTATTAAGTTCAAGACAAACAGAGTAACGCTTTAAGCAAGATGACATGATGTACATAGAATAACCAAGAATATAATTGAAACCCGTCGTTTTCCCCTTAGTAGCAACAATACAAATACATGCCTCGCTACCCCTTCTATCACTGGGTGAGAACACCGCAAGATTGAACCTACTACTATGCACCACTTCCACTGAAGATCTACTCATCAAATGGCTAAAGAAAACTCATAGATCGGAAAGTATTACATAGCTACAACAATCACACATGATGAGGACATCAATACCATTGTTACATCCACAGCTCCTGCTGCTATACATACTGGACCAATTTCTAGAGCTTGCGCACGCCAACTAAATTACCAGGTACTTCCATTTCTTGGTAATGATTCTAATGTTCATGAGAATATGATGCTGCCTAAATTGGATACATTTGTTTTGCTTACAAATGAAGGGCCTAGCTTGGAGAAGGATGAACATTGGAGCAAGAACAAGCATGGAGATGATGGCATGCGCAAGGGGAACAAGAACGGAGTTACAAGTGATGATTTCAGGGCTTTGAAGCCACCATAATGAGTGCATGAAGCCTTGGACGAAATGTACAAGATGCCACTTCATAAATTTCGTCCAGAGCCTATTATAGGTGTTGTGTCACCTTTTTATTGGGCCAGGCCCATGTAATTTCGAAATACATAAGTATAGGTTATTTTTAGAGTCCGTATGTGTGGGGAAACAAGAGATAGGGTTGGTTTCGGACCCCTCCACCAAGGGCCACGAAATCCCCCCCCCCCTCTTCCTCCATATATACAGCCCTTAGGGCACCGTTTAGACTTTGGGTTTTTCTAGATTAAAAGTTCGTCATAGTTGTAACTTTGCGTACTTCGTTTGTGTTCAACGACCAGACCAAGATGTCACGGAACCCAACCTTCATTAATAAAGCTTTCCTCTTATATTCGCAATATCCAGATTGCAATCTTAGTTTCTTGCTTGTTCTTCGTTTGCTCGCAGGAAACAGGCCCTCATGGTCAGGTTGATCGTGCTCCGGCGTGGTCAATAACCCTCGGAAGTTGGTTTAGCGATTGCTAAGGCGTGACGTCTCGCACGTTTATAGTCACATCATCAAGGTCGACGCCCACAGAAAATGATAGCCACCATCTCATCGAAACATCAGGACACCTTTGCCTCTATCAAGTGGTATCAGATTTTCAGGTTGCTCGGTGAGATTTTATAGTTTTTTGTAGTTTAGACCGAGTCTGTTTCTTCATACCTATAGTCCATGAAAAAGCCAAAAAAAATTAGGGTTAGTTCATCCTATCCGAACCAATCTGAGCCTTTGCATAATCTTTTCTGTATTTGCTTTGTTGAATTTGCGGTTGCATCGTCGTGTCAAGTTGCTGGTCTTAGCGTCTAGTTCTTTAGAGTTTCGAGTTATGTTCATAGGTTGTCACGTCGCCGCTGCCATATATCACCATCGCATCATCATCATTGTTGCTGCCGTATACCACCACCGCACCAACTTCATCGATGCTGCCATATACCACCACCACATATTCACCGCCAATCAGAGTCCATATACGCCACCACATATCCGCCGCCATCACGCTAATCCGAGTCCACCTGCAACATATATCCACCACCAGTCCGAGTTCCACCAGCATCTCCGCCACCAGGCCGAGTTCCACCAGATTCATCTCCGCCACTAGTCCTAGTCCGAGTCCAGTATTTTGTTACTCTGTTTTGGATTGCGAGATCACGCCATACTCCGAGTCGTGATAGAGTAGGATTCCCCAACTTCCGTGTTACCCGCAGTAGAAAAATAGTTCCAATTTCAAAAAAAAACTAAGTCTGGAAAATTCTGGCTAGGCAGTTTTTAGGCCATTTGTAGACTTTTTCGGTAAAAAATTGTTGCAGAGCAAAAAAAAGAAGAGAAAAAGTGCAAAAAAAAGAGAAAAATTCAGAGTGTGCTCCTCCCTTGTTTCCGTGCAGCGTCGTGATTTTGTTAGTGTTCTAGGCTCGCGTCTCTAGCACGTTCTAGCCTAGGACCAGCACAGTACCGTCGTTGAGCATTTATTCAACTTTGCATCTCTGAATTGATTATTGCTGACCCTTTTTGCTACCATATTATAAGCCTTCCCAGCTCCACATACATCTACGTCATGTGTTTGACTCTCCCTGGTAATCGCTCTATCCAAGCTTTGAGAGTTTTGACTACAACGGTTGCCGATCACCACCTGCTGATGGGTAAGAACTGGTAAGATTTTGAGATTCGCTTGACGGATTTGTGACACCCCACCACCACCATATTCTAGTAGTCTGTAGGATCATATTCTTTTTTTTAGAACTGATGACATTGAGATTCTCTCACTGCCTTTTATATTAAGAAGAAAAAGTTAGGGGGGTTAGAGTGTCCAGCACTATACAAATTACATGGGGGGTGGGGGTGGGGTTTAGATAAGTAGCCTAACATAACAGAAGGCGAAATCAAAGCAAGTTAACTATTGACAGAATGTAAGGGCTCTGCTCCTGCTTTGATCGATGAACCAGCATGGCAAAGTCCTGCTTGAATCTGTTCCTCCAAGAATCAAAAGTAGGTTGAACTCCTCTGAAGTGTTTATCATGCCTCTCCTTCCAGATCCCCCAGGCAGCAACTGCAAAAACCTCTAAAAACATCGGCCTTGCCCATCTGTCCTTGCCCTCATGCAGCATCCTGACCCAGTCTGTGCCATTTGGCCATTGTATCCCCAAAGCATCCCAGCATCTCTGACTAAAAGGGAAGGTGAAGAAGAGGTGAACAATATCTTCCTCAGGCGGGTGGTGGTAGAGTAGGCAGGTATAGTCATCATTTTGAACTCTAAAATGTCTTCTCCGGAGCATATTTCTAGTGTTCAACCTGTCAGCCAACAGCAGCCACAAGAACACCTTTCATTGCATTGTACATTTGGTTTTCCAGATCCAACCAAAAATCTCATCAACTTGTATCTGGCTAAAACAGTGGGCATAGTATTTTGAGGATCGAAATTCACCACCTCCCCAAACACAAGACCACACGTCCTTGTCATCAGTCCTTGAGGTCTCCAGGGTTTCTGATTGCAGTCCAGCAACCTCAATCCTAGCCTCCAAAGATAGAGGCAGGTGGAATACCTCTCCCAACCTCTCAGAGGACAGGAGATTTCTCACTGATATGTCTGGTTCCTTAGCAAAGGAAAAAGCTCTCGGGTATCTGTCTTTAAAAATCTCGGTATTCCAATTATCTTTCCAGAATAGGATCGTATCCCCGGCCAAAACTTCTGATTTGGTGACCCCTCTATATATATCAGATAGTTGCATGAGATCTCTCCACCAGAAGGATCCACAAGGGTCAGAAGCATGTGGTACTTTGCCCACATAGTATGTATCTTAAACCAAACTTACCCAGGGAACATCATATTTGTTATAGAACTTGTGAAGCTGTTTCAACAACAGCCCTTAGGATCATATTCTTGCTTGTTTCTATTGCTGCGAACTATGGCAGGAACACAAGCCGACGAGATTGACTGGGAGAACATGACGAACAAGGAGCTTCATGATAAGTTTCATCAAATGTTGGGTCAACTGGTGGAAGACGTGATGGTCAGCTTTGGAAAGGCAATGGACAAGATGGATGACATTGAGAAGTCAATTGACACCAAGTTGGACGCCAAGTTTGATGAATTACTCAAACGTCTCCCACAACCAGCTCTACGCCGCGATACAGTAGGGCGAGCACAGCGTGTTCCTATTGAGCCAGGACAAAATTCTGGTGCCGCTGCTACAGTTGTTGGTGCTTCTGTAGCTCCTGCTGCTACTACAGAGGTGGAGGACTATTACGAGGATGAGGTTGATCAAAATCAAAACTATGTGTAGCCACCAGCACCACCACCAGCAGGTCGACCTCAGCTATATATTCGCAACGGTAGGCCTGCACCACCACCTCGGGTACGAGATAATGACCATATTCCTAAACTGAAATTGAATATTCCATCATTTGAGGGTAGATATGTTCCTGATATATACCTTACTTTGGAGTTAGAAACTGAACAACATTTTACATGTTTACAATGTCCCGAGGAGAGATGGGTTGCTGCTGTTGTTTGTGCTTTCACTAGTTTTGCATGTGTATGGTGGTCTGAACATTGTAGATTATATCCTATTCCAACTACTTGGGATGCTTTGAAAACTGCTATGCGTACTCGTTGGGTTCCACCATATTATCAATGTGAATTGCTTCAAAAATTGCAGCATTTAAGACAAGGGAAAATTTTTGTAGAAGAATATTATCAGGAATTACAAACTGGCATGATTAGATGTGGTATTGTTGAGGAGAATGAAGCTATGCTTGCACGTTTTATGGGTGGATTAAATAGAGAGATTCAGACCATTCTAGAGTATAAGGAGTATACTAATATCACTCGTTTATTCCATCTTGCTTGTAAAGTTGAACGTGAAGTGCAGGATCGACAAGCATTGGCGCGAACTAACTTTTCTGTAGGCCGACCTTCATCATGGACATCGCATGCATCTTCTACTTCAATTGCACCAGCACCTCCATCAGGTGCCACCTACAGCCGTGATACAAGAAAGCAGGCACAACCACCATTATCTGCCAAGAGCACACCTGCCGGACCTGCACAGAGTTCTTCTTCCATGGCATCAACAGGGCACACAAGTGATATTATTTGTCGTCGTTGTAAGGGAAGAGGTCATTATGCGAAAGAATGCAAATCTCAGTGTGTGATGATTTCTACTGAGGATGGTGGGTATGAGTCCGCTAGTGACTATGATGAGGAGACTTTAGCTCTTATTACAAGTGAAGAACACGGTGGAGATGATTCTGATCATGAGACGCAATACATGGCTCCTAAAGACGTTCATAGGTATGAATGTTTAGTAGCTCAACATGTTTTGAGTGTGCAGGTTACACAAGATGAGCAAAATCAGAGGCATAATTTGTTCCATAGAAAGGGAGTTGTGAAAGAACGTTCTATTCGCGTCATCATAGATGGAGGAAGCTGCAACAACTTGGCTAGCGTGGAGATGGTGGAGAAGTCATCTCTCACCACAACACCCCATCCACATCCTTACTGCATCCGATGGTTCAACAACAGCGGCAAGGTTAAGGTAACACGTATGGTTCGTGTGCATTTTAGTATCTCTACATACGCTGATTATGTTGATTGTGATGTGGTACCTATGCAAGCATGTTCCTTATTACTTGGTCGACCATGGCAATTTGATAAAAATTATGTACACCATGGTAGAAACAATCAGTATACTCTTGTTCATAAGGATAAAAATATTACTTTACGTGTTGTTTTTATTGCTCTATGTGATGCACGTTTGTTTGGTAACCTTGGGAAGTGCACCCTTTGCACCGACCGAGTATCTTTTCTTGGCTATGTTGTTACTCCTTAGGGAATTGAAGTTGATAAAACCAAGATTGAAGCTATTGAGAGTTGGCCGCAGCCCAAAACGGTCACACAAGTGAGGAGTTTTCTTGGCCTCGCTGGATTCTATAGGCGTTTCGTGAGAGATTTTAGCACCATTGATGCACCTCTCAATGAGCTTACAAAGAAAGATGTGCCTTTTCTTTGGGGTACCGCACAGAAAGAAGCCTTCACGGTATTGAAAGATAAGTTGACACAAGCTCCTTTACTCCAACTTCTTGATTTTAATAAGACGTTTGAGCTTGAATGTGATGCTAGTGGAATTGGATTAGGAGGTGTGTTATTACAAGATGGCAAACCTGTTGCATATTTTTCTGGAAAATTGAGTGGGCCTAATCTGAATTATTCTACTTATGATAAAGAATTATATGCTCTTGTTCGGACTTTAGAAACATGGCAACATTATTTATGGCCCAAAGAATTTGTTATACACTCTGATCATGAATCTTTGAAACATATGAAAATTCAAGCTAAACTAAATCGTAGACTTGCTAAATGGGTTGAATTCATTGAGACTTTCCCTTATGTCATTAAACACAAGAAGGGAAAAGAAAATGTTATTGCTGATGCATTGTCTCGTCGCTATACTATGCTTTCACAACTTGACTTCAAAATATTTGGTTTGGAGACCATAAAAGATCAATATGTGCATGATGCTGATTTTAAAGATGTAATGCAGAATTGTAAAGAAGGAAGAATGTGGAACAAGTTCGTCGTTTATGATGGATTTGTGTTCCATGCTAACAAGCTATGCATTCCAGCTAGTTCCGTTCGTCTTTTGTTGTTGCAGGAGGCACATGGAGGAGGATTAATGGGACACTTTGGCATAAAGAAGGCGGAGGACGTACTTGCTACACATTTCTTTTGGCCAAAGGTGAGACGGTTGTTGAGCATTTTATTGCTCGCTGCACTACATGTCAAAAAGCTAAGTCACGACTCAATCCTCATGGTTTATATATGCCTTTGCCTGTACCTAGTGTTCCTTGGGAGGATATATCTATGGACTTTGTTTTAGGTTTACCTCGAACAAAGAAGGGGAGGGATAGCATATTTTTTGTCGTGGATAGATTCTCGAAAATGGCACACTTTATACCATGTCATAAAAGCGATGATGCTGTTAATGTTGATGATTTGTTCTTTCGTGAAATTATTCGCTTGCATAGTGTGCCAAATACTATTGTTTCAGATCGTGATACTAAATTTCTTAGCCACTTTTGGAGATGTTTATGGGCTAAGTTGGGGACTAAACTACTTTTTAGTACTACTTGTCACCCCTAAACTGATGGACAAACTGAATTAGTCAACAGAACATTGGGTTCCAGCAAAACCCTTAAGGTTCGAACTCTGGGGTGCGCGTGAAGATCTTTCCCCTACCGATCCACGTCCGAATGCCTCACTGAGAATCTAAGCTAAACGATGAACAACACAAGGGACACAAGATTTATACTGGTTCGGGGCACCATTGTGGTGTAATACCCTACTCCAGTGTGTGGTGTGGTGGATTGCCTCAAGGGCTGATGATGAACAGTACAAGGGAAAAACAGCCTTGCGAGAGGTGTTCTTATGGTGGTGGTTTTGCTTGAGAAGGATTCTCTAAGCTCTCGATGGGATGAGGACTCGGTACCCTCTACTGTGGTGGCTATCCCTATTTATAGAGGCCCTGGTCCTCTTCCCAAATATTGAGTGGGAAGGGCGCCAACAACGGCCATTTTGAAGGGGAACATCTAGTACAAGTTATCCTGACTAAAGTTGGTCTTCGACTGCTAAAGTACTGGCGATGACGCCGTCTTGGGCTCCACGGTGACCTCGTCCTGCTGCTCTGCTGGTCTTGATCTCGTTGCACCGAAATGTTAACCTTTGTATGATGCCTCGGTACTCCACGCATGTGCTTGCCCCCTTTGCACCAAAGAGGAAACAAGGACACTACGCAAGTTGGCGCCCACCTGGCGCCCGCCTGGTCTCGATCATCATGGCTTGCGTCACGAGCACCTCGCGAGGTACCCTTGCCTTGATCTCTCCGCCTCCTCGCGAGTCTGCCTGGTGAGGCCGCTCCTGAGGAAGCCTTGCGTCGTCCGTCCCGCGAGGCTTGGCCCCTCGCGAGGGTCTTGAGCTTGAGTTGATGAAGATGGGCCGTACTGAGCCACCACTCGAGCCACGCCGCAGGCCACAGGTAGGCAAGTCTGGGGACCCCCGTTCCCAGAACGCCGACAGTCACCCCCAAACTGATGGACAAACTGAAGTAGTCAATAGAACATTGTCTACTATGCTTAGGGTTGTTTTGAAGAATAATAAGAAAATGTGGGAGAAATGCATGCCTCATATTGAATTTGCTTATAATCGTTCAATGGAACATTGTCTACTATGCTTAGGGCTATTTTGAAGAATAATAAGAAAATGTGGGAGAAATGCATGCCTCATATTGAATTTGCTTATAATCGTTCATTGCATTCTATTACTAAGATGTGCCCTTTTGAAGTTGTGTATGGTTTTCTACCTTGTGCACCAATTGATTTGTTGCCTCTTCCATCTTCGGAGAAGGTTAATTTTGATGCTAAACAACGTGCTGAATTGATTTTAAAAATGCATGAGTTAACTAAGGAAAACATTGAGCGTATGAATGCTACATATAAACTTGCTAGAGATAAGGGTAGAAAACATGTTGTGTTTGCACCTGGAGATCTTGTTTGGTTACATTTGCGTAAGGATAGATTTCCTGATTTGCGAAAATCAAAGCTAATGCCACGTGATGATGGTCCATTTAAGGTGTTAGAGAAAAATAAATGATAATGCATATAAACTTGAGCTGCCTGCAGATTTTGGGGTTAGTCCCACTTTTAACATTGCAGATTTGAAGCCTTATTTGGGTGAGGAAGGTGAACTTCCGTCGAGGAAGACTTCATTTCAAGAAGGGGAGGATGATGAGGACATCAATACAATTGTTACACCCACAGCCCCTGCTGCTATACATACTGGACCAATTACTAGAGCTCGTGCACGCCAACTAAATTACCAGGTACTTTCGTTTCTTGGTAATGATTCTAATGTTCATGAGAATATGATGCTGCCTAAATTGGATATATTTATTTTGCTTACAAATGAAGGGCCTAGCTTGGAGAAGGATGAACATTGGAGCAAGAACAAGCATGAAGATGATGGCATGCGCAAGGGGAACAAGAATGGAGTTACAAGTGGTGATTTCAGGGCTTTGAAGCCACTATAACGAGTGCATGAAGCCTTGGACGAAATGTACAAGATGCCACTTCATACATTTCGTCCAGAGCCTATTCTAGGTGCTGCATCACCTTTTTATTGGGCCAGGCCCATGTAATTTCGAAATACATAAGTACAGGCTAATTTTAGAGTCCGTATGTGTGGGGAAACAAGAGATAGGGTTGGTTTCGGACCCCTCCACCAAGGGCCACGGAATTCCCCCCTCTTCCTCCATATATACAGCCCTTAGGGCACCGTTTAGACTTTGGGTTTTGTTTAGATTAAAAGTTCGCCATAGCTTCAACTTCGCGTACTTCGTTTGTGTTCAACGACCAGACCAAGACGTCACGGAACCCCACCTTCATTAATAAAGCTTTCCTCTTATATTCGCAATATCCAGATTGCAATCTCAGTTTCTTGCTTGTTCTTCATTTGCTCGCAGGAAACAGACCCTCGTGGTCAGGTTGATCGTGCTCCGGCGTGGTCAATAAACCTCGAAAGTTGGTTTAGCGAATGCTAAGGTGCGACGTCTCGCACGTTCGTAGTCGGATTGTCAAGGTAGACTCCCACAGAAAACGATAGCCACCATCTCATCGAAACATCAGGACACCTTTGCCTCTATCAACACATAATAAAGCTCGGAAAAGACTCGCTTACTTTCAATGACTAATCTAATCATACACCCACAATTCATCGGATCCCAACAGATACACCGCAAAACAAGATTACATCGAATAGAACTTTTAGGAGAACATTGTATTGAAGATTAGAGAGAGAGAGGGGGAGAGAGAGAGAGAGAGAGAGATCTAGCTAATCACTATGGACCCATAGGTCATGTGGGAACTACTCACACATCATCGGAGGTGCGGCAAGGTTGATGCATAAGCCCTCCGTGATGGATTCCCCCTCCGGTAGAGTACTGGCTTAGGCCTCCAGATGGGATCGTGGAAGAACATAAGCTTGTGGCTGCGGAAAAGTTATTTCATTGGTGCTTATGGGGGTTTTCCAATATTTTAGAATTTATATGACTGGAATTAGGTCAAACGGAGCCACGAGGGGTCCACGAGACATCAGGGCGCACCTTGTTGTCTCCTTGTTTCTTTTCTGGACTCCCTCTGAAGCTTCCAGGGTCTCTTATGTTCCAGAAAAAATCATCAAAAAGTTTTGTCGTTCTTGGACTTTGTTTGGTATGGATTTTCTGTAAAACCAAAAATAAGCAGAAAAGAGCCACTTGCCCTTGGCACTAGGTTACTAGGTTAGTTCGCAAAAATGATATAAATATGCATATAAAGTATATAAGATTGATGATATAATATCATGAAACAATCAAAAATTATAGATATGTTGGAGATGGATCAGCCACGCCGCATCCCCTCATGCTGCTGACGACTAGGGCATTATGTGTGATGCACGACCACCGCCGCTGCGCCCCGACCACCATCACCAACCCAAACCCAACACACCTCTGCCCCACACCACACGCCTGGATAGAAGACTAGGAATCCCTGAGTTGGCATCGCATCACCTCACTGGGAGAGGTGTGGTGGACGGGAGAGAGGATACGGTGGGCGCAAATGAGAGCGGGTGGGTGACACGGTGAGGGGAAAATGAGATCGGCTTTGTTCACTCTTTACAAAACATGCACGAACGATGATCCAATAGGGAAGAATGTTCACTCGAGAAGCCTAAAAATTCGATGTCAGATTTTGCATCAGAAGCCAAGGGCGTTCTCTTTTCAAGAAAATAAATTTGTTTGGTAGGCTGAGGCTCCAGCTTTTGTTTGCGATCTTGTAGCCAACGGTTCGACAGTTGTTATTGGTTAAGAATAATGTAAATCTCTCTTCAGTCTAGCATATTTACACCGGTGAATTCAGTCCATATTTTCCTTTCTTGGCATAACTCAAATCGATCCATCAGGACATTCCCCAAATGAACCGAAATTACGATCAGATCCCTCAAGGGGAGACCTGAAATCCATCCATCCATTCTCGCTTATTAAGGGAGAGGTGTTTTCCTTGGTTATCCTGCTAACACCAAGGGATATTGCTGCTATGACCCCATTTCTCATCGAGTCATCACCTCACGGCACGTGTACTTTTATGAGAGTAAATCATATCTAATCAACCCAGTTTCTAGTTCATGGTAATATTTCTTCATAGAATTTTTTCCTTGTCTTAAACGCTGCAATTTTTGAAGTAATTCACGTTGATAATATGGTGAAACCCAACGAGTATGCATAACATCTTTCAAAGCAGCCTAATCAATTGTAGTATTATCATGATATAATCTACAATGTTCAGACCACTAAATGGAAGCAAAGCCAGTGAATTCACAAACAGCAGCAGTAACACATATATGCTCGGGATATTGCAAGACAGCCCCACTAGCATCGTCCCGTTGGTGTCGAACGTGTTGTAGTACTGCTCTATGAACGCCTTCGTCACTGCGCCTTGGTCCTTTTTTGCCGCTATCGTTGAGGCTAGGCATCTCTGGCATATCCCCCCACTACAACTTGTGCCTACTCGTATGGCCACACCACATCCCCCTCACAATGTCGTCAGTTGGGGCGTTGTGCCTGCTCCGTAACCACCACCGTTGCGCAATGCCGGCGACCACCACCACGCAGGCCCATCTGATGGGGAATGTTGCATGGAAAACAAAAAAATCCTACGAAACACCCAAGATCTATTCTATGGAGATGCTAGCAATGAGAGGGGGAGAGTCTACATACCCTTGTAGACCAAAAGCATTAATGATCTAGAGATCGTGATCGGTGTAGTCGTACTCCTTCGTGATCCAATCCGATCCGAGAACCGAACGAATGACACCTCCAAGATGTTCATATGTATGGCTCGGTGAAGTCTCCGCCTTCTTGATCCAGCACGGAAGGGTGGAGAATTAGATGGGATCTAGGCCAACATGACGGCATGGTGGTGGTGGCAGCAGAACTGCAATAGGGCTTCGCCAAGCGTCTGCACAAGGAGATGGGAGAGACGGCGACCAAGGGTGGAAGGATATCTCTCCCCTCTCTTTATATAGGCTAGGGGGCAGGGAGGGGCAGCCAAAAGCCTCCTAGGGCCGGCCACAAGGGAGAAATCCCTTTAAATTTGGAGATAACATCTTATCTCTAGATTTAAACGACATAGGCCTTGGGGCCTAGTGCAGCCAGACCATGTGGGTTGTAGCCCCACCCCTCGGTCCATGTGGGCCCTTCTTGGCTCGTTGGGCCCCATGGTGGAACCCCTGAAATCTTCTAGAACCTTTCCGGTACTCTACCAAAAATTCGCAAACTTTTCTGGAACCCTGAATATGGCTTCCCTTATATAAATCTTCACCTCCAGACCATTACTGAGCTCCTCGTGATGTCCAAGATCCCATCCAGGACTCCGCACTATTTTCATACATCACCATATGAATATACCGATACTACCCAAGTGTTACCGAACGTCAAGTATGTGACCCTACGGGTTCGACAATCATGTAGACATGACCGAGACACCTCTCCGATCAATAATAATAGCGGGACCTGGATGCCCATGTTGATTCCCACATATTCAATGCAGATCTTTATCGGTTGAACCACGATGTCGAGGATTCAGTTAATCGCATATGATTTCCTTTGTCCGGCGATATGTTACTTGCCCGGGATTCGATCGTCAGTATCTCCATACCTAGTTCAATCTCGTTACCGGCAAGTCTCTTTACTCGTTCCGTAATACAAGATCCCCGTGACTAAACTCATTAGTCACATGCTTGCAAGCTTCTTGTGATGTTGTATGACCGAGAGGACCCAGAGATATCTCTCTGTCACATAGAGAGACAAATCCCAGTCTCGATCCATGCAACTCAACAAACACTTTCCGAAATACCACCTTTATGATCACCCAGTTACGAAGTGACGTTTGATAACCCACAAAGTATTCTTCCGGTATTCGAGAGTGGCATGATCTCATGGTCGAAGGAACAAATACTTGACATGAAGAAAGTTGTAGCAATTAAACTAATTGACACGGTCTGATGCTAAGCTTATGGTTGGGTCGGTCCATCACATCATTCTCCTAATGGTGTGATCCCGTTATCAAATGACAACTCATGTCTTTTTTTAGCAAAGGAGGATGACCCCCGGCCTCTGCATCTGGGAGATGCATATGGCCACTTTATTGATTATTTTCGAGGACCTTACAAAGTATTACAACAATGTGCCTGAATCCATCATCTTGGCAACATATGCCGCTACTCCTATCCAAAATGATGAAGGGGTGCTAGCTGGGCCACTACCCAAACCACTCACCTAAGCCTAACATCAAAAGCCGGAAGCCGAAACTCATTCGGAAGCCCCAGCCGAGCCACATACCGGGTCTGGGGCACAATCCGGTCAGACGCACTCGTGTGTCGTCGCCGCCATCTTCCACAGGTCTTCCGATCATATTGAGGCTTCTACCTTGTCTGGCCACTCTGCCATCGACGTCACCATGACGCCAGACAGCAACCTCCTCCTGTGCGAGCCCATCTCCGCGCATCGGACGCCGAGTTTCCGCAGCACCATGCCATCGATCTCTGCCGCCATCAATGTGTGAGATGAAACACCGCTCCACCATCCCTCCAGCCAGCACTTGCTCCAAGACAATGCCCCCAGAAGGGAAAGCGATAGAACGCCATCATCATCTGATCCGGAAGACCCAGATCTGGGGTTTCCCGCTGAGCATCCCGAACCTGATGGCGCAGACTGCCGACGATGGCTCGACCATCTGTAGTAGCTCCACCAGACGAGCGTCGCCTACGTCGCCGCAGCCTCCAAGATGAAGCTGACCAGAATGCATATGTCAACACCGAACCGCCGCCACTTCCACCGCCGCTTGAGCAGCCCCCGAGCAATGCCTTCAGGAAGGAGCACGCCACCGTGGTGTCGTCGTCGCTTGGAACAGGGGGGTCTGAGGTTTTCACCTGAGCTCCTGGGAGGGGTGGAAGGAAGGAGGTCCTCTCCGAAGCCTTCAACGAGGGAAGCAACACCCAAAGGCACTGCCATCGGAGTGGCCGCCACGCCAGCCAAAAGATTCCCCCGGAACCCTTCCAGCCACCGGATCTGCAAGGCCAGCACCCAAGAACGGTAACCGAAGCCACCAAGGGCCGGATCCGCTGCAGATCAGAGTAGATCGGGGTCGAGGACGAACATCACCATCACCACCAACATCCAGCGAGGAACCGCCGCCGCAGCCGGAGCCCACCACCTCCCCACCATCCACATGGCCAGGGAAGTGGTCCACCTGTCCACGCCGGCGCCGCCCGCCGCCAAGCTGCGCCGCGTGCCACCAGCCATGGCCGCCGCCATGGATCCGAGCCGCAGGCGGGCCGGGAGAGGAGAGTCGTGCCACGGGGGGAATGCCCTGCCGTCGCCGCCACGACGCGGGCTTCACCCGGTGGTGGCCTTCGGCGGCGGCGAGGGGATTAGGTGGAGAAGGGGGGCCCGGCAGCGGCGCGGTTGGGGGCTGCCGCCTGTGTCGCCTACCCTAGGCGACGCGGGGGCCTCGTACCAATCCCACGCATGGCCAGGTGGTTCACTGCGTTTCACAGAGGAAGATTCTAGTCTAGTAAAGGCTCACTAGGGACGTTGGTGTTGTTTATGTATCCATAAATGTATTCTAGGGACATGGTGTTGTTTATGTATCCCCAAACCCAACCAACCCCTACCCCGCACCACAGGCCTGGATAGAAGGCCAGGAATCCCTAGGCTGCCGCCGCGTCACCTTGCTGGGATAGGTGTGGTGGACGGAAGAGAGGATACGGTGGGCGGAATGAGAGGGATTGCGTGACATGGTGAGGGGGAAATGAGCCCATCTTTGTTCACTCTGTACAGAACATGCACGAACGATGTTGGAAGAGCGTTCACTTTTTTTCGATAAAGGAAGAGCGTTCGCTTGGGGAGCCTAAAAATTCAACGTCGGATTTTTAACATTTGAGTTTACTAAAGGATGTGCATCAGAAGCCAGAGGCGTTCTCTTTTCAAGAAAATAAATATGTTTGGCAGGGTGAGGCTCCAGCTTTTGTTTGTGATCTTGTAGCCAACGATTCGACAGCTCTTATTGGTTAATAATAATAATGTAAAGCTCTCTTCAGTCTAGCATATTTACACCGGCGAATACAGTCCATATTTTCCTTTCTTGGCGTAAGGCAAATCGATCCATCATATATAGCATCAGGGCATTCCCCAAATGAACCAAAATTACGATCAGATCCCCTCAAGGGGAGACCTGAAATCCATCCATCCATCCATCCCCGCTTGTCAAGGGAGAGGTGGCAATATACCCCACTGGTGCAAGAGCCCCTGTCCGGTTGTTACCTCCAGCACCAGGAGAGCCAACACGGCCAGCATAGCAGCACGTCCATTCCATGTCTCGGCGCTCTTCGTCCAGCCCCACTCCCACACAATCACCGGAGGAGGCAGCATGTCGCGTTTCGAGTCGTAGGTTGCTAGCAGCTCCTCCACGCTTCCAAGTGGCACCAGTGACTGCAAAGATAATTCACCATATTTCACTGGAAATTCTACTGTGAACGAGTGTAAGTCGGCTTCTTGATTAAATTAAAAATTGCAGTTCCTAATGCCAATTCCTTCAGATTTACAAACTACTGGATGTTCAATCATTTAGGACATTTTTTTTAGAAAAGGAGGAGGACCCCCGGCCTCTGCATCCGGGCTCCCGGATGCATACGGTCACTTTATTAATTATTCTCACAAGACCTTACAAAATCATACAACAGTAAGACTAAAACCACCGTCTAAGCAACAACTGTAGATACTCCTATCCAATTGATGAAGGGGCGCTGATAGTCTGGGCCTAATACCAAACAGACATCGCAGCCAAACCTAAACATCTAAGACCTGAGGTCCCAACCGGGACGCCTGCCGGGTATGGGGCGCCTACCAGTCCGGCGCACTCCTCAACCAGGACACCTGCCGGGTATGAGGCCGCCGCAGCCACCTGCCACCAATCCATCTTCAGTGATGTACTGCTGCACCACCTTGCCCGGCCTCTCAGCCATGGACGCCACCACGACGCCTAATGACATCACCCTCCTGCGCGAGTCCCTCGCCACACATCGGGCGCCAAGTCTCCACACATCGGGCGCCAAGTCTCCACTGCGTCACGCCGCCGAGAAACGCCACCATTAATGTGCAGGATGAAACACCGCTCCACTGGTCCCTCGAGCCCGTGTACACCTCCAAGAATGACGCCACAAGAGGGAAACGACACAATAATGCCGCCGTCATCCGATCTACTGATCTAGGGTTTCCCCCGGATGTAGCAGATAGTGGCCTGAAACTTCTCAACAGCGATGCCTTCAACAAGGGAACGACACCAAATAGTGCCGCCATCGCCGGCCTCGGCAGCAACCGCAAGCAGGTCTTCACCCAGATCTATTCCAATGGCCTCCATCAAGCGTCTTGCGCACGGATCGTCCATCACCGCGGCCGCCGTGTCGCCCGTCGCGAGACCACAGCCGCCGACACATCCTCCGCCGTCCGGGGCCGCCGCCCAGGGATCCAGCCCTTGCTGGCTGCCGGAGCGAAGCCACCGAGCCCCATCGAGGGCGGCCAACGGGGCGGAGAAGCTAGATCCGGCCAAGCCCGGCCATGATCCGGCCTCTCCCCGCGCTGTAGCCACTCCCGCGGCCCTGCATCTCGCCCGCGCCCGAGGCGACGCAGGCAGCGCATGCGCGCACAACGCCGCGGAGACAGGAAACGCCCCGCCGCCACCTTCCCTGGGGCGCGCGCGGACTTCGCCGGCGGCCCCTCCAGCGGCGGCGAAGCGAGGGAGGGGCGAGGGGGACCTGGCGGCGGCGGCGCTAGGGTTCCCCCGGGCGTCATTTAGGACATCGTCCAAGGAATCACTACTATGGTGACCACGGAGTGATCAGCGCTTTGACCACAATCAGATTTTCATACAAGGGGTATTCCATCTAGGGCATGTTTTTGCATGTCACTTATGTTTAAACCATTATAATATTATCTGCTGACCCTAATTCAGTATTTGGTCTTAAGTCTTATAATGCTACTTCCTCCGTTCCAAATTACTCGTCGTGGTTTTAGTTCAATCCAATTTGCACCAGTATATTCTGAGTGATATAGGTTCACTGAATCACCAGGCCTGTGTTTAACTCTAGGTTGAAAATACCACATGCATATTACTAGATATAAGACTTTTTTTATACTCCATTTGTATAGGAAAATGTCTTATATTTTGATAGGGGGAGTAGAATATTGGAAGCTGACATGATTGATTAACACGAATAGAAGGCATTTTGCATGTCCTGTGATACTTACCTGCCGAGCCTCAAGGTTGGAAACTGCCATTGCGCCAACATAAGGCAGGCTTTCGATAACAGCATCCGCCAGATCTGAAATGAATGTGGGCTCACAACCTAAAGCGGGAACTCGTCCCCAGTGCTTGATACCAGATTGCAAAGCCAGCTCCTTGTATTCGACGTCAATTTCTTCTAACGTCTCAATGTGTTCGCTGACAAAACTGAAGAGAGAAGACAAGAATAAACAATGATGATTATCAAACTAATAGTTTAGTTTATAAGGGGCAACTGCATATAGAGTTAAGAGAAGTATACCTAATGGGAACTGCTAGAAGGCTCTTTACCCCTCTCTGCCCAAGAGCAATAATTGTCTCGTCAGTGTAGGGTTTCAGCCATTCCACTGGTCCTACTCGGCTCTGGAAATTTATGCCAATATGTTAGTTTAGAAGGCCAGATAACACTTCAAATAAGACTAAGCATCACGTTTATCTGCTGCTGTACTTGGACTGGAGCAACCCCCAAATCGATGTTATGCTAGTGCTGCACACTACATAGGCTCCCCATTTGGATGGTGATTGCAAAAGCCAAGGAGTAGTGTGGTTGCTTACGTAAAATACACGGGGCATCAGCATGTGATGTATTGACCTGATAAGCAAGTGTAGATGGATTTGCCATTCCTCTTTTTTCGAGCTCCTCCATGATAAGATCCACGCACTCTTCCATCTCTGCTTTATACGGATCACCAGCTTCTTCAACGTATGCCAGAGGAACTCCATGAGCACTGAAAAATATCATAACCTGCAAATCTCATGTCCCATCAGGTATAATATTTCATTCATCAGAACAAAGAAACTGAAAAGGCTAAGATCTGTCTGAAGTTAAGAAAACAAATGGATGCAAAATAGGAATAATCTAAGGTGTATCTTCATCAATCATTAGATATTTTTGCTTGAAGCTTATCATACTAGGGTAACTGCTGTAGAACTGGATGAGGTGCTTTCTTTGTTGCAGGACTTTCGCCTTGAGCATCAGCCGGACCAAAGGTTCACCGTTCACGGCCTGCCCTTCTCCAAGAATGCGTACGCACAGATCATTGCAGAAGATGACGTCGACCCCAACGCAGCACTAATCTGGGTTTTGAAAGCTCCCAACAAGGTGAAGGTATTTGCATGGCTACTGTTCAAAGTTAGGCTCAATAAAATAGCAAATCCACTCCGCAAAGGTATTGGGTCCAATAGCTCCTGCCCATTATGTGTTGCTGCTTCAGAAGATGTGCTACACCTCTTCCTCCTGTGCCCTTCTGCACGTCAGGTATGGTGGCGGTTGGGGCTCATGCCGCCGGACAGTCTACACCAAGCTTGGGACGTCGGTGCACTAGAGGGGCTCAAACCTTCGGTTTGGCCCACTGTCCTCCTGTGTGACATATTGGCTTATTAGGAATGATAGACTACTCATATCAACAAGGAATTCCTTCTTTTTCAGGAGCCCATCCGAAAGGAATCTCAAAGTTAAGCGTGCTTGGCTTGAAGCAATATGAGAATGGGTGACCGACCTGGAAGTTGATCCTAGGTGTGCACGAGTGAGGAAAAAGTGCACAAGAAAGACTAGTGTTGGCCTGTGGGGAGAGTCTCGATCCAGCCAGGCATAACGGCAGGGAACCGGTGGCTGTGGCCGAGGCGTTACAAATGGTATTAGATGTTAGAATAAATCTGAGGCATACCGTCGATCATCCGAGGACCAAGCAATCACACGGGCACGACACCGAGATTTGTTAACGAGGTTCACCGATATGGCTACATCCCCGGGGCCTGACTACGGGCGCTCCTCCGCGTGACACCGTCACAATACCGCACATCGGTCACCCGGGCGCCGGCACACGCCGCCGGCTCCCCCTTGCATTCCTGTGCTATTATGTTGGCATAGGTTACATCGTGTGTCTACCCCCACTATATATGAGAGGCCTAGGATACAAGTGTCCTACTAGGACACGACTCCACATCCTATGTAAACACAATACAACTCATAGTCCAACTATAACCTACCTTGTACACTATATTCGACACAACTCAAACATTAGAGTCGACCCTCGCGGTTTCATGGGCTTGTGCGGGTCAGTGGTGCAGACATGTACATGGCACGTGTGCCCCGTGGTGGCACACGACATGGGCACAAATGGATGCTGGTATTGGCGCATATACGTGTGCTAAGAGGGGACGGCCTGCTACACCGATGAGGACATCGGTTCCTTTGAATGAGGGTGTATGTGACATCCTGGCTTAATAGGAATGATGGACTACTCATATCAACAACGGATTCTTCTTTTTTCAGAAGCCCATTCGCAAGGAACCTCAACGTTAAGCGTGCTTGGCTTGGAGCAATTTGAGGATGGGTGATCGACTGAGAAGTCCCAGGGGTGCGCACGAGTGAGGACAAAGTGCACAGTAAAGACTAATGTTGGTCTATGGGGCCAGTCTAGATCCTGCTAGACATAACGGCCAGGAACCGGGCCGGAGTGATGGAGTCAAATCCAGCAGATCACGGGTAGGGGGTCCCGAGCTGGTAGTCTTGGCACGATGGTAACAAGGACACAGAAGTTTACCCAGGTTCAGGCCCTCTTGAAGAGGCAATACCCTACGTCCTGCTTTGATTTCAAGGGGGTAGAGAGTACATGTGATCTACAGCGATATCGTGTGTGTATGAGTTGTTGTCTACGGCCCACACCCCTCAGTTTATATAGATACCAGGGGTGCCTGGGGTTTACATAGGTCGGTTGCATCTAAGGGCAATATTGGAGAAGACTACCTCTAAATCTATGTAGTACACGCCAAGTCTTTGGAATCTTCAATCCTAGTTCTCTTGGGCTCGACGAACGAGGCCTACTTGGTTTATCTTCATGGGGGTCCTCGGCCCAGCCTATATGGCTGGGGGCCGACGTGGCTAGCACCCCCTAGTCGGGAGCTCCTATTGGGCGCTGTAGGCGCCCGTTGGAGAACTGGCGCCTACAGCGACCAGCCGTGGGCCGCGGCCCATTAAAAGATCGCTCGATCGCTCCCTTCCGTTCGCTCGCTGAAGAAAAAAGACTCGCATCGCTGGCTTTTTTTGGCTGTGCTGCGCCGCTCGTTCAGGAAAAAGACCGGCCTCCGGTTTTTTTTACAAGTTTGAATATGTTTATGAAAAAAAGGTCATCGATTTTGAACAAAAAAGTTCACAATTCTGAAAAAAGTTCATCAATTCTTAAAAAGTTCATCGGATTTGAAAAAAGTTCATCAAAATGAAAAAAGTTCATTGGATTTGGAAAAAAAGTTCATCGACTCAAAAAAAGTTCATCGAATCAAAAAAAGTTCATTGGATTTGAACAAAAAGTTCATCGAATCAAAAAAAAATCATCGGATTTTAGAAAAAGTTCACGGATTTTTAGAATAAATTCAGAAAAATGTTAAGAAGTTCATTGAACTTGAAAAAAAGTTAATCAGTTTGAAAAAAATTCATTGAACTTTAAAAAGTTCACTGAATTGAAAAAAGTTCATCAATTTAAAGAAAAAGTTCATGAATTAGAAAACAAATATCATCTATTTGTAGACATTTCACGCATTTAAGAAAAAAGAAAGAAAACAGGAAACAAAAAAAGAAAGGGGAACAAACACAGGGAACAAAAGGTATAAAATAGGGAAAGGAGGCTTATATTCACAAAGTCAGGGCGGTGGCGTAGTGGTCTGTGGTGTTTCTATCAACTGAGAGATCGTTTGTTCGATTCCTGATTGCGCACGCTTTTCCTATATCTCGTTTTTTGAGTTGGAAAACAGGGGGCGAAATGGGAGTTGGGCCGAGCCCAGCTAGTGCCGCTGCAGGCGCCGGTTTGCGCAAACAGCTATAACCGCCGCCTGCAGCGCTAAATAGGAAATGCCCCCCTAGTCCAGGACACCATTACGGAGTGTTACAAATCTATGTGACATTTTGGCTTAATATGAATGATAGACTACTCATATCAACAAGAATTATTTTTTTTTTGGTAGTCCATCCGCAAGGAACCTCAAAGTTAAGCATGATTGGCTTGGCGCAATTTGAGGATGAGTGACCGACTAGGAAGTTGATCCCGGGTTGCGCACGAGTGAGGTTATTCAGAAATTTTTTACTGAGGATGCGTTCTCCAGAAAAGAAACTTCCAAAAGAGTGATTCCTATTGCTCCCTTACAAAGCCTATTGCTCCCTTACAAAGTTAAATATTCTTGAGACCTTTTACAGTACATCAGATCAATATTGACCGTTTATTTTTGTGCTTGGACGGCTCAGATTTGAAAATACTACTGCAGATTTTCGGTAGTATTTTGTGATCAGGGGGAGTTTCGGTAGTACCGTTAGCAAAAACGTGGGCTGGCTCCCTAAAAAAATGAGTGATCGGCATTACGGAATTTCACATATCCATTCGCCACCACCATACGCACCCCCGTGGCCCATCCTCTTAATGGACACAGCCGATACCTCGAAAAAGAAATACGACCACTCGTGGTCGTGGCGCTAGGGCGAGAGGACGACGGCAGCCCCCAGTCACCGTGACGGCTCTCCACACAGTCTATGCAAACACTAGCGCTTGGCGCTCCACCGTAGGCCGGAAGAGCCCGCACTGCGGCGTCGCCCCCCTCCTGTCCTAGGCGGCAGCTGTCGTCGGCGAGAGCACTGCAACCAAGAAGGAATGAGTTCACGCAATAATAGCATCAGGCCCCTCCCAATGCTCCACCTTGTACATGTGCTAAGCCTTCCACATAGGCAAAAAATATGATGTGGCAAGTTATTTAAGAGGAGAGAGATGAGTGTGGTGACCCCAGGAAGAAACAATGCTAAGCGCGTGAACCTAGGCAAAACATTTAAAGGAAGGAAGCCCACCAATACATGAAGAGCTTTAGTTGCTAAATCATTAAATGAAGCAAGCTTAGCAACCATAAGCTAAGCACCTATGCATTGGGGAGTATAGTTGCTAAGCTATTTAATGTGCTTAGCACCTCATCTAAGCACCCATGCATTGGCAGCAGGCTTAGAGATTAATTGCCTCCTGCATGCAGCGTCAAAGCGAACCTCCGGCGTTCTAGTCTGGATATGCATTGACCATCGCATGCACTGGCACGAGCATGCATCGCCGCATTAAAGAGAAGAATTAGTTGAGATATTGAAGAGGGCTCATTTGGAAAGGAGGAGGACATAGCTTGCACTAAGGCTAGTCATAGTGGGAATAACTTAGGTAGTAACATAGCGTACTCCGAGAAAATTTTGCTTATGTGGCATGTAGTTAATGAGGAGCCTTATAAACCGGAAAGGATGGAGTACCCACTATTTTTTGTAGTACGATGTACCGTAAAAAGTCTCATATTCTACCCCCTTAAGCAGTTCCAACCAGAGCCTGTTTCAGGATGAGTGGCTAAATTTTATTACGTTATTAGTAACCTAGATGACAACGTTTCTGTCTTAATGTATGCCCAGTTTGAAAATATTAAGCATTGGCAATTCGGCACACATAGATTGCCTGAAAGAATGGCCTAGTATTATATTTTGTGTTACAGCAAGGAAATCGCCTCCAATATCAACAGCCTTCTACTCCCTCTGTAAACTAATATAAGAGCGTTTAGATCACTATTTTAGTATTCTAAACACTCTTATATTAGTTTACGGAGGGAGTACTACTTTCAGTCAAGAGAGAACACCAAGATCATGAAACATGGTTCTTACCTTCTGCGGTTTTGGAAATTTCAACAACTCCTTCTCGATCAAAGTTGCCATGGCCTTAATATATCCTTCACGCTGATACCAAGAAGGAATAACCGTATGTTGCATATTGACCAGATACTCATCCTCTCTAACATTGCAGCTGAATGTGTCACTCGTATAATCTTGAAAAGCGATGTGCAATTCATCATTTCAAATTACTGTACTTACCTGAATATGCTCTCCAGAAGACGGAGACTTGAACCACTGGTCGATATGGAGAACTGGGGGTAAAGAGGTAGTACAACAAGTTTTGTGATTCCATCCTTTTTTATCTACAATGTAAAGAGGACAAATTAATCTCTAGTGCAACGAAATACTATAAGTTACGGTAAGACTAAGTAATTTACCATATCTATAATAGCATTGATATTGAAAGTTTCGTGAACTTTGAATATTCTTTTTGTGTGTTAGAAGATTTTAAACTGCATCTCAGATTACCATACTATTGCCAATCACAATCCAAAAGTAAATAATGTGTTAAAGAGTATTAGTATAGGTCTAGGTCTCTTTACGTAGTAATCTAGATTTTCTTCCTTGTATCCCAAGTCTATTGTACTATACTATATTTGTCCCATTGGCCATGCAGTACAATCTAAGTTGCCCCTCTAACATGGTATCGTGAGCCCAGGTTTAGTGTTTTCTGCTCCGGTGCCGCAACTCGTTTCTTCCCAATCGGATTGTTTTTCCCAGTGTCCACGGTCAATCTTGATCTCTCAGGGCTGATCAATTTTTGGTCTGATCCCCAGCTCTGGAGTTCGTCCCTCTCTGTGACCATCAAAGGAACAGAGTCCCAACGGCATCTGCTTACCTGGAGCTGTCACTGCCGCTCTTTGCACAATGCTGCTGCAAGCATTCTGCTCTTCCTATTGCTACCGCTAGGTGCTGTTGCTCGCCCATCAGCTTGCCACATCTTGTGCTCCCGTTGCTGTTCCAATGCTATCTTCAGCGTTTCTGCTAAGCTAGCTTCTATTATGGTTTTTTTTTAAAAAGAGGTTAACATGGATCGTTTCGCCGAATGCGTCTTGCACATGCACCTTCCAATTGGTGTTGCATGCTCAACCGCTAGTTGCTACTCGTCACTACTCCTTGTCGGCATCTCAACTGCACGGCCTCCTCCGTAGCCTCTTCTGCAAACACGATGGTTCCTGCATAATTATTGTTGTAATCTGGGGTAGCGACTCGGAAAAAGTCGAGCCTGCAGTTGCGACTAGTCACGACTCACGACTCGAGTCGACACTAAGTTGAGTCGACATTTTTTTTTTGCGACTCATCGACTAGTCGCGCGACTCGAAAACCATGGTTGTAATAAAATCTAGCCATTGCTCTCATTAAATAGCGCATTAGGCGATTTCCGTTTTTGGTACGTGCCGATGGAACCAAGCCTAAAGCCATCGAAGAGCTTAAATCCGCCGTTCAATGTCACCTTCTATCAGAGCATCGTCGGCAGCCTCCGCTACTTGGTTCAGACTCACCCGGGCATCAGCTTTGCCGTCGGCATGGTGAGCCACTTCATGGCGGCGCCCACAAGAGAGCACATAAGCGCCGTCAAGCACAGGTACATTGCGGGCACGCTCCACTACGGCTGCAGCTACAGCAGGAAACCCGGCGACACAGGACTCGTCGGCTACAGCGACGCTGACATGCTCTTCTTCAGGCACACTGCTCTTCTTCAGCTATTGCCCGGTGTCTTGGCAATGTCGGAAGCAGAACGTCATCTCGCTGTTCTCCTGCGAGTGTACATCGCTGCCGCCACAGTGGCATGACAGGGCATATGGCTTGGGCAGCTCCTCGGCGATCTCCACGGGACAGATCCTCTCATCGCCAGCATGGACAACAAATCTTTGATTCAGCTCTGCAAGAACCCGGTCTTCCACGACCAAAGCAAGCACATCGAGGTGCAATATAACTTCATCAAAGGCTGCATCGAGGATGGAACGATTGTCGTCAACTTCATCGGCACCTGCGATCAGCTCGCGGACATATTCACCAAGGCACTTGGGCGTGTCCAGCTCGAGCTACTTCGGGAAAAGATCAGCGTCATGGAGGTGAAATAATTGAGCAACAACTAGCTTAGGAGGAGTTTGTTGTAATAATCTAGACGTTTGTGGTGTATGCTACAGCTTGTGTTTTTTAGGACTAATTGAGCTGTGCCCTCAGCAGATCCCTCTTGTACTCTCTCTGTGTTCGTCTGTACCGTACCTTCGTGTGTGTGTGTGTGCGCGTGCATTGTGAACTTGTGTTGGGCTGTTGGGCTGTGGTGGTTTGCTTTATCTATAAAGCGGGGCGAAAGCCTTTTTCGGTAATAATCTAGACGTTTCTCTCATTAGATAGCGCATTAGGCTATTTTCGTTTCCTTGTCATGGCAACACATTTTCTACCATTTGTTATCAGTAACTTCTGATACTGACAGTATTGACTTCATGCACCAACCAGTTGCTCCAAATGTCCAGACTCATGGAGAGAGGCGGGCAATGTATTTCAATAGACAGAAACAAATGCCAAAAAATTGATCAATAAAGTAAACAGCAGAACCAAACTAGCGTAATGGAGACATGAAAAGCCCCTACTTGTTCTATAGCTTCCTCGGTGAAGGGATGCCAATACCGCATTCCCACGTACACCTTAGCAGGGATATCCTTTCCACATAGTGCCTCCATAAGTGCTTCTCCCTGTACAAGGTTTCCATAAAATGGTAAAACCATAAAATGAAATATAATATAGGATGCATATAGTTTATGGGAAGATATGAATAATATAGGAGAAGTGAGGAGACCTTAACTAATTTACTTAGCATCATAATGATATGAATAGGTCAACGCCTAAGGGAAACAACATATTTTCTTGCTCAACATCAAATAGAAGTATTCTTGTCAGGTGACTCATTAACCCATCTAGTAGTGCGACATTGGCTTGAGGGAACATTACAAGAACGAAATGAGCCTAACTCAATTATTTGGGGAAGTGGATTTACAGCCCCACCACTTGAGTTCAAGTCCCCACGGATGCAAATATGGGTTCCTACATGTACTGTATGGGTTTCCCCTACGGTTATTTTCTTCAAAACGAGTGAACATTATAAATGGTTAGAATAAATATTACATTCACAACATGCATGGTTGTGCATTGCTGCATCTTGCTCAGACAATTAGCTGCTGAACAGATCGCTATATTGTTAGGAGTTGTGACTCATGGACTAGGCGTAGGTGGTTTCGAGTGATCTTATATTATGAGTAGCAAGCAGTTTCTTTTGTTTTTGTTTCACTTATGCTCCTTGGTGAGTGCAATTCCAGTGCTTCCTAGGATTATGGAGACAATCTTTTTTCAACATTTTACTGTGATTTGGGCAGATAGCTTTAATTCTGCTGAACAATAGGTTTACTGTGTGATAAAGAACTATTTTTTAGTTATGTTGTTCAGTAGTGAGTGAATTTCAGTAATATCCATTGTGTTAAGAGATTCACTTGTGCAGGATCCATGAGAAGTTAGCAATTAAGACAATACAAGATTACAATGCACCTGCGCATCAGTAATTTGTCGAAGAGGTGAACCACCACCTATGGATGCATAACCTTCCTTGCTCTTTGGCGCTCTTGCAACAGAAATGAATTGTGCTAGCGGCTTCTGCAGAAAGCGGAACGCCCTAGGAAGACGGATGATATCCTGTCATAATGTATCATGAGATAGCCAATGAGTAGGAGAAAATAAGTTGCAGTGTGATTTCCTCAAAAGCACTTGTAAGGAGGCACATCTGAACTTCTGAAGCTCTTTATTTCTTAGCTACAAAATGTATCCCATGATTGTAGAACTTGATGCAAAGCTCCAAGGTTGATTTGGCCTTTACAATTCGATGAGAAGTACTCCCTCTGTAAACAAATATAAGAGCGTTTACATTTCCAGGAACTTAGTGATCTAAACGCTCTTATATTTCTTTACAGAGGGAGTACAAAGTAAATTGTTGTACATTTCCAGGAAAATGATAAATTCTTGCTCGACATAATCTTTTGGAGAAATGAAGACCGGGAAATATAGCAAGTGAAAAAACTTAAGAGGCTCATAATTGCATATGAGGATGGTAATTACCGGATCAGCAAAGAGATTAAACAAGAAAGGCTGGACATCATCAAGGGTCTCTGGGCCTCCAAGGTTTAGCAGCAGAACGCCGATTTTCTCATTGGCAACAAAAAGTTTCCGGATATCAGACTGCGCAGTGAGAACCGCCTCTGATGCGGATGAAGATGCACTAAAATGTTGCCTCGAGTCAGGTGGCGGCTGAGAAGACCTACCTAGCTTGCATTTGCAGGACAAAGGCTTGATGCGGCAACATTGCCCAAGACAAAGTCCCGTGGCGCTACCAATCAAAGAAGATTTAATTGAATATGTCCTCGAGAGACTGAGCCTGCTTGGACAAGGAACGGAACACCAGCTATGTAGGTATGCGCTGGTATCCCATCTCCTGAACCAAAACCCCAAACCACCAATCCCCATTAGAGACCACATGCATCAAAACAATTAGTCCCAGCCGTATTAGGAGCTATTGGTAGTATTACCTAGATAAATTACGCGGTGCAGGCCCAGGAGCGAGCCTGACGTGGAGCATGGATATCCAAATTTGTTGTGAAACCGAGCGAAATTGGTACTCAGCCAGTAGGGAAATCCGCAACGAGCTGCATGGATAGGAGAAGACAGGAGACTCAGGTTAGAGCAAAAAATAAGAGGTAATCGGAACAAGCCAGTGCATTTCGGGTTCCTTATCGCCTACCGAAGAAATCAAATCCTTGGAAGCGCGGAGGTACAAGAGAACTTGTTTGAGGTCCCTGTTTATGACGGGGAGGAGAGAGAGGATTCGGGCTTCGGGGGAAGAAGCGGAAGGACGAAGTGGCAAGTGGAAGCGGAAGGAAGCAAGAGGATAGGGTTCGAATGTTGGAACGGTGGAAACTTTTCTAGAGATTTATTATTATATTTGATTTGACTTTTGATCAAAATATCTTCCCAAGGGAGGGGCGCGCTACCGGCTTGCCTGCTCGTCCTGGTGCCCGTGCTGCCGGCCCATCCATTTTTCGTCCAACGTATGTCTCCTAACCGCCGTTCCTTCCCACCAAAGAAAAACCAAACAAATCTCGCATTTCCTTGTAATACTCTTTTCAGAAACAAAGTAACGAGTGTTGCGTGTCATTACTCCTGTAAAGAATATTGGAGTGCCCATTTTCTGGGGGCTTCGCGGGCAAGGAGGCTCTCCAGCCGTATGTTTGCCAGTGACGTGCCACGGGTGCCTTTCGGGGGCTCCCCACACCGTTCGATCTACTTGGGCAGCGTGCAGCCAGACGACCCGTCTCGCGGGTCCATGACGGGTAGACCACGGAAGCGCTATGGGGTAGCATCATGCGGAATTTTCGATCACGCCCGTGTGTGAGGTCTCGCTCATGATGGGATGAGAGGACCCGCCTATCCGCTTCCTTTGGCTCCGTGTAGGGTTGTCTGCTCACGCCATCCAGGCCCGCACGGCGAGCTCGTCCACACCGTCCCATTCCCGATGACGTGTTGCAGGCGCCTTCTAGGTGTTCTTCGCGACGTCCGATCGACCCGGACGGCGTGCGCCATGTCCACGAGCCTTAGGGGTCCATGGTGGGTGGACCACGAACGCACACGTGGCCAATGTCACATGGTGTTTTCAGTCGTGTCCACGGGCAAGCTCCCGCGCGTGACGGGTGGCGGACCCGACTGCCAGCGGCCTTTGGCTCCAAGTGGGGTGGTCCGATCGCGCTAGCTGGCCCACGCGCACGGTTTCTAGGGTTGGCGCGTGTCGGATGGGCTGAGTGGGTCAACCGGTTAGGGTCGTGATGGCTGGACAATCAGCCATGAGTTCCATCTGGCCAGGGGTCGTGGAGGCAAGAGGCCGACATGCGCGCGCACTCGGCCCTCTGTCGGGTTGCTTCGCTCGTTCTAGCCGAGTACTGTCGCTCGTAGCATCGCTCGCTTTGTGTCGAGTTGTTTCACTCTGCCGACTCGAGTTGCCTTGGGATGGAGGATCGGTTGCTCGGCCTAAGTAGTTGGTTGTTCTCATTGGTGTTTTGGTCTTTTCCTTGAGCCGGTTCTGATTTCCTATAAGCTTGTTGTTTTACTCCTCTCGTCGGGCATTGCGCGCGTTGGGCTCTCTTTCACTTCGTTTGCTCCTGCTGGCGGTGGACGCGTCTTCGAGGTGGACATTATCCGAAGTGATAGCCAGCAGGTGCAGGGCATTTGTGCATGCCCAAAGTCATCCACGTGGAGGCCGGCGTGGGCGGCGAGCAGCGCGGCTCCTGTGTTGGGGGAATTACCCACGGATTGGACTTAGGTGCCCAAGACACAACCTGCCAAGGCTAGAAGGCCCAGGACCGGGTTGTCCAGGAAGCTATCTGGGTCGTGTCTCTATGGGCTGGTGAGCCTGGAGAGAACCCGACCGGTGGAGATAGGACCCGACTTTTCCAGAATCCAATACCAGACGGAGTCCACAGCTTGGAAAGCACGATGGAGACTAGAGTAGGCCTTCGACTGCGGGTTGAACCGAAATCTCTTGTAACCCCAGGGACCGTATTATTATATAAAGGGGGTTCCTGGGTCGTTAGAAAGAACTAGCGGGCAGTGCGCGATGGATCGGTAAACTACTTGATTTTTATTAAGATTTGATAATTTGTCGGAAGATTTGATTCACAGCAAAATGGTTTTTACATAGGAAGGGTATTCATGATAGAGTTCCTTAGGTTGTATATATGCATCAATACAGGCTTTATAATTTTGGGGAAGAATCAGTTCCACATAGAAAAAAGAAGATCTAAATTATTGACAAGTTCAGCTTAAAAACAAGATCTAAATTATTGACAAGTTCAGCTTATGTTGAGTATTTAACCAAAAACTACCACATTTGACAGAAACATGACAGAAAACTACCACTCTACGTTTTTGTCCGAAAAACTACCATTTTTTGCCTAATCCGTGGCAAAAAACTACCAAGTCTCGAAAGCGGCCGCTTCGCCCGCGCTAAGCAGGAAACTGACCGGTTGGTCCCACGTTTCAGGTGCCACGCTGGCCAACCGACAGCCGCCGCGCGTTAACGACCGTTAACGGCGCGTCCGCGGTCGGAAACGGGTCGGTCGGCCCGGTGATAGCATCAGATCCAATCCATGGCCCTCTCGCGCTTCACTCTCTCCCTCCTCTCCCTCTGTCTGACCTAGGTTGCGGCCGCCATGGCGTCGGTGATTCCGGACGGGGGCGGCGGCGATATGGGTGGCGGCGCGGGCGGCGGCGACGGCGGCGGCGGTGGCACAAATTTGGATGATGTTGGCTTATTCTCTGAAGTGGATAAGTGGTTGGGGACGAGCAGCTATGCGATGCATGCAGGGTTGCAGCAGCCGGAGGCAGTGGTCGGCCAGTCATCGCCGGCGCCTGGATGTTTTATGGGTGGCAGGTATGGAGAAACTCTTGCTTAAAAGTGGTAGTTTTCTTCAATATGGCAAATTAGTGAGTGTATGTTTCTGTTAGTTGAACATGTACATCAAACTTTGTTGCACCTCTAGTTGTATCAATTTCAGTTCAATTGATGAGCACATATTTGTGCAGTTTGGCTGAGCAGAAGTGGGAGATATGGTTTCATTTAGAAGGAAGAAACCCTGTGAAAAGGGTTATATATGAGACAGATTTCTTTGCTTACTCTACAATCACTCATTGCTAGTGAAGGTTATGGGGAGAGTGATTACATGTACTATGTGAAGGAGGAGGAAATTGGATCTGAAAGAGTAAAGTATTTAGGTAATGAAGCTAGTGTTCATGAAATGTTGGAGTTTTTTCATCATGTCAAGGTTGTGAACATAAGGGTTGTGAGACATGTTGAACCTGGAATTAGTACACAGGCAAATCAGAATTACATCAACACTCAAGAGAGTTGTTGTGTGAAAAAGGTTGTGGAGCAATCTGAGCTTCAAAATCAGATAGATGATAGAAAGGCTCAGCTTGAGAGGAGCAGGATTCAAAGAGAGGCAGATTTGAACCACTTTGAAGGAGACACTGAAGTGTCTGAATTTTGTTCTGATGATTCAGTGAATTCAGATGGGAGTGCTGAAGCTGTTGAACAAATGGAAACAGAGTGTGCCTCTGTAGAGGATACAACATTGCAAAGTACTGCTATTGTGAAACATGTGAAGAATCCTGGTCCAACTAGCAGATGTCACAATGAGGTAGAGAAAAAACGTTTTGAAGATTGGTTTCCTGAAGCAGATGAGTTTTGTTTTGCTAGTGATGCAGGCATAAGTGATGAGTAAGAAGAAAATAAAGTTGAACTACCATACCTCATGAAGAAGCCAAAGACAAAGAGCAGTAAGAAAAAGATGAAGGAAAGGGTATATTTTGACCCCTCAATTCCCAATTCACATTTACTCTTGTGCAAGAGCTTGTGTTTTAATAGTGTTTACCAGTTCAGAGAAGCATTAAGAGATTTTCATATAAGGACTTTGAGGTCTTTTCACTACCACAGTAACACTCCAACAAGAATTATTGTTTGGTGTTCACAGAGAGAGCATGGATGTGAATTTTACATGTGTGCCTCCAGGATAGCTCATGAAAGAACATTTTGCATTAAGAAGTGTAACATGGAGCACACTTGTCCAGCATCAGCAGAGAACACAAAGGTTACTACTAAGTGGCTTTCCAAAGCAGTTGAGCCTTCTCTTAGAGCAGATCCTAGAGCACCTGTGGATGCACTTATTAAAAACAGCAAAGTCAAGTTTTCAGTTGATGTATCAAAGAGTGTGGCCTATAGGGCAAGGAGGAAGGCTATTAAGGTTGTACAAGGTGACCAGAAGGAGCAGTACTATAGACTGAGGGACTACCTGCAAGCAGTTATTGATACAAACCCTGGTAGCAGGTGTATAGTTACAACATTTGAGGACCCAGAAAACCCTGCACCAACTCCTAGATTTAAGTACATGTTCTACTGCTTGCATGCATCAAAGCAAGGATTTCTCAATGGTTGCAAGCCCTTTATAGGTAAATCTATAACTGCATTTTGTTCAAAATATCTTGTTGATAAATTTATGGTAGCTAATTTGGGTATGGATGCAGGGCTTGATGGTTGCTTCATCAAGCTAACCACTGGACAGCAAATTCTTGCAGCCACAGGAAGAGATGGCAACAATAACATCTACCCCATAGCCTTTGGTGTGGTTGATAAGGAAGATTCAGAGAGTTGGACATGGTTCCTAACCCAGCTAAGATGTTGCATTGGAAGTGGAAGCAAATTTGGAACCTACACCATTATTTCTGACAGGCAAAAGGTATGCACCCTATCTTAGCCAGTAGTTCAGATATATATTGTTATTACTAGCTTTATTTCTTTTTTTTCATGACCATGGTTATTAATTTACAATCAGGGTCTTCTTAAGGCTATAAATGAGGTGTTCCCTGATTCCCCTCAGAGATACTGCCTCAGGCACATATATGCAAATTTTTAGTCAGCTGGTTTCAGAGGAGCAGAACTAAAGAAGCTAGTGGATCAGGCAAGCTACTCATTCACCAAACATGGTCATGAATTAGCAATGGCAGAGCTTAAAGCAGAGTGTGAGGATGCCTAGAAGTGGCTTAAGAAAATTCCAAAGGAGACTTGGTGTAGGTCTGCAATGGATTACAATTGCAAAACTGATCTTGTTGTGAACAACCTTAGTGAGGTTTTCAACAAAATGATCCTTGATGTTAGGGCCAAACCAATTAGGACTATGTTTGAAGGAATTAGGACTAAGCAGATGATCAAAAGGCAGAAGACTAGGGAAAAGACAGAGACCAGCAGGTGGATGATCACACCCAACTATTCAGAGAAACTAGAGGAGAATAAGAAGTATGCCAAGTTTTGTGAGGCACATAGGGCTGGTCCTGACATCTGGCAAGTGTCTAGTGGTGAAAATCAGTACTCTGTGAACATAGCTACTAACTCATGTGACAGCAGGAGGTGGGATATGACAGGTGTGACATGCAGTCATGCAATAGCAGCAATGAGCAAACTTCACATGCACTCAGAGGACTATGTGCATGAATTTTTCAAGAAACCACTATATATTGAAGCATACAAAGACATAGTGTACCATGTCCCTGGTCTTGAATTCTGGCCTGACACACACACTCAGGATATTGAGCCCCCAGTGTTCAAATAAAAAGCAGGCAAGAAACAGACAGCTAGGAGAAAGGGCCAGTTTGAGGTGCCTGCCCCAAAGGACACAAGCAAGATGGGAACAATTACATGCAGCAATTGTGGTCTACAGGGCCATAGATATACAAACTGTGGGAAAGCTCTGAAACCAAGTCTTGAGATGAGGAAGAACTTACACCAGGTCATTCAAAAATGTTGCATTCTTTGTTTAATTATTTTAGGTCTAGTCTATTTACTAACTGATTTAATTCTGTCATGCAGGAGAATAGATAAATTTTTAGGGGTTCCTCTAGTGCTACACATCCACCTCCACAACCACCACCTCAACACCAAACTGCACAAATGCCAGCCTCATCTGCTCCACCTCCTAAAGCAATGAGGAACAGAAAAATAGCAGCAAACAAGAGAGGTTCAACATCAACAGTTTTAGCAGGAGCAGCCAGGTCTTCACCAACACCTGCGACAGGATCAGCATCAACAAGAGCTCAAAGAGGATCATCATCAACAAGAACATTCAATGCACCTAGATCATCCACTGGAGAACCAGGGATATTAGCAGGCAAGAGGAAGAGGAAACCTCCTAGCAAGTTTGCATCCTATTTCAATGCTAGTGGAAACTACTGAAAGTCTGTTACTAAGTTTGTGTTCTGCTACTTAGTTTGATTGCATGGTACTAAGTTTGTGTTCTGCTACTAAATGTGTGCTGTGCTACTAGCCTGCTTAAATTCAGACATGTGAACTTGTGGACAATGTTGAATGTATGATACTTAATTTGTTGAAATTTGCTTTACTTTGCCATTTCTACAGTTTAGATGCATGTTTTAATTGTTTTAATTTGTTTTATTTGTTTTACTTTGCCAATTGTATAGTCCAGAAGTTATTATAACTTGTGGACAAATTCATTTTAGAAAAAAAAATCTGGAAAAAATAAGTCTGGCCTAGGGCTCGAACCCAGGACCAGTTGATTGTAACCATGCGTTCAATACCAATGGGCTAGTGCTAGTGATTTGTTAGACTAGCATCGGCCAAACTTATAATATTTTGTTAGCCACGTCGTCTGTTCAGTGTGCGTTGCGGCCGGCAGCATGGTGAGCGTGCGTTGAGTAGCACCAGCCGTTTTGGATTCTACGCCTTTAATACGTGTCCACTCACCACTCTCTCTGCTCACTCGCTCACTCGCTGCTTGCACCGCCCACTCCACTTCCCCCTCTGTCTCGTCGAAATCGCCGCTGACCCTCACCCCCACCGCCGTCGCCATGGACTGGCAGCTGGCCATCGAAGCTCTCCCGGCAACAACCAGGAGATGCGCATGCAGTACAGGGAGATCGTGCGCTGGTTCCCCAGTCTGGCGATGATGAGGAACCACGCCCGCGGCCTGGTGAAGCTGATGACAGCTGCTGAAAAGCAGCGTGCCTTCCCTGCTAGCCGCACCGTGCCACCGGCGACCATTCTGCTGTGGGCGATGTGTGAGGTGCAGCGCTCCCCCGACCCCAGGCAGCGCGCCCGATGGTGGATGTACCGCTCATCCACCACACCGTCGGTCGCCGCGGATCATGTCACCGATGCCGTCCTCGCTCTCCCAGCCCCAATAAACAACGCCTACTGGGAGAGGCGCAATCCATGGGTCCTGGGGCCATCAGATGACTCTGACGGCGAGCCTTCTGACGACGAGTCCTCTGATGACGAGTCCTCTGACGATGATGAGGACGAGTCCTCTAACGACTCTGACGACGAGGTGGATGAGGTCGTCGTCCTCTCTGACGACGAGCCTGAAGTGCAGATGATGGCTCCCGTCCTCGACACCGTAGACGGGGACAGGAACCTCCCAATCCACGTGGATGCGCTGCCGGAGGTCCCCGATCTCCCAGACTGTGTCGTCATGAAGCAAGAAGAAGATGGTGGCAAGGAAGATGTGGTGGAGCCGGAGCCGGGCAAGAAGAAGAGGGCAGCCGTGACCGTGGTGCACCGCTCCCAGCGCTTGAAGATGCTCAAGAAGGAGGACTGAAATGTTGCCTTCAGTTAGTTCAGTGCAAAAAAAATCAGTTTCGTCAGTCCTGAACTTTTGTAAGTTCAGTAAGTTTCTCGGTTCAGTTTCGTCAGCACTATCTATCTATGTATGCAGGCATTATGTTTAGTACTACTTGCTATCTATGTCGGACTTTGAATGTCAGTACTATCTATCTATGTCAGAGTACTTGCTACTTGCTATGTATGTTAAGTTATTTGTCAGACTATCTAAGCTTATCATTTCCAACTATGTCACTACTGTCAGTTATCCACACATAATATATGCAGAGCAAAACAGCCTCATCTTAGATAAAACATTCTTACTTACTTAACTTAGCATCAGTACTCACTTAGCATAGTAGGTTGTGACGCCCGGATAATTAAGCTATAGCAAGCCTCTACTAATGATGCCACGTCACCACTTTTACTGTTACTAAACTCACTCTGATTCAAATCCTATTCAAATTCAAAATTCGAAATCAAGTCAAATGGTAAAAGGTTTCAAACATTAAAACAAAAGTGTTCGAAATGTGGCAAATAATTCATAGGTAATTGCGGTGGAGAAATCATCCTTTTATAAAATATTTAGGTGCGCTAAAATAATTATAACATCGGTAAAACAAATAATTAAATGCCTTAAGTCATAAACAAATACAAAATACTATTTAAAGTCCCAACTTATTTATTATAGAGGTATAGTTAATAATATTATTCTAGGTTTAACTTTTGTATTACATAACACTAAAGTAAAATAAAAACAGAAAGTAAATAAAAAGAAAAGGACAATACAAAATTAAATAAATAAAAGGTAAAGGCCTCCCTGGCCAACACGGCCAAATGGCCTAGTCGGCCAGCCCATCTGGCCCCAACCAGCCCACTCCGGTCCACCCCACTCCCTCCATACCCCCTGGTCCCGTAACCCTAACCCCACCCCCGCACTCTCCCACTTCCTTGCCCCCATTCGCTTGCTTTCCCCTCCCCCGATCTGGATCGAGATCGGGGCGAGGACTCGAAGCTGCCCGACGCCGCCCCGCTGTGGTCGTCGTCACCTCGCCGCCCAGAGCCGCCTGGAGCGTCCTCGCCGGCCTGCCTCCTCCTCCTCGCCGGCCTGCTACCTCTTCGACGTGTCGTCTCTGTCCTCCTCCTCGCCCCCCCCCCCCCGTTGCCTCATCCCTACGAACCCCGGTGAGGCCCTCGACCTCCTCCTCCTCCCCTTCTCGCCACGCTCGGTGCGCCACCGCGCACACGCACCCGCCGGCAGCCCCTTCGCCTGCAGATGCCTGTACCGTGCGCCCTCTGCTCCACCCCGCCGCGTGCCCCGACTGTGTCGGCCGCGCACACGCGCCGCGTGTGGCCACACTCCCTGCTCCTCGACGCTGGTCACCCGCGGATCCTCCCCGCCCCTGGAGCCCCTCGTTAGCCGCTTGGTTGCTCCCTCATCGGCCACCTCCGCCCCGTCACTGCCCATCGTCGGCGTCGCCCTTCGTCGGTGTCGTCCACTGCTGCCGGTCCGCGTACGCGCCCCCCTGCTTCCCCGTTGCCCAGCGACCTCCCCACCCCAGGCCGGGTCCACGCACGCGCGCCTGCCCGGGGGCGTGCCCTGCCTCGCTCCGTGGCCGCGCTCGTCGCGCCCGCGACCTCCCGTGGCCGCGCCCGGAGTTCTACTCCCCTGCGCCTGCTCCACTCCCTCCGCGCCCTGGCCGCACCCACCTGCGCCCGGCCACGCGTGCCCGCTCCGCCGCCCTGCGCCATTCCGGCCGGCCGTGCCTCGCCGGCGCCAAACGCCGAGCCCCACCCCACAGCTGGCCTCGCCAGTGCCCAGTCGGGCCAACGCTCACGCCCGCGCCCGCATTGCCCAGTGCCCGCTAAGGCCTATGGGCCTTTGACATGTGGGGCCGCCCCCAGAACGTTTATAAAAAAATGAATTAAAAGAAATTGTTAATAATAAATAAATAAAAATGTTAATTAATTGTATTTAATTAACCTAATTACTAATTAACCTAATTAACTACTATTAATTAATTAGACAGTCAATGACATGCAGGACCCACATGTCAGTTTGACCCAGTCAACGCCCTATTGACTGCTGACGTCATGATGATACACTATTCTGGATAATGTTAGAATTAAATAATTAAATAAATTCTAAAAATGATTAAATCTTTTAAAATTAATATAGAATAAACCGTAGCTCGGATGGAAAAACTTTGTACATGAAAGTTGCTCAGAACGATGAGACGAATCCGGGTACACAACCCGTTCGTCCGCCACACATCCCTAGCATAGAGAACACGCAAATTTTCCCCTCCAGATCACCTGTGAGAAAACGCGAAACACCGGGGATACTTTCCCGGTTGTTTCCCCCTCTCGCCGGTATCACCTCCTACCGCGTTAGGGCACTCATAGCACCGTTACTTGACATGTCATGCATCGTTATGCATCTGTTTGCAATTGTATTCATTGTTTCTTCCCCCTCTTCTCTCTGGTAGACTACGAGACTGACGCCGCTGCTGGTGCCCCGATCGACTGTGTTGATGACCCCTCCTTCTTGCCAGAGCATCCAGACAAGCCCCCCCTTTGATCACCAGATATCGCCTATTCTACCCTCTACTGCCTGCATTTAGAGTAGTGTAGCATGTTATTGTTTCGATTAATCCTATTCTGTTGCATAGCCTGTCATTGTTGCTACATCTGTTGATACCTTACCTACAATCCTAAATGCTTAGTATAGGATGCTAGTTTACCATTAGTGGCCCTTCATTCTTGTCAGTCCGCCTTGCTATACTATCGGGCCGCGATCACTCGGGAGGTGATCACGGGTATATACTTTACATACATACACACTATTCAGATGGTGACTAAAGTCGGGTTGGCTCATTGAGTACTCGCATGTGATTCGGATGTGGGGGCTGGAAGGACAGGTGGCTCCATCCCGGTAGAGGTGGGCCTGGGTTCCCGACGGCCCCCGACTGTTACTTTGAGGTGGAGCGACAGGGCAGGTTGAGACCACCTAGGAGAGAGGTGGGCCTGGCCCTGGGCGGCGTTCGCGGTTACTTCATAATAACATGCTTAATGAGATCTTGGTATTTGATCTGAGTCTGGCCATTGGCCTATACGCACTAACCAACTACGAGGGAACAGTTATGGGCACTCGACGTCGTGGTATCAGCCGAAGCCTTCTTGATGTCAGCGACTGAGCGGCGCGCGCCGGATTGGACTGGAACGCCTGCTCTTGTATTAGGGAGGCTAGGTCTGCTTTTGGCCGCCCTCACAACGTGCATGTGTGCAATGGGCGATGGGCCCAGACCCCTGCGCCATAGGAGTTAGACCGGCGTGCTGACCTCTCTGTTGTGCCTATGTGGGGCTGTGACGTGTTGATCTTCCGAGGCCGGCCATGACCCAGGAAAGTGTGTCTGGCCAAATGGGATCGAGCGTGTTGGGTTATGTGGTGCACCCCTGCAGGGAAGTTTATCTATTCGAATAGCCGTGTCCCTCGGTAAAAGGACGACCCGGAGTTGTACCTTGACCTTATGACAACTAGAACCGGATACTTAACAAAACACACCCAGACAAGTTCCACAGAAAACCCGGTGATCGCTTTTCCACAGGGCGACGAGAGGAGTATCACCGGGTAGGATTATGCTATGCATTGCTACTTGGAGGACTTCAATTTACTCTCTTCTACATGCTACAAGGCGGAGGCTGCCAAAAGCGTAGTCTTTGATAGGACTAGCTATCCCCCTCTTATTCTGGCATTCTGCAGTTCAGTCCACTGATATGGCCTCCTTACACATATACCCATGCATATGTAGTGTAGCTCCTTGCTTGCGTGTACTTTGGATGAGTACTCACGGTTGCTTTGCTCCCTCTTTTCCCCCGTTTTCCTCTTCTTCTCGGATGCCGCAACCAGACGTTGGAGCCCAGGAGCCAGACGCCACCGTCGACGACGACTACTACACTGGAGGTGCCTACTACTATGTGCAGGCTGCTGACGACGACTAGGAGTAGTTAGGAGGATCCCAGGCAGGAGGCATGCGCCTCTTTCGATCTGTATCCCAGTTTGTGCTAGCCATCTTATGGCAACTTGTTAACTTATGTCTGTACTCAGATATTGTTGCTTCCGCTGACTCGTCTATGATCGAGCACTTGTATTCGAGCCCTCGAGGCCCCTGGCCTGTATTATGATGCTTGTATGACTTATTTTATTTGTAGAGTTGTGTTGTGATATCTTCCCGTGAGTCCCTGATCTTGATCATACACGTTTTCGTGTATGATTAGTGTACGATTGAATCGGGGGCGTCACAAGTTGGTATCAGAGCCGATTGCTTGTAGGAATCCCCCTTCCAAACACCTTGGCTGAAATTGAGTCTAGTTGATGAAAATTGTTTTACTAACATGGCTGTGTGCCTTACGGGCCCATGTCGCCATTGGGTGGTACTAGGATCTTTTACTTCTCGATCTATACTCTGGGACTCTGAACTCTTTTCTATTCGGGTTTAAATGGTTTTACTAACTCTAACATTAGGATCTAGTGACCACTTCCTCCCGGAGAGCCCCTTAGTACAGGTGATCGCGTGTTGCACCAGAAGATTCCGAAGATACTTTATAGTGTTCTCTCAAGACTTTGTGTCATCGCTTTTTGCATTCCCTACCACTGTTATATCCTTAGGGATAACTGCATACACTTGCCAGTCTTACGTTCAACCCCATTGATCTTGTTAATACAAGATGCCTCGAACTGCTCTTCGTTATTCCGAGAATCTTTTGGGCTTACCGCCTTGTAGTTCTTGCCCCATGAATACCCCTATGGAGAATTTTCCCACACTTATCGAGTATCCGTTCATCTCTAGTTGATTCATGTATTTCAGAAAGGTCTTCGAAATACTATTCGATCTTCCGAAAATCCTCAGCAGCTTATTACCCTTGAAATTCTTGCTTGCTGCATTATGGTTAATCCCATAAGTAATCTTATTGGCATCCTTTGTCACTATCATTTTGAGTCCATTGATTCAATAAGTTGTGAATGCTCGCGATCCTCAATCAGATCCTAGAATTCATCCTTCAGACTCAGACGTCATTCTGGACATGAGTTGGTTCTCGGCAATTCAAATCTTTATTGATTGTCCAACTAAGTGTTTTCAACTTATCCATCCTTGATCAGAGCGTCTGCTTCTGATCCTTCGTTCTGGAAACCATAATTTCTTTCTGTTTAAGCATCAGACTAATCAGGTGATTCTTGAATCCGATGCCTCTGCATTCCTTCTTCCTCTGAGTGAGTACCGATACTCACATCAACTCCGTTGTGGATAGCCCGATCCATTGTTGGATTGTTATCCGACAGTGTCCTTCATATTCAATCACCTTGTGAGTCCTTCCCCTGATACATAGTGCCTTTGGTAAATTGTATCATCTGCTTGGCCAACCATGCTCTGCTTTCGAGCTTGTGTATTTACTTTTGAAACTTGTGGTATATGTTAGTAAGATGCCCGATGGGTTGAACCTATGACTTCCCCTAATCCATGAGAACCCAAAAGTTTTCACAAGTCATACTCTTCCGGTGTTCTACCAGATAAAATTCCAACACTACAATTATATCAAAGTGAGAGGTGAATGAAATGGTCTGCATTAAAGAAGTGGGAGTCGAACTTGAACTTTGTGTTCATGCCCATGAAAATGATGTGGAACGTCTCGGAAGCTTCTTGCAAAATGATTATCCAACTGTATGATTCTTTCGGTATTCTTGAAATTGATTCCTTACAGTTATGGTTCCGACCATGCTGTCCTGATCTAATATATCTAATGGGAATTCATTCCAGTGTCTCGTCTATATTTGGCAAGGTTGAAGTATCCACTCTCATAGGTCAATGACCCGGTTCTACTTCTATCATGTTCTACCTTTGAGTATTACCCCCTGGTATCTCGAAGATGTCTGGCCATTGCACCACGTCTTACTAACTTTGTTGAAGTAATGTCTTCCCTTGTCGTAATCACTCTACGGGTTCTGGATGGTTGTCAACCGAGGACACCGACTAGTGAATTTATTCCGCACTACAAATCAAATACCCCTAGTATTTTTACTAGGAAATTCTGAACTCAATCTGGTCATTCCTAGACTATCGGCTGCATCCTGGTCTTGCTATCTTTGACTGTGCTTCCTCATCCTTCTCTGGTCCACGAATTCTTCAGTGTGTGAGCACGACTTACGTCGAGCTTTCAACACCATGTTGCTTGTCTTGAAAGGCAACATTGGTTCCAAGCTTGCATCTTATATATTGATCCTATAACTTGCCACTTCGCCATTCCCTTGCTTGTTGCCGTTGTTTTTTGATTGCATCCTCTCGAAACCTACCGGCAAATGTGTCGGATCACCTTCAACACTTTGACTTCTTCCGAGATGTTAACTGTGTTCATGATGAGAAATACCCTCCTTGCCCTCGATGATTTTTATTATCATCGACAACACCCTTGACTTCCTTTCATCGTGAACTTGTCCACATTATGAATACAACTTGCTCTCCAGCTAGTGTTGTGTTCTGCCTTGAAGTATTACCGTCTTTTCTGTCGAGAATGTTGTGGGGATTGCTCCACCTCTTCGAAATTCTGGGTATGATGATACTTCTCACCATCACCATTCTTTCTTGGTCCCCGTGTTGTTTTTAACTAGGATATAGATATGCTAACGATGTTGTTTGAGTTCTGTACTTCTAGCAACCCTATTGCTTTGAAGTTAACGATTGACAGTTCGTTCTTAGACTGTTGGTTATTGAATCATCACTCTAACATTGATCTTGCTGCCTAAGGTCATATTTCGGGCACACCTTTCAACTAATGATTGACGGTGTATGTTTTCCTAGAGCATACAACATTATATCATTTGATCTGACAAATGTTATCTCCTTGTTCACATGATTGTGGAAATCCATCTTTTTGGAAATCTCGAGGAATTGTCATTGAGTCCATCAGCCACCCCCTCATCCTCTCCTTGGTTTACTGATGAACTCTGGTTTCGGAACTCGCTTCCATAGTTCATTCCCGAGAATCTTACAATGTCGCCCCGTTAATTTGTGTTGTACCTTTTCTTGTCAGACATCCTGAGTCTGAGGTATCCTGACACCAATTAGATCTGAATCTTGGTCAGATATGATGGTTGGGACATTTTCCAAAAGTCGTAACATTGGTCTATATGTGACCCGGTAAGGTGATGTCGTGCCTAGCACACCTGGCCGGAGGCCCTATTGTTATAGATTCCTTTTCAGCAAGGTTATCCATTCTTCCATGAGGAAATTGTAAGACTTATTCTATAAGTTGTTCCTGATGGATCCTTTGTGTTTCCAAGTTTCTTGCTCAATTATCCAAACACCATTGTATGGGTAATGTCATGAAATTTCTCCCCCCTTGCCTAAAGGGTTTTCTACATTATATCTTGTCACAGATATCATGCTTTGCTTGTCCTTGGGAAGGATATACCCCTGAAATATGTGTTTAAACACATTTTTTCTTTCCATTGTTCTGTTTAATCTGATAATCGTATTTCCTTTCCATTGTTTTGTTTAACCTTTCTTGTGATCTATATGATCTAAGCAGTAATATTCTCCTGCTTATGTAAACACCTTGTTGTACAAGTCTGTCAGTAAGACCCTGTTACTATTGTTGATGACATTCTGGTAGCCATCGATGGACGAGAACCTTGCCTATTGGTCCGCCTCGTTCAACGAGCAGGAAAATGGTTCTCCTCGCCCCTCGCCCTTGGTACCGACGTTGATGCCAACATAACTGACAGGCTATTCCCTGACATGCCTTGCTATCATGACCATGCAAGATATCGCTGCCCCTCCTTCTTTAACCCACATGGTGGGCCCATAACCCACAGCTCCCAGGATCAAAACCTGACTCTTTTGTATATCCCTGTCTCCCAAATTATTTCTCGAGCCTGGCTACGTATGTAATTTACAGGCCACCCTCCTAGTGATCTATTCTGGTATCAGACGCATTACTTATTCTCGTTGCCTTGAAACCCCTTTCACCTTCTGATTAGGCATCGAAGGATTGCCTATCCGTTTGAAACTTCTCATGGTACCTTCTTACTTTGCTCTTGATATCTTCTTAAGTTTCAATTCGAGAGATACTTATGCTTCTTCCCCTGAGTTACCCATCTGATGCTCGATCTTGTTAGAATCCGTCCTTATAGAGTTTTCCCTTCTTACCCTTTCGTAAGTACGATGGAGTTCCTGAAGAAAGGACGCCGACTTCATCATGATGACTTGAATCAGAGAAATGAAGACATCAACGAAAATGATCAACCTCTTCGAAAGGACAGCCAAGACCGAGAAGACACGTTAGGTTTTTCGCTACGAGCACCTCCCCCCCTAACTCGACCGCTTAAATCTCGGGACGAGATTTCTTGTATGAAGGAGAATTGTGACGCCCGGATAATTAAGCTACAGTAAGCCTCTACTAATGATGCCACGTCTCCACTGTTACTGTTACTAAACTCACTCTGATTCAAATCCCGTTCAAATTCAAAATTCGAAATCAAGTCAAATGGTAAAAGGTTTCAAACATTAAAACATAAGTGTTCGAAATGTGGCAAATAATTCATAGGTAATTGCGGTGGAGAAATCATCCTTTTATAAAATATTTAGGTGCACTAAAATAATTATAACATTGGTAAAACAAATAATTAAATGCCTTAAGTCATAAACAAATACAAAATACTATTTAAAGTCCCAACTTATTTATTATAGAGGTATAGTTAATAATATTATTCTAGGTTTAACTTTTGTATTCCATAACACTAAAGTAAAATAAAAACAGAAAGTAAATAAAAAGAAAAGGACAATACAAAATTAAATAAATAAAAGGTAAAGGCCTCCCTGGCCAACAGGGCCAAATGGCCTAGTCGGCCAGCCCATCTGGCCCCAACCAGCCCACCCCGGTCCACCCCACTCCCTCCATACCCCCTGGTCCCGTAACCCTAACCCCCACCCCGCACTCTCCCACTTCCTTGCCCCCACTCGCTCGCTTTCCCCTCCCCCGATCTGGATCGAGATCGGGGCGAGGACTCGAAGCCGCCCAACGCCGCCCCGCTGTGGTCGCCGTCACCTCGCCGCCCGGAGCCGCCTGGAGCGTCCTCGCCGGCCTGCCTCCTCCTCCTCGCCGGCCTGCTACCTCTTCGACGTGTCGTCTCCGTCCTCCTCCTCGCCCTCCCCCCCCCCCCCGTTGCCTTGTCCCTACGAACCCCGGTGAGGCCCTCGACCTCCTCCTCCTCCCCTTCTGGCCACGCTCGGTGCGCCACCGCGCACACGCACCCGCCGGCAGCCCCTTCGCCCGCAGATGCCCGTACCGTGCGCCCTCTGCTCCACCCCGCCGCGTGCCCCGACTGTGTCGGCCGCGCACACGCGCCGCGTGTGGCCATGCTCCCTGCTCCTCGAAGCTGGTCGCCCGCGGATCCTCCCCGCCCCTGGAGCCCCTCGTTAGCCGCTTGGTCGCTCCCTCGTCGGCCACCTCCGCCCCGTCACTGCCCATCATCGGCGTCGCCCTTCGTCGGCGCCGTCCGCTGCTGTCGGTCCGCGTACGCGCCCCCCTGCTTCCCCGTTTCCCAGCGACCTCCCCACCCCAGACCGGGTCCTCGCACGCGCGCCTGCCCGGGGGCGCGTCCTGCCTCGCTCCGGGGCCGCGCTCGTCGCGCCCGCGACCTCCCGTGGCCGCGCCCGGAGTTCTGCTCCCCTGCGCCTGCTCCACTCCCTCCGCGCCCTGGCCGCACCTACCTGCGCCCGGCCGCGCGTGCCCGCTCCGCCACCCTGCGCCACTCCGGCCGGTCGTGCCCTGCCGGCGCCGAACGCCGAGCCCCACCCCGCGGCTGGCCTCGCCCAGTGCCCAGTCGGGCCAACGCTCACGCCCGCGCCCGCACTGCCCAGTGCCCGCTAAGGCATGTGGGCCTTTGACATGTGGGACCGCCCTCAAAATGTTTATAAAAAATGAATTAAAAGAAATTATTATTAATAAATAAATAAATATGTTAATTAATTAATTAATTAATTAAATTAAGTGTATTTAATTAACCTAATTACTAATTAACCTAATTATATATTGTTAATTAATTAGACATTCAATGACATGCGGGACCCACACGTCAGTTTGACCCAGTCAACACCGTGTTGACTGTTGACGTCATGATGACGTCAGCATACACTATTCTGGATAATGTTAGAATTAAATAATTAAATAAATTCTAAAAATGATTAAATCTTTTAAAATTAATATAGAATAAACCGTAGCTCGGATGGAAAAAATTTATACATGAAAGTTGCTCAGAACGACGAGACGAATCCGGATACGCAGCCTGTTCGTCCGCCACACATCCCTAGCATAGAGAACACACACCTTTTCCACTCCGGATCACCTGTCTAAAAACGCGAAACACCGGGGATACTTTCCCGGTTGTTTCCCCCTCTCGCCGGTATCACCTCCTACCGCGTTAGGGCACTCCTAGCACCGTTACTTGACTTGTCATGCATCGTTATGCATCTGTTTGCAATTGTATTCATTGTTTCTTCCCCCTCTTCTCTCTGGTAGACTACGAGACTGACGCCGCTGCTGGTGCCCCGATCGACTGTGTTGATGACCCCTCCTTCTTGCCAGAGCATCCAGACAAACCCCCCTTTGATCACCAGATATCGCCTATTCTACCCTCTACTGCCTGCATTTAGAGTAGTGTAGCATGTTATTGTTTCGATTAATCCTATTCTGTTGCATAGCCTGTCATTGTTGCTACATCTGTTGATACCTTACCTGCAATCCTAAATGCTTAGTATAGGATGCTAGTTTACCATTAGTGGCCCTTCATTCTTGTCAGTCCACCTTGCTATACTATCGAGCCGCGATCACTCGGGAGGTGATCACGGGTATATACTTTACATACATACATACTATTCAGATGGTGACTAAAGTCGGGTTGGCTCATTGAGTACTCGCAAGTGATTCGGATGTGGGGGCTGGAAGGACAGGTGGCTCCATCCCGGTAGAGGTGGGCCTGGGTTCCCGACGGCCCCCGACTGTTACTTTGAGGTGGAGGGACAGGGCAGGTTGAGACCACCTAGGAGAGAGGTGGGCCTGGCCCTGGGCGGCGTTCGCGGTTACTTCATAATAACATGCTTAACGAGATCTTGGTATTTGATCTGAGTCTGCCACTAGCCTATACGCACTAACCAACTACGAGGGAACAGTTATGGGCACTTGACGTCGTGGTATCAGCCGAAGCCTTCTTGATGTCAGCGATTGAGCGGCGCGCGCCGGATTGGACTGGAACGCCTGCTCTTGTATTAGGGAGGCTAGGTCTGCTTTCGGCCGCCCTCACAACATGCATGTGTGCAATGGGCGATGGGCCCAGACCCCTGCGCCATAGGAGTTAGACCGACGTGCTGACCTCTCTGTTGTGCCTAGGTGGGGCTGCGACGTGTTGATCTTCCGAGGCCGGCATGACCCAGGAAAGTGTATAAAGGATAAGATGCATAAAGGATAAACATCACATGCAATCAATATAAGTGATATGATATGGCCATCATCATCTTGTGCTTGTGATCTCCATCTCCGAAGCACCGTCATGATCACCATCGTCACCGGTGCGACACCTTGATCTTCATCGTAGCATCGTTGTCGTCTCGCCAACTATTGCTTCTACGACTATCGCTACTGCTTAGTGATAAAGTAAAGCAATTACGGGGCGTTTGCATTTCATACAATAAAGCGACAACCATATGGCTCCTGCCAGTTGCCGATAACTTCGGTTACAAAACATGATCATCTCATACAATAAAATATAGCATCACGTCTTGACCATATCACAACATGCCCTGCAAAAACAAGTTAGACGTCCTCTACTTTGTTGTTGCAAGTTTTACGTGGCTGCTACGGGCTTAGCAAGAACCGTTCTTACCTACGCATCAAAAACCACAACGATAGTTTGTCAAGTTGGTGCTGTTTTAACCTTCGCAAGGACCGGGCGTAGCCACACTTGATTCATCTAAAGTGAGAGAGACAGACACCCGCCGGTCACCTTTAAGCAACGAGTGCTCGTAGCGGTGAAACCAGTCTCGCATAAGCGTACGCGTAATGTCGGTCCGGGCCGCTTCATCTCACAATACCGCCGAACCAAAGTATGACATGCTGGTAAGCAGTATGACTTATATCGCCCACAACTCACTTGTGTTCTACTCGTGCATATGACATCTACGCATAAAACCAGGCTCGGATGCCACTGTTGGAGAACGTAGTAATTTCAAAAAAATTCCTACGCACACGCAAGATCATGGTGATGGCATAGCAACGAGAGGGGAGAGTGTTCGTCCACGTACCCTTGTAGACCGTAAGCGGAAGCGTTATGACAACGCGGTTGATGTAGTCGTACGTCTTCACGATCCGACCGATCCAAGCACCGAACGTACGGCACCTCCGAGTTCAGCACACGTTCAGCTCGATGACGATCCCCGGGCTCCGATCCAGCAAAGCTTCGGGGATGAGTTCCGTCAGCACGACGGCGTGGTGACGATGATGATGTTCTACCGGCGCAGGGCTTCGCCTAAACTCCGCGACGATATGACCGAGGTGGAATATGGTGGAGGGGGGCACCGCACACGGCTAAGGAACGATCCGTAGATCAACTTGTGTGTTATGGGGTGCCCCCTGCCCCCGTATATAAAGGAGGGAGGGGGAGGTGCGGCCCGCCCCTTGGGGTGCGCCTGGAGGAGTCCTACTCCCACCAGGAGTAGGACTCCCCCCTCTTGCCTTGGTGGAGAAGGAAAGGGGGGAGGGGAAAGAGGAAAGGGGGGCGCCGCCCCCCCTTCCTTGTCCTATTCGGACTAGGGGGGAGGGGGCGCGCGGCCTGCCCTGGCCGGGCCTCCTCTTCTTCCTCATGGCCCACTAAGGCCCATTAACCCCCGGGAGGGTTCCGGTAACCCCCCGGTGTTTCGGTAAAATCCCGATTTCACCGGGAACCTTTCCGATGTCCAAACATAGGCTTCCAATATATCAATCTTTATGTCTCGACCATTTCGAGACTCCTCGTCATGTCCGTGATCACATCCGGGACTCCGAACAAACTTCGGTACATCAAAACTTATAAACTCATAATAAAACTGTCATCGTAACGTTAAGCGTGCGGACCCTACGGGTTCGAGAACTATGTAGACATGACCTAGAACCATTCTCGGTCAATAACCAATAGCGGAACCTGGATGCCCATATTGGTTCCTACATATTCTACGAAGATCTTTATCGGTCAAACCGCATAACAACATACGTTGTTCCCTTTGTCATCGGTATGTTACTTGCCCGAGATTTGATCGTCGGTATCCAATACCTAGTTCAATCTCGTTACCGGCAAGTCTCTTTACTCGTTCTGTAACACATCATCTTATAACTAACTCATTAGTTACAATGCTTGCAAGGCTTAGGTGATGAGTATTACCGAGAGGGCCCAGAGATACCTCTCCGACAATCGGAGTGACAAAACCTAATCTCGAATTATGCCAACCCAACATGTACCTTCGGAAACACCTGTAGAGCACCTTTATAATCACCCAGTTACGTTGTGACGTTTGGTAGCACACAAAGTGTTCTTCCGGTAAACGTGAGTTGCACAATCTCATAGTTGCAGGAACTTTGTATAAGTCATGAAGAAAGCAATAGCAACATACTAAACGATCAAGTGCTAGGCTAACGGAATGGGTCATGTCAATCACATCATTCTTCTAATGATGTGATCCCATTAATCAAATGACAACACATGTCTATGGTTAGGAAACATAACCATCTTTGATTAATGAGCTAGTCAAGTAGAGGCATACTAGTGACTATATGTTTGTCTATGTATTCACACATGTATCATGTTTCCGGTTAATACAATTCTAGCATGAATAATAAACATTTATCATGATATGAGGAAATAAATAATAACTTTATTATTGCCTCTAGGGCATATTTCCTTCAGTCTCCCACTTGCACTAGAGTCAATAATCTAGATTACATAGTAATGATTCTAACACCCATGGAGTCTTGGTGTTGATCATGTTTTGCTCGTGAGAGAGGCTTAGTCAACGGGTCTGCAACATTCAGATCCGTATGTATTTTGCAAATCTCTATGTCTCCCACTTGGACTTGGTCCCGAATGGAATTGAAGCGTCTCTTGATGTGCTTGGTCCTCTTGTGAAATCTGGATTCCTTTGCCAAGGCAATTGCACCAGTATTGTCACAGAAGATCTTCATTGGTCCCGATGCACTAGGTATGACACCTAGATCGGAAATGAACTCCTTCATCCAGACTCCTTCATTTGCTGCTTCCGAAGCAGCTATGTACTCCGCTTCACATGTAGATCCCGCTACGACGCTTTGTTTAGAACTGCACCAACTTACAGCTCCACCGTTTAATAAAAACACGTATCCGGTTTGCGATTTAGAATCGTCCGGATCAGTGTCAAAGCTTGCATCGACGTAACCGTTTACGACTAGCTCTTTGTCACCTCCATATACGAGAAACATATCCTTAGTCCTTTTCAGGTATTTCAGGATGTTCTTGACCGCTGTCCAGTGATCCACTCCTGGATTACTTTGGTACCTTCCTGCCAAGCTTATTGCTAAGCATACGTCAGGTCTGGTACACAGCATTGCATACATGATAGAGCCTATGGCTGAAGCATAGGGAACATTTTTCATTTTCTCTCTATCTTCTGCTGTGGTCGGGCATTGAGTTTGACTCAACTTCACACCTTGTAGCACAGGCAAGAATCCTTTCTTTGCCTGATCCATTTTGAACTTTTTCAAAATTTTGTCAAGGTATGTGCTTTGTGAAAGTCCTATTAAGCGTCTTGATCTATCTCTATAGATCTTGATGCCCAATATGTAAGCAGCTTCACCGAGGTCTTTCATTGAAAAACTTTTATTCAAGTATCCTTTTATGCTATCCAGAAATTCTATATCATTTCCAATTAATAATATGTCATCTACATATAAAATTAGAAATGCTACAGAGCTCCCACTCACTTTCTTGTAAATACAGGCTTCTCCAAAAGTCTGTATAAAACCATATGCTTTGATCACACTATCAAAGCGTTTATTCCAACTCCGAGATGCTTGCACCAGTCCATAAATGGAACGCTGGAGCTTGCACACTTTGTCAGCACCTTTTGGATCAACAAAACCTTCCGGCTGCATCATATACAACTCTTCTTCTAGAAATCCATTCAAGAATGCAGTCTTGACATCCATTTGCCAAATTTCATAATCATGAAATGCAGCAATAGCTAACATGATTCGGACGGACTTAAGCATCGCTACGGGTGAGAAAGTCTCATCGTAGTCAACCCCTTGAACTTGTCGAAAACCTTTTGCAACAAGTCGAGCTTTATAGACAGTTATATTACCATCAGCGTCAGTCTTCTTCTTAAAGATCCATTTATTCTCAATGGCTTGCCGATCATCGGGCAAGTCAACCAAAGTCCATACTTTGTTTTCATACATGGATCCCATCTCAGATTTCATGGCTTCTAGCCATTTTGCGGAATCCGGGCTCATCATCGCTTCCTCATAGTTCGTAGGTTCATCATGGTCAAGTAACATGACTTCCAGAATAGGATTACCGTACCACTCTGGTGCGGATCTTACTCTGGTAGACCTACGAGGTTCAGTAGAAACTTGATCTGAAGTTTCATGATCATTATCATTAGCTTCCTCACTAATTGGTGTAGTTGTCACAGGAACCGGTTCTCGTGATGAACTACTTTCCAATAAGGGAGTAGATACAGTTATCTCATCAAGTTCTACTTTCCTCCCACTCACTTCTTTCGAGAGAAACTCCTTCTCTAGAAAGGATCCATTCTTAGCAACGAATGTCTTGCCTTCGGATCTGTGATAGAAGGTGTACCCAATAGTCTCTTTTGGGTATCCTATGAAGACACATTTCTCCGATTTAGGTTCGAGCTTATCTGGTTGAAGTTTCTTCACATAAGCATCGCAGCCCCAAACTTTAAGAAACGACAACTTTGGTTTCTTGCCAAACCACAGTTCATAAGGCGTCGTCTCAACGGATTTTGATGGTGCCCTATTTAACGTGAATGCGGCCGTCTCTAAAGCATAACCCCAAAATGATAGCGGTAAATCAGTAAGAGACATCATAGATCGCACCATATCCAGTAAAGTACGATTACGACGTTCGGACACACCATTTCGTTGTGGTGTTCCAGGTGGCGTGAGTTGCGAAACTATTCCACATTGTTTCAAGTGTAGGCCAAACTCATAACTCAAATATTCTCCTCCACGATCAGATCGTAGAAACTTTATTTTCTTGTTACGATGATTTTCCACTTCACTCTGAAATTCTTTGAACTTTTCAAATGTTTCAGACTTGTGTTTCATCAAGTAGATATACCCATATCTGCTCAAATCATCTGTGAAGGTGAGAAAATAACGATACCCGCCGCGAGCCTCAACATTCATTGGGCCACAAACATCAGTATGTATGATTTCCAACAAATCAGTTGCTCGCTCCATAGTTCCGGAGAACGGCGTTTTAGTCATCTTGCCCATAAGGCACGGTTCGCAAGTACCAAGTGATTCATAATCAAGTGATTCCAAAAGTCCATCAGTATGGAGTTTCTTCATGCGCTTTACACCGATATGACCCAAACGGCAGTGCCACAAATAAGTTGCACTATCATTATTAACTCTGCATCTTTTGGTTTCAACACTATGAATATGTGTATCACTACTATCGAGATTTAATAAAAATAGACCACTCTTCAAGGGTGCATGACCATAAAAGATATTACTCATATAAATAGAACAACCATTATTCTCTGATTTAAATGAATAACCGTCTCGCATCAAACAAGATCCAGATATAATGTTCATGCTCAACGCTGGCACCAAATAACAATTATTCAGGTCTAAAACTAATCCCGAAGGTAGATGTAGAGGTAGCGTGCCGACCGCGATCACATCGACTTTGGAACCGTTTCCCACGCGCATCGTCACCTCGTCCTTGGCCAGTGCTCGCTTATTCCGTAGTCCCTGTTTCGAGTTGCAAATATTAGCAACAGAACCAGTATCAAATACCCAGGTGCTACTACGAGCTCTAGTTAGGTACACATCAATAACATGTATATCACATATACCTTTGTTCACTTTGCCATCCTTCTTATCCGCCAAATACTTGGGGCAGTTCCGCTTCCAGTGACCAGTCTGCTTGCAGTAGAAGCACTCAGTTTCAGGCTTAGGTCCAGACTTGGGTTTCTTCTCTTGAGCAGCAACTTGCTTGCTGTTCTTCTTGAAGTTCCCCTTCTTCTTCCCTTTGCCCTTTTTCTTGAAACTAGTGGTCTTGTTGACCATCAACACTTGATGCTCCTTCTTGATTTCTACCTCCGCAGCTTTTAGCATTGCGAAGAGCTCGGGAATAGTCTTGTTCATCCCTTGCATATTATAGTTCATCACAAAGCTCTTGTAGCTTGGTGGCAGTGATTGGAGAATTCTGTCAATGACGCTATCATCCGGAAGATTAACTCCCAGTTGAATCAAGTGATTATTATACCCAGACATTTTGAGTATATGCTCACTAACAGAACTATTCTCCTCCATCTTGCAGCTGTAGAACTTATTGGAGACTTCATATCTCTCAATCCGGGCATTTGCTTGAAATATTAACTTCAACTCCTGGAACATCTCATATGCTCCATGACGTTCAAAACGTCGTTGAAGACCCGGTTCTAAGCCGTAAAGCATGGCACACTGAACTATAGAGTAGTCATCAGCTTTGCTCTGCCAGACGTTCTTAACGTCGTCAGTTGCATCAGCAGCAGGCCTGGCACCCAGCGGTGCTTCCAGGACGTAACTTTTCTGTGCAGCAATGAGGATAATCCTCAGGTTACGGACCCAGTCCGTGTAATTGCTACCATCATCTTTCAACTTTGCTTTCTCAAGGAACGCATTAAAATTCAACGGAACAACAGCACGAGCCATCTATCTACAAACAAACATAGACAAGCAAAATACTATCAGGTACTAAGTTCATGATAAATTTAGGTTCAATTAATCATATTACTTAAGAACTCCCACTTAGACAGACATCTCTCTAGTCATCTAAGTGATCACGTGATCCAAATCAACTAAACCATAACCGATCATCACGTGAGATGGAGTAGTTTTCAATGGTGAACATCATTATGTTGATCATATCTACTATATGATTCACGCTCGACCTTTCGGTCTCCGTGTTCCGAGGCCATATCTGCATATGCTAGGCTCGTCAAGTTTAACCTGAGTATTCCGCGTGTGCAAAACTGTCTTGCACCCGTTGTAGATGGACGTAGAGCTTATCACACCCGATCATCACGTGGTGTCTGGGCACGACGAACTTTGGCAACGGTGCATACTCAGGGAGAACACTTCTTGATAATTTTAGTGAGAGATCATCTTAAAATGCTACCGTCAATCAAAGCAAGATAAGATGCATAAAGGATAAACATCACATGCAATCAATATAAGTGATATGATATGGCCATCATCATCTTGTGCTTGTGATCTCCATCTCCGAAGCACCGTCATGATCACCATCGTCACCGGCGCGACACCTTGATCTTCATCGTAGCATCGTTGTCGTCTCTCCAACTATTGCTTCTACGACTATCGCTACCGCTTAGTGATAAAGTAAAGCAATTACAGGGCGTTTGCATTTCATACAATAAAGCGACAACCATATGGCTCCTGCCAGTTGCCGATAACTTCGGTTACAAAACATGATCATCTCATACAATAAAATATAGCATCACGTCTTGACCATATCACATCACAACATGCCCTGCAAAAACAAGTTAGACGTCCTCTACTTTGTTGTTGCAAGTTTTACGTGGCTGCTACGGGCTTAGCAAGAACCGTTCTTACCTACGCATCAAAAACCACAACGATAGTTTGTCAAGTTGGTGCTGTTTTAACCTTCGCAAGGACCGGGCGTAGCCACACTCGATTCAGCTAAAGTGAGAGAGACAGACACCCGCCGGTCACCTTTAAGCAACGAGTGCTCGTAGCGGTGAAACCAGTCTCGCGTAAGCGTACGCGTAATGTCGGTCCGGGCCGCTTCATCTCACAATACCGCCGAACCAAAGTATGACATGCTGGTAAGCAGTATGACTTATATCGCCCACAACTCACTTGTGTTCTACTCGTGCATATGACATCTACGCATAAAACCAGGCTCGGATGCCACTGTTGGAGAACGTAGTAATTTCAAAAAATTTCCTACGCACACGCAAGATCATGGTGATGGCATAGCAACGAGAGGGGAGAGTGTTCGTCCACGTACCCTCGTAGACCGTAAGCGGAAGCGTTATGACAACGCGGTTGATGTAGTCGTACGTCTTCACGATCCGACCGATCCAAGCACCGAACGTACGGCACCTCCGAGTTCAGCACACGTTCAGCTCGATGACGATCCCCGGGCTCCGATCCAGCAAAGCTTCGGGGATGAGTTCCGTCAGCACGACGGCGTGGTGACGATGATGATGTTCTACCGGCGCAGGGCTTCGCCTAAACTCCGCGACGATATGACCGAGGTGGAATATGGTGGAGGGGGGCACCGCACACGGCTAAGGAACGATCCGTAGATCAACTTGTGTGTTATGGGGTGCCCCCCTGCCCCCGTATATAAAGGAGGGAGGGGGAGGTGCGGCCGGCCCCCTTGGGGTGCGCCTGGAGGAGTCCTACTCCCACCGGGAGTAGGACTCCCCCCTCTTGCCTTGGTGGAGAAGGAAAGGGGGGAGGGGAAAGAGGAAAGGGGGGCGCCGCCCCCCCTTCCTTGTCCTATTCGGACTAGGGGGGAGGGGGCGCGCGGCCTGCCCTGGCCGGCCCTCCTCTTCTCCCTCATGGCCCACTAAGGCCCATTAACCCCCGGGAGGGTTCCGGTAACCCCCCGGTGTTCCGGTAAAATCCCGATTTCACCCGGAACCTTTCCGATGTCCAAACATAGGCTTCCAATATATCAATCTTTATGTCTCGACCATTTCGAGACTCCTCGTCATGTCCGTGATCACATCCGGGACTCCGAACAAACTTCGGTACATCAAAACTTATAAACTCATAATAAAACTGTCATCGTAACGTTAAGCGTGCGGACCCTACGGGTTCGAGAACTATGTAGACATGACCTAGAACCATTCTCGGTCAATAACCAATAGCGGAACCTGGATGCCCATATTGGTTCCTACATATTCTACGAAGATCTTTATCGGTCAAACCGCATAACAACATACGTTGTTCCCTTTGTCATCGGTATGTTACTTGCCCGAGATTTGATCGTCGGTATCCAATACCTAGTTCAATCTCGTTACCGGCAAGTCTCTTTACTCGTTCTGTAACACATCATCTTATAACTAACTCATTAGTTACAATGCTTGCAAGGCTTAGGTGATGAGTATTACCGAGAGGGCCCAGAGATACCTCTCCGACAATCGGAGTGACAAAACCTAATCTCGAATTATGCCAACCCAACATGTACCTTCGGAAACACCTGTAGAGCACCTTTATAATCACCCAGTTACGTTGTGACGTTTGGTAGCACACAAAGTGTTCTTCCGGTAAACGTGAGTTGCACAATCTCATAGTTGCAGGAACTTTGTATAAGTGATGAAGAAAGCAATAGCAACATACTAAACGATCAAGTGCTAGGCTAACGGAATGGGTCATGTCAATCACATCATTCTTCTAATGATGTGATCCCATTAATCAAATGACAACACATGTCTATGGTTAGGAAACATAACCATCTTTGATTAATGAGCTAGTCAAGTAGAGGCATACTAGTGACTATATGTTTGTCTATGTATTCACACATGTATCATATTTCCGGTTAATACAATTCTAGCATGAATAATAAACATTTATCATGATATGAGGAAATAAATAATAACTTTATTATTGCCTCTAGGGCATATTTCCTTCAGCCCGATCCTCAAGTTGCTTCTTCTTCTCATTCAGTTCATTGATTGCCTGACTGGTATAGGCCATGTCATGAGACATCTTGCCATCTTGATAGTCAAAAAGGTTGGACACATCTTCCACCAACTGGCTGTAGTTGTTTGACAGGAACTCAATTTCCTTCTTTAAATTGCCCACCTCTTTCTCACGAGCTTGTTTGTCCTTCACCCTACCCAAGTTCTGCTCATGGTACATGTCCCAAATCCTTGCTAGGCACCTTGTAGAATCTCTGGCCAAGGACCATCCACCCACTCCACCACCCCACAGTTGACACCTTCATCCTACAGAGCACACACCACACATCACATATAACTCAAGTCATTTAACTGCAATCCTATGCTTACTTAAATGCTCTCTGAATTCAGCTAACATAATTCTTTCCAACTAAGCACACAACACACCTTATTTAGCAGCAGAGATAAATTCAGTTAACTCTGTTCTTTTCAGTTAACAGGGATATTTAGTTAACAGCTAACAGAATTTCAGATAACATGTGCTCTCAGGTTCAGTCATTTATTTAATTCAGTTAACTCAAGATCTACTTTCACATATATGCTGCACTTTTCAGTTTTAGTTCTAAACATAGCACACATCTCTGCACAACTTAATACCTGCTGCACCACACATCTCCAGCAGCAAAACACATCACACACCACACATCTCCAGCAGCAAAACACATCACACACCACACATTTCCACCAGCAAAGCAAACAAGTGTTCAAGATTTAATACCTGGTTGACAGGACAACCCAGAAATCTCCTCCCTGTCAAAGCACCTTCAAAAGCTACCATCTTCTTAGGCCTCTGATGATGCATCATGCACGTGGGCAAAGATTCAATGTGAGAACCACAGAAAGATGGATCCACCACACTGTCAGGGGTTTCCTGCAAAAGAAACTTGGAATCAAACCAAAAGCAACTTGGAATCACAAATTTGGATGAACTAACCCTAACCCTAACTCCGTTCCACCATTATGCACTTACAAAGAGTTGAGGATCCATTGAAACCATGCAGATGTCCTCGTCCGAGCTCTCCTCGTCAAACCAGGAAGGCATGGTCAAGTTCTACCGGCAGCAACGGCGGCGGCGGCGATGGCGATATGCTCAGAGCAGCAGTGAGAGGGAGAGGATGAGGAGGAGTGAGTGAGCGAGTGAGGAGGGAGAGGATGAGCGAGTGGCTGAGCTCGCTCACTTATTGGACCGACCGACAGGCGCCGTTCCGACCGCGGACGCGCCGTTAACGCGCGGCGGGCGTCGGTTGGCCAGCGTGGCACCTGAAACGTGGGCCAGGCCGGTCAGTTTGGTGCTTAGCGCGGGCGAAGCGGCCGCTTTTGAGACTTGGTAGTTTTTTGCCATGGATTAGGCAAAAACTGGTAGTTTTTCGCATAAAAACGTAGAGTGGTAGTTTTCTGTCACGTTTTCGTCAAATGTGATAGTTTTTGGTTAAATACTTGCTTATGTTCGATAAGATTTTGCACCCGGTTATCTTCAGTTCTGCTAAGAGTTGTAAAAGGCAAAATTCAACACATAAAAAAAAGATATTGATTTGAATGGAAGGAAACAAACGTGGAGTACTAATGTGAGTACCGAGGTACTAATACAACTCTAAACTCAGTTATGCGTGTGTATTGAGAAGCTCTTGGTCAATAATTTTTGTTTTGTAAATACCGAAATAAAAATAGAATACAACAAAATGAAAATAATTCAAACAATTCATTAGAGAATACAAAATGTGGCTTCCTGCAAAACAACCAAACTGAAACACAATTCTAAGATCGGGCGTCTGTTTTCACTCTACTCAGCGTTCCGGTCTAGGATGGCTAGCATCCCTTAGTTCGTGCACAAAAATTGGAGCATCCAAAGGAAAATATTGGTAAGTTACACTGAACAGATAATTTATTTTTCAAAACTACAGTTGGTAACTCATAAGCTACAGTGACTATTACCATCATCTACAAAGTTAGAAGCAACATGAGAAAACAAAACAAAATAAAATTAGTAGATCCAACCTACAGTACGAATCAGATCCAATTTTGCATTCATATTGATAGTACAGTAATAGTTACAGCCAAACACCAAAAAGAATATTACTACGGTAGTAGTTCTGAAACTGCTTTCTAGGAATAGTAATAGTTTTGGAAACACCAAAGGCTGTTTCCTTTGGCTAAGAAAAGCTCAAATCTTAATAGGTGTACAATCTTTTCCGCTTTTAGGCTTCATATGCATGATATAGTAGTCGTCACAGCCAAATACCAAAAGAGCTACTCCCTTCGTCCCATAATATAAGAACGTTCTTGACACTACACTAATGTCAAGAACGTTCTTAATCATTATGGGATGGAGGGAGTATTCATCATCAGAAGATTCAGTTTTACACGAGTAAATAGCATAAAACTACTACTTTACAAGCTATGGTTCCAAAAAACTACCGCTTTTAATTTTTTCGTTGATAACTACCAACTCATGGGTCGGCTGTTTCAAAAAACCCCAAATGTCCGTTACTTAAAAATTAAACCTGTTTATGACAGGTTGGGCCCGCACCTAAACATTCCGTCTATTTGACTGTGTGTTGACCGTTAACTGACATGTGGGGCCCACATGTCTGTTTCGTCTTCCTCTTCTCTTTCCCTCTTTCCTTTCTTCCTCCTCCCTCCCCTCCCCAGCCTCCCCATGGTCGTCAAAGGCTCCAGCAGCCGTGCTCGCCGGCCATCAGCTGTTTGTGGAGCTCGCCGGCCAGCAGCCAGGGCGCCACCGCGGATCTCCCTTCCGCCGCCCTTCGTCGTACGGGCGTGTACTCGGGCAGGAAGCAGGAGGAGGACCCGCGGCCGCCGGAGGACGCGGAGAACCCGTACATGCCGGAGCTGGACAGCCTGGCGTCCAAGGTGCGCGGCGGCGTGCACCGCGTGTGGTGCGTGGTCTCAGGCGGGATGTACGAGAACATGCTCTTCTTCCCCGTGGTGCAGCTGCTCAAGGATAGGTACCCCGGTGTGCTCGTCGACATGGTGGCGTCCGCGCGTGGGAAGCAGGCCACTGCCGGCCGCCGCCTCCTCTAGCCGAGCCGCGCCGGCACATGCGAGGCAGGGTGTGGCCGCAGCGCACACAGGCGAGGGCGGTGTGGCGGCGGCCACAGGCGAGGGGCGGCGTGGTGGTCGGCGCAGGCGAGGCAGAGCGTGGCGGCGGTCACGGGCGAGGGGCGGCGTGGCGACGACCACTGCGGCCGCGGCTCGTCGGCCGCAGGCGGTGCACGGCGTCGGCCCGGAGGAGGTGGCATCGCGGCCATGGCAGGTGCGCCGGAGGACCTGATTGCTTTTTTTGAAAACTTCCAGGGACCTGATTGCTTTTTTAGAAAATTTTCAGGGACCCGATTGCTTTTTCAGACACTGGCATGTGGCCCCCACATGTCAGTTAACGGTCAAACAAACGGTCAACCAAATGATGCGTTTAGTGGCGGGCTCGACCTGTCATAAACATGTTTAATTTTTTAACAAAGAGAATTTGGGGTTTTTTGAAACAGCCAACTCCTGAGTTGGTAGTTATCAGCGAAAAAAATAAATTTGGTAGTTTTTTGGAACCCTAACCCGTAAAGTAGTAGCTTTATGCTATTTACTCGTTTTACACCGAAGCTACAAATGGTTCTGCTACAGTTGAGTGTTGCTAGCTGCTACTCATTGCTCAGAGTCTTTTCCTCCTCACAGATCGTCCTTAACCCCATGAATCTCAAATAGGCACAACACTGCAGCTGTCCCGGAGTGGCTTCGTTTTCATCAGGTTCAGTAAGCTGCAGCTCAGCCTTAGCTTCAGTAAGCAGGAGGGAAAAACAAAGTCAGTGCTATCATTAACTTGGATGTGTATTCACATGAATAATAGTATGCATTACAGAAAGGGTACATGTTCGATCAGAAAAAAGAGTTTATGTTATGTGTAAATTTGAGGATCTCAGTACCAATTGACTCTATCAGCCATGAATTCAGTTACAACTCTTGAATTTCAGAGAAGAACTGAGAGGAAAGAGAGCAGAGGAGGAAGACAAGCTACAGAGAGAGAGAAGAACTAGCACGCCAAGCCAAGCCTAGGCCGAAGCCATCCGTCCAAGCCGCCTTCTGTTTTCCTCTTCCTGCTATTTGTAGGGCTTCTCCTTGCTACCGTCAGGGCAGGCCAGGCCCAAGGTGATGGCCCACTGTCCAACCCAACACGGGTCGCTGACAATCCCTCCCCCATAAGATTCGACTTGCCCCCAAGTCGATGTTGCAAAATGCCACCGGGATCCCATGGAGTTTGCGAAACTTCCTAAATCCAATCTTCAGCCTTGTGCACAAACTGATATTGTGTTGAACCTCCCGGATCCCATGTCGTCTGAAGTGTAGAAATACCAGGCCCCTGGCAGACATCATGTGTGCTTGCATGTTTTTCATGTGGCCAAACTGAAACAAAGCAATCACCTGGGTCCCATTGCAACTGTAACATTTGGACGATGCACTGATTCAGTTTATCTGCGGGAACATGTATGAACTCATTGACTGTGGCAACACCGAACGATCTGACAGCAACACAATTAGCCAGCAAGGCTGCTTGAACTTCACCATAATCCAATGCAAAACTTGTGTCACTGCTGATCAGTACCGCGAGCAAAAATTTAGGAACTGCAATGTAGGCATTCAGATCATAGCGGGCACCAATGTAAATGAACTCAACAGTGTGTCGACAAGGTGCAGTAAATGTGACAGCAGAAGATGGGAAGCAATACTTCGCTGACGCAAGACCAAATGTCCAGACAATTTCCCATGGCACCAATGCAAAACTGAATTTATCTTTACCGCTCACCATCTTCAGTGCAAAAGGTATCCCAACCAGCAAGAAGATAGAATTAATGAACATCAAATAATCCTTCCACTGCATCAGATCTATAGTTATCATATGAAGCACTGTACTGTTGCATTTAGCATAACAACCCTTTTCTTGGACATTAGCATCCTTGCAAAACTGGTCAACAGCCATGCTTGAACAAAAAATGTAGTCACACAGTAACCAAGCAACGTCACATAGAAAATGTTCAGATCCATCAATTCCGATAACCATTGATGAGGAGTATCAATACCATTGTTACACCCACAGCTCCTGCTGCTATACATACTGGACTAATTACTAGAGCTCGCGCACGCCAACTAAATTACCAGGTACTTTCGTTTCTTGGTAATGATTCTAATGTTCATGAGAATATGATGCTGCCTAAATTGGATACATTTGTTTTGCTTACAAATGAAGGGCCTAGCTTGGAGAAGGATGAACATTGGAGCAAGAACAAGCATGGAGATGATGGCATGCGCAAGGGGAACAAGAATGGAGTTACAAGAGATGATTTCAGGTCTTTGAAGTGACCATAACGAGTGCATGAAGCCTTGGACGAAATATACAAGATGTCACTTCATAAATTTCGTCCAGAGGCTATTATAGGTGTTGTGTCACCTTTTTATTGGCCCAGGCCCATGTAATTTCGAAATACATAAGTATAGGCTATTTTTAGAGTCCGTATGTGTGCGGAAACAAGAGATAGGGTTGATTTCGGACCCCTCCACCAAGGGCCACGAAATTCCCCCTCTCTTCCTCCATATATACAGTCCTTAGGGCACCGTTTAGACTTTGAGTTTTGTTTAGATTAAAGTTCGCCATAGTTGCAACTTCGCGTACTTCGTTTGTGTTCAACGACCAGACAAAGGCGTCACAGAACCCCACCTTGATCAATAAAGCTTTCATCTTATATTCGCAATATCCATATTGCAATCTCAACTTCTTTCTTGTTCTTCGTTTGCTCGCAGGAAACAGACCCTCGTGGTCAGGTTGATCGTGCTCCGGCGTGGTCAATAACCTCTCGGAGTTGGTTTAGCGATTGCTAAGGCGCGACGTCCTCGCACGTTCGTAGTCGGATCGTCAAAGTCGACTTCCCCCAAAGCGATATCCATCATCTCATCGAAAGACGGGACACCTTTGCCTCTATCAAGTGGTATCAGATTTCCAGGTTGCTCGGTAGTTTTTCGTAGTTTAGATCGAGTCTTTTCTTCATACCTATAGTCCACGAAAAAGCCACAAAAAAATTAGGGTTAGTTCATCATATTGAAGGAAATATGCCCTAGAGGCAATAATAAAGTTATTATTTATTTCCTTATTTCATGATAAATGTTTATTATTCATGCTAGAATTGTATTAACCGGAAACATAATACATGTGTGAATACATAGACAAACAGAGTGTCACTAGTATGCCTCTACTTGACTAGCCTGTTAATCAAAGATGGTTATGTTTCCTAACCATGGACAAAGAGTTGTTATTTGATTAACGGGATCACATCATTAGTTGAATGATCTGATTGACATGACCCATTCCGTTAGCTTAGCACCCGATCGTTTAGTATGTTGTTATTGCTTTCTTCATGACTTATACATGTTCCTATGACTATGAGATTATGCAACTCCCGGAGGAACACTTTGTGTGCTACCAAACGTCACAACGTAACTGGGTGATTATAAAGGTGCTCTATAGGTGTCTCCAAAGGTACTTGTTGGGTTGGCGTATTTCGAGATTAGGATTTGTCACTCCGAATGTCGGAGAGGTATCTCTGGGCCCACTCGGTAATGCACATCACTTAAAGCCTTGCAAGCATTGCAACTAATGAGTTAGTTGTGGGATGATGTATTATGGAACGAGTAAAGAGGCTTGCCGGTAACGAGATTGAACTAGGTATTGAGATACCGACGATCGAATCTCGGGCAAGTAACATACCAATGAAAAAGGGAACAACGTATGTTGTTATGCGGTTTGACCGATAAAGATCTTCGTAGAATATGTGGGAGCCAATATGGGCATCCAGGTCCCGCTATTGGTTATTGACCGGAAACGTGTCTCGGTCATGTCTACATAGTTCTCGAACCCATAGGGTCCGCACGCTTAACGTTTCGTTGACGATATAGTATTATATGAGTTATGTATGTTGGTAACCGAATGTTGTTCGGAGTCCCGGATGAGATCATGGACATGACGAGGAACCCCGGAATGGTCCGGAGATAAAGTTCGATATATGGGATAATAGTGTTTGATCCCCGAAAGGGTTCCGGAATTCACCGGAAGGAGTTCCGGATGTTTCCCGAAATGTTTGGGTATGAGAACACGTTATTTGGGCCAAAGGGGAAAGCCCACAAGGTTTTTGGAAAGCGCAAAAGGAAGTTTTGCGGAGTCCAGACGCCGGGAACCCTGGCGTCTGGCCCTGGAGTCCGAGAAGGACTCTTGCCTTTCGGGTGAAACCGACTTTGTGGAGGCTTTTACTCCAAGTTTCGACCCCAAGGCTCAACATATAAATAGAGGGGTAGGGCTAACACCAAAGAGACATCAAGAAACACCAAGCCGTGTGCCGGCAACCCCGTCCCCTCTAGCTTATCCTCCGTCATAGTTTCCGTAGTGCTTAGGTGAAGCCCTGCGGAGATTGTTCTTCACCAACACCGTCACCACGTCGTCGTGCTGCCGGAACTCATCTACTACTTTGCCCGTCTTGTTGGATCGAGAAGGCGAGGACGTCATCGAGCTGAACGTGTGCGGAACTCGGAGGTGCCGTGCGTTCGGTACTTGAATCGGTCGGATCGTGAAGACGTACGACTACATCAACCGCGTTGATAAACGCTTCCGCTTAGCGATCTTCAAGGGTATGAAGATACACTCCCCCTCTCGTTGCTATGCCATCACCATGATCTTGCATGTGCGTAGAAAATTTTTGAAATTACTACGTTCCCCAACAGTGGTATTAGAGCCTGGTTTTATGCGTAGATGTCATATGCACGAGTAGAACACAAGTGAGTTGTGGGCGATACAAGTCATACTGCTTACCAGCATGTCATATTTTGGTTCGACGGTATTGTGAGATGAAGTGGCCCGGACCGACATTACGCGTACGCTTACGCGAGACTGGTTTCACCGTTACGAGCACTTGTGCTTAAAGGTGGCTGGCGGGTGTCTGTCTCTCTCACTTTAGTTGAACCGAGTGTGGCTACGCCCGGTCCTTGCGAAGGTTAAAACAGCACTAACTTGACGAACTATCGTTGTGGTTTTGATGCGTAGGTAAGAACGGTTCTTGCTCAGCCCGTAGCAGCCACGTAAAATTTGCAACAACAAAGTAGAGGACGTCTAACTTGTTTTTGCAGGGCATGTTGTGATGTGATATGGTCAAGATGTGATGCTATATTTTATTATATGAGATGATCATGTTTTGTAACCGAAGTTATCGGCAACTGGCAGGAGCCATATGGTTGTCGCTTTATTGTATGAAATGCAAACGCCCTGTAATTGCTTTACTTTATCACTAAGCGGTAGCGATAGTCGTAGAAGCAATAGATGGCGTAACGACAACAATGCTACGATGGAGATCAAGGTGTCGCGCCGGTGACGATGGTGATCACGACGGTGCTTCGGAGATGGAGATCACAAGCACAAGATGATGATGACCATATCATATCACTTATATTGATTGCATGTGATGTTTATCCTTTATGCATCTTATCTTGCTTTGATTGACGGTAGCATTTTAAGATGATCTCTCACTAATTATCAAGAAGTGTTCTCCCCGAGTATGCACCTTTGCCAAAGTTCGTCGTGCCCAGACACCACGTGATGATCGGGTGTGATAAGCTCTACGTCCATCTACAACGGGTGCAAGCCAGTTTTGCACACGCGGAATACTCAGGTTAAACTTGACAAGCCTAGCATATGCAGATATGGCCTCGGAACACAGAGACCGAAAGGTCGAGCGTGAATCATATAGTAGATATGATCAACATAATGATGTTCACCATTGAAAGCTAATCCATTTCACGTGATGATCGGACATGGTTTAGTTGATTTGGATCACGTGATCACTTAGATGACTAGAGAGATGTCTGTCTAAGTGGGAGTTCTTAAGTAATATGATTAATTGAACTTAAATTTAACATTAACTTAGTCGTGGTAGTATTTTGCAAATTATGTTGTAGATCAATAGCTTGCGTTGTTGCTTTCATATGTTTATTTTGATATGTTCCTAGAGAAAATTGTGTTGAAAAGTGTTAGTAGCAATGATGCGGATTGTATCCATGATCTGAGGTTTATCCTCATTGCTGCGCAGAAGAATTATGTCCTTGATGCACCGCTAGGTGACAAACCTATTGCAGGAGCAGATGCAGACGCTATGAACGTTTGGCTAGCTCAACATGATGACTACTTGATAGTTTAGTGCACCATGCTTAACGGCTTAGAATCGGGACTTCAAAGACGTTTTGAACGTCATGGACCATATGAGATGTTCCAGGAATTGAAGTTAATATTTCAAGCAAATACCCGAGTTAAGAGATATGAAGTCTCCAACAAGTTCTATAGCTAAAAGATGGAGGAGAATCGCTCAACTAGTGAGCATGTGCTCAGATTGTCTGGGTACTACAATCGCTTGAATCAAGTGGGAGTTAATCTTACAGATAAGATAGTGATTGACAGAATTCTCTAGTCACCACCACCAAGTAAGTAGAACTTCGTGATGAACTATAATGCAAGGGATGACGAAAACGATTCTCGAGCTCTTCGTGATGCTGAAATCGACGAAGGTAGAAATAAAGAAAGAGCATCAAGTGTTGATGATTGACAAGACCACTAGTTTCAAGAAAAGGGCAAAGGGAAAGAAAGGGAACTTCAAGTAGAATGGAAAGCAAGTTGTCACTCCCGTGAAGAAGACCAAAGCTGGACCAAAGCCTGAAACTGAGTGCTTACACTGCAAAGGAAATGGTCACTGGAAGCGGAAATGCCCTGAATATTTGGTGGATAAGAAGGATGGCAAAGTGAACAAGGGTATATTTGATATATAGGTTATTGATGTGTGCCTTACTAGTGTTTATGGTAGCCCCTGAGTATTTGATACTTGTTCGGTTGCTAAGATTAGTATATCGAAATAGGAGTTGCAGAATAAACAGAGACTAGTAGAAGGGGAAGTGACGATGAGTGTTGGAAGTAGTTCCAAGATTGATATAATCATCATCGCACACTCCCTATACTTTCGGGATTAGTGTTAAACCTAAATAAATGTTATTTGGCGTTTGCCTTGAGCATGAATATGATTTGATCATGTTTATTGTGATACAGTTATTCATTTAAAGTTAGAGAATAATTGTTATTCTGTTTACATGAATAAGACCTTCGATGGTCATACACCCAATGAAAATAGTTTGTTGGATCTCGATCGTGTGGTACACATATTCATAATATTGAAACCAAACGATGTAAAGTTAATAATGATAGTGCAACTTATTTGTGGCACTGCCGTTTAGGTCATATTGGTGTAAAGCGCATGAAGAAACTCCATAAAAGATGGATTTTCGGAATCACATGGTTATGAATCATTTGATGCTTGCGAACCGTGCCTTTTGGGCAAGATGACTAAAACTCCGTTCTCCGGAACAATGGAACAAGCTACTGACTTATTGGAAATAATACATACCGATGTATGCAATCCAATGAGTGTTGATGCTCGTGGCAAGTATCATTATTTTCTGACCTTCACAAGATGATTTGAGTAGATATGGGTATATCTACTTGATGAAACATAAGTCTGAAATAGTTGAAAGGTTCAAAGAATTTCAAAGTGAAGTGAAAAAATCATCGTAACAAGAAAATAAAGTTTCTGCGATCTGATCGCGGAGACAAATATTTGAGTTACGAGTTTGGTCTTCAATTAAAACAATGTGGAATAGTTTCACAGCTCACGCCACCTGGAACACCACAACGTTATGGTGTGTCCGAACGTCGTAACTGCACTTTATTGGATATGGTGCGATCTATGATGTCTCTTACTGATTTACCGCTAACGTTTTGGGGTTATGCATTAGAGACAGCTGCATTCACTTTAAATTGGGCACCATCAAAATCCGTTGAGACGACGCCTTATGAACTGTGGTTTGGCAAGAAACCAAAGTTGTCGTTTCTTAAAGCTTGGAGTTGCGATGCTTATATGAAAAAGGTTTTCAACCTGATAAGCTCGAACCCAAATCAGAGAAGTGCGTCTTCATAGAATACCCAAAGGTAACTATTGGGTACACCTTCTATCACAGATCCGAAGGCAAGTTATTCGTTGCTAAGATGGATCCTTTCTAGAGAAGAAGTTTCTCTCGAAAGAAGTGAGTGGGAGGAAAGTAGAACTTGATGAGGTAACTGTACCTACTCCCTTATTTGAAAGTAGTTCATCACAGAAATCTGTTCATGTGACTACTACACCAATTAGTGAGAAAGTTAATGATGATGATCATGAAACTTCAGATTAAGTTACTACAGAACCTCGTAGGTCTTCCAGAGTAAGATCCGCACCAGAGTGGTACGGTAATCCTGTTCTGGAAGTTATGTTACTAGACCATGACGAACCTACAAACTATGAAGAAGCGATGGTGAGCCCAGATTCCGCAAAATGGCTTGAGGCCATGAGATCTGAGATAAGATCCATGTATGAAAACAAAGTATGGACTTTGATTGACTTGCCCAATGATCGGCGAGACATTGAGATTAAATGGATCTTCAAGAGGAAGACGGACACTGATAGTGTTACTATCTACAAAGCTAGAATTGTCGCAAAAGGTTTTCGAGAAGTTCAAGGTGTTGACTACGATGAGAGTTTTTCACTCGTATCTATGCTTAAGTCTATCCGAATCATGTTAGCAATTGCCACATTTTATGAAATCTGGCAAATGGATGTCAAAAGTGCATTCCTTAATGGATTTATTAAAGAAGAGTTGTATATGATGCAACTAGAAGGTTTTGTCGATCCGAAAGGTGCTAACAAAATGTGCAAGCTCCAACGATCCATCAATGGACTGGTGCAAGCATCTCAGAGTTGGAATATACGCTTTGATAAGTTGATCAAAGCATATAGTTTTGTACAGACTTACGGTGAAGCCTGTATTTACAAGAAAGTGAGTGGGAGCACTACAGCATTTATGATAAGTATATGTGAATGACATATTGTTGGTCGGAAATAATGTAGAGTTATTCTGCAAAGCATAAAGGAGTGTTTGAAAGAAGTTTTTCAAAGAAAGACCTCGGTGAAGCTGCTTACATATTGAGCATCAAGATCTATAGAGATAGATCAAGACGCTTGATAAGTTTTTTTCAATGAGTACATACCTTGACAAGATTTTGAAGTAGTTCAAAATGGAACAGTCAAAGAAAGAGTTCTTGCCTGTGTTACAAGGTGTGAAATTGAGTAAGACTCAAAACCCGACCACGGCAGAAGATAGAAAGAGAATGAAAGTCATTCCCTATGCCTTGGCCATAGGTTCTATAAAGTATGCCATGCTATGTACCAGATCTATTGTATACCCTACACTGAGTTTGGCAAGGGAGTACAATAGTGATCTAGGAGTAGATCACTGGACAGCGGTCAAAATTATCCTTAGTGGAATAAGGATATGTTTCTCGATTATGGAAGTGACAAAAGGTTCGTCGTAAAGGGTTACGTCGATGCAAGTTTTGACACCGATCTGGATGACTCTAAGTCTCGATCTAGATACATATTGAAAGTGGGAGCAATTAGCTAGAGTAGCTCCGTACAGAGCACTGTAAACATAGAAAATTGCAAAATACATAACGGATCTGAATGTGAAAGACCCGTTGACTGAGATTCTCTCACAAGCAAAACAAGATCACACCTTAGTACTCTTTGGGTGTTAATCACATAGCGATGTGAACTAGATTACTGAATCTAGTAAACCCTTTGGGTGTTGGTCACATGGCGATGTGAACTATGGGTGTTAATCACATGATGATGTGAACTATCGATGTTAATCACATGGTGATGTGATCTAGATTATTGACTCTAGTGCAAGTGGGAGACTCAAGGAAATATGCCCTAGAGGCAATAATAAAGTTATTATTTATTTCCTTATTTCATGATAAATGTTTATTATTCATGCTAGAATTGTATTAACCGGAAACATAATACATGTGTGAATACATAGACAAACAGAGTGTCACTAGTATGCCTCTACTTGACTAGCCTGTTAATCAAAGATGGTTATGTTTCCTAACCATGGACAAAGAGTTGTTATTTGATTAACGGGATCACATCATTAGTTGAATGATCTGATTGACATGACCCATTCCGTTAGCTTAGCACCCGATCGTTTAGTATGTTGCTATTGCTTTCTTCATGACTTATACATGTTCCTATGACTATGAGATTATGCAACTCCCGTTTACCGGAGGAACACTTTGTGTGCTACCAAACGTCACAACGTAACTAGGTGATTATAAAGGTGCTCTATAGGTGTCTCCAAAGGTACTTGTTGGGTTGGCGTATTTCGAGATTAGGATTTGTCACTCCGAATGTCGGAGAGGTATCTCTGGGCCCACTCGGTAATGCACATCACTTAAAGCCTTGCAAGCATTGCAACTAATGAGTTAGTTGTGAGATGATGTATTATGGAACGAGTAAAGAGACTTGCCGGTAACGAGATTGAACTAGGTATTGAGATACCGACAATCAAATCTCGGGCAAGTAACATACCGATGACAAAGGGAAGAACGTATGTTGTTATGCGGTTTGACCGATAAAGATCTTCGTAGAATATGTGGGAGACAATATGGGCATCCAAGTCCCGCTATTGGTTATTGACCGGAAACGTGTCTCGGTCATGTCTACATAGTTCTCGAACCCGTAGGGTCCGCACGCTTAACGTTTCGTTGACGATATAGTATTATATGAGTTATGTATGTTGGTAACCGAATGTTGTTCGGAGTCCCGGATGAGATCATGGACATGACGAGGAACTCCGAAATGGTCCGGAGATAAAGTTTGATATATGGGATAATAGTGTTTGATCCCCGGAAGGGTTCCGGAATTCACCGGAAGGGGTTCCGGATGTTTCCCGAAATGCTTGGGTACGAGGACACGTTATTTGGGCCAAAGGGGAAAGCCCACAAGGTTTTTGGAAAGCGCAAAAGGAAGTTTTGCGGAGTCCAGGGGCCAGACGCCAGGGTCCCTGGCGTCTGGCCCTGGAGTCCGAGAAGGACTCTTGCCTTTCGGGTGAAACCGACTTTGTGGAGGCTTTTACTCCAAGTTTCGACCCCAAGGCTCAACATATAAATAGAGGGGTAGGGCTAGCACCAAAGAGACATCAAGAAACACCAAGCCGTGTGCCGGCAACCCCGTCCCCTCTAGTTTATCCTCCGTCATAGTTTCCGTAGTGCTTAGGCGAAGCCCTGCGGAGATTGTTCTTCACCAACACCGTCACCACGCCGTCGTGCTGCCGGAACTCATCTACTACTTCGCCCGTCTTGCTGGATCGAGAAGGCGAGGACGTCATCGAGCTGAACGTGTGCAGAACTCGGAGGTGCCATGCGTTCGATACTTGGATCGGTCGGATCGTGAAGACGTACGACTACATCAACCGCGTTGATAAACGCTTCCGCTTAGCGATCTTCAAGGGTATGAAGATACACTCCCCCTCTCGTTGCTATGCCATCATCATGATCTTGCATGTGCGTAGGAAAATTTTGAAATTACTATGTTCCCCAACACATATCTGAACCAGTCTGAGCCATTGCATAATCTTTTTTGTATTTGCGTTGTTGAATTTGCGGTTGCATCGTCGTGTCTAGTTGCTGGTCTTAGTGTCTAGTCCTTTAGAGTTTCGAGTTCTGTTCAAAGTTGTCACGCCGCCGCCGCATCATCATCATCACCGCTGCCATATACCACCATCGTCATCACCGCTGCCATATACCACCATTGTCATCACCGCTGCCATCTACCACCATCGACATCACCGCAGCCATATACCACATATCCACCTCCATCACGCCAATCCGAGTCCACATGCAACATATATCTGCCACCAGTCCGAGTTCCACCAGATTAATCTCCGCCACCAGTCTGAGTTCCACCAGATTCATCTCCGCCACTAGTCCTAGTCCGAGTCTAGTATTTGTTGCTTTGTTTTCGACTTCCAGATCATGCCATACTCTGAGTCATGATAGAGAAGGACTCCCGAACTTTCATGTTACCCGCAGTAGAAAAATAGCTCCAGTTTCATAAAAAAAAACTAAGTCTGGAAAATTCTGGCTCGACAGTTTCTAGACCATTTGTAGACTTTTTCGAAAAAAAATTGTTGCGGAGCAAAAAAAAAGAGAAAAAAAGTGCAAAAAAAAAGTGCAAAAAAAAGAGAGAAAAAATTCAGAGTGTGCTCCTCCCTTGTTTACGTGCAGCGCCGTGATTTTGTTAGTGTTCTAGGCTCATGTCTCTAGCACAGTCTAGCCTAGGACCAGCACAGTACCGTCGTTGAGCGTTTATTCAATTTTGCATCTCTGAATTGATTATTGCTGACCCTTTTTGCTACCATATTATAAGCCTTCCCAGCTCCACATACATCTACGTCGTGCGTTTGATTCTCCCTGGTAATCGCTCTATCCAAGCTTTGAGAGTGTTGACTACAATGGTTGCCGATCACCACCTGCTGCTGGGTAAGAACTGGTAGGAATTTGAGATTCGCTTGAAGGATTTGTGACACACCACCACCACCACCGCTTCCTAGTAGTTTGTAGAATCATATTATTTTGTGTTTCTATTGCTGCTAACCATGCCAGGATCACAAGCTGATGAGACTGATTGGGAGAACCTGACGAACAAACAGCTACATGATAAATTTCAGCAAATGATGAGTGGACAGGTGCAAGATGTGCTAAACAGATTTGATGAGGCCATTGAGAAGATAGATGGCATTGAGAAGACGTTCGAAACAACGCTTGATAGCAAGTTTAATGAATTGCTCGCGCGTTTTCCACAACCACCGCCGGCTGCACCTATCGCACCTATGCAACAACAACAACAATGCCTCCTTCCGAATCAGTATGGACGAGCGAAGCGTGTTCCTATTGAGGATGGCCAAACTTCTGGTGTTGCTGTTCCTGTTGTTGATGCTTCTTTGGCTCGTGCTACTGCTGCTGCTGGTACCCAGGAGGAGGATGAGTATGCGGATGATTATGAGGATGAGGTTGATCAATATCAGAACTACGTGCAGCCACCACCACCACCACCAGCAGGTCGACCTCAGGTATATATTCGTAATGGTAGGCCTGCAACACCACCACAGGTACGAGATGATGTCCATATTCCTAAACTGAAATTGAATATTCCACCATTTGAGGGTAGATATGTTCCTGATATATATCTTACTTGGGAGTTAGAAACTGAACAACGTTTTACATGTTTACAATATCCCGAGGAGAGACGGGTTGCTGCTGCTGTTTGTGCTTTCACTAGTTTTGCATGTGTATGGTGGTCTGAACATTGTAGATTATATCCTATTCCAGCTACTTGGGCTGCTTTGAAAACTGCTATGCATACTCGTTGGGTTCCACCATATTATCAACGTGAATTGCTTCAAAAATTGCAGCGTTTAAGACAAGGAAAAATTTCTGTAGAAGAATATTATCAGGAATTACAAACTGGCATGATTAGATGTGGTATTGTTGAGGAGAATGAAGCTATGCTTGCACGTTTTACGGGTGGATTAAATAGAGAGATTCAGACCATTCTAGAGTATAAGGAGTATACTAATATCACTCGTTTATTCCATCTTGCTTGTAAAGCTGAACGTGAAGTGCAGGATCGACAAGCAATGGCGCGCACTAACTTTTCTGCAGGTCGACCTTCCTCATGGACACTGCGTGCATCTTCTACTTCCACTGCACCAGCAACTCCATCAGGTGCCATCTCCAGCCGTGATACAAGAAAGCAGGTACAACCACCACCATCTGCCAAGAGCGCATCTGCCGGGCCTGCACAGAGCTCTTCTTCTTCCATGGGATCAACAGGGCACACAAGTGATATTATTTGTCGTCGTTGTAAGGGAAGAGGTCATTATGCGCGAGAATGCAAATCTCAGCGTGTGATGATTGCTACTGAGGATGGTGGGTGAGGGAGTCCCGGACTAGGGGGTGTCCGGATAGCCGAACTATCATGGTCGGTCGGACTCCAAGATTATGAAGATACAAGATTGAAGACTTCGTCCCGTGTCCGGATGGGACTTTCCTTGGCGTGGAAGGCAAGCTTGGCGATACGGATATGTAGATCTCCTACCATTGTAACCGACTTTCTGTAACCCTAGCCCTCTCCGGTGTCTACATAAACCGGATGGCTTTAGTCCATAGGACGAACAACAATCATACCATAGGCTAGCTTCTAGGGTTTAGCCTCCTTGATCTCGTGGTAGATCTACTCTTGTAACACACATCATCAATATTAATCAAGCAGGACGTAGGGTTTTACCTTCATCAAGAGGGCCCGAACCTGGGTAAAACATCGTGTCCCTTGTCTCCTGTTACCATCCGCCTAGACGCATAGTTCGGGACCCCCTACCCGAGATCCGCCGGTTTTGACACCGACATTGGTGCTTTCATCGAGAGTTCCTCTGTGCCGTCACCATCAGGAAGGATGCCTTTTCCCGTCTTTAAAGACGGCACCGTCGTCAAGGGAGCTTTGGCCGCCGGCCAGACTATCCGGCTCGACGGTTTTCTTATGACCGCCTGTTCGGCCACCGCTCCGACAATGACCTCTCAGGTCATTAAAAGCGATCTTCACGTCAGCTCTGAATTTGCTGAGCAGCTAGATCCGATTGAGCTCTCCTCTGTAAACGAGCTCTTGGATCGCATCGCCGCCCTGGGAGTCGCTACCGACTACGATCAGATTGGGCTTAAAACCGATCTGAGAGAAATTAACTCTCCCTAGGTTACCCACCACGTTGTTGTGGTAGAGGAAAAATGCGGCGACTCTTCTTCTATGTTAAAAACCAAATATGTCCGGATTCCTGATCCCTCCATGCCGGATTCCCACGAAGGGACGGACGCTAATCAAATACTGAACCTAAAGTCAGGCATCGGACCAGATTTGTTGGAAAGCGTCCAGCAAACCAAGCTTCCGAATCCGGAAGCTTGTTGGCCTTTGAGCCTCAGATCGGGCGGGGTTCCGAACTTGATTCCACCCGCCCACCCAAACATAAGCGATCTATCTCAAATACGGCAAGAGCCCGATGAAACAGTACATCATTACTGGGCCAGATTCCTCCTGGTTATGAACAGGATAAAGGACTACCGTGAAGAAAGCGCGATTTCAATCTTCTGCAACAATTGCACGGACAAGGGAATCATAAACGCCATCAGTCGTCGCAAAGTTACACGCTTCGCCGACCTAGCGACCATTGTACAAAAATACTGCGCGATGGAGAGTGCCTGGAAAACCGAAACTAGGTTTTGGGATAATCCGGCCCTGAATACAACCCCAGTCCGAAATAAAAGGGTGCGTCATACTCAAGCACCTGGGTTAAAAACCAAAAAGCAAAAAACCCCTAAAGGGTACGGAACCGTACTGGAGGGATGGCTCAACGGACCCTGCAAAATCCACAGTACGGAGGGCGCCACTCCAACACATAGCCTTCGAGCATGTTGGATATTACGGCAGGTGGCCAAAAGTGGCGAAGGCTTTTTAGCCCCGGGCAACCAACCCAGCAGCACCAGTACGGTATTAACAGTCTTCGAGACTTTCACATCAAATAACATGCGGAAACGAACAATCCGTAGCCTCGCCGAAGTCTACCAAGTAGCAACAACAAATCCATGGAGTGACACGGCTATCACCTTCAATGCCAGCGACGAACCTAAATTCCGAACAGCTAGAGCACCAGCCGCATTGGTCCTCAGTCCGATAGTGGACGACTTTCGTCTTACCAAGGTACTCATGGATGGCGGCAGCGGATTAAACCTCATCTACGAAGAAACTCTTCAAAAAATGGAAATTGACTGGAGCCGCATCGAGCGGAGCAGCACAACCTTCAGGGGAATAATCCCTAGTCGAGAAGTACGCTGCACAGGAAAAATCACACTAGATGTAGTGTTCGGCTCGCCGGACAATTACAGGTCCGAAGAGGTCACGTTCCAAGTGGCCCCATTCGGCAGCGGATATCACGCCTTGTTAGGGCGAGAGGCATTCACAATCTTCCAAGCTATACCCCATTACGGGTACATGAAGCTCAAAATGCCGGACCCAATGGAATAATCACTCTCGCCAGTGATCCAGATACAGCACTCCGCGCTGAAAATAAGATAGCCGCACTGGCCCTAGAGGCATTATCCGAAGCCCTAGCGGCAGAGGAACTAACTGCGCTGCGCTCCATGGTGGATAGGGACGATGTGATACTCGACAAGAGGTCCAAGTCCACCTCTTTTAAACCAGCAGACGAAATAGTCAAATTTCAGGTCCATCCAACGGACCCCACAAAGACGGCATCCATTGGGGCACAATTAAATCCTGATGTAGAAGCCGCACTACGAGAATTCCTTCGGGAAAATTGGGACATTTTTGCCTGGCACCCTTCAGACATGCCAGGAATCCCACGCAGGCTGGCAGAGCACAGCCTAAATATCCTAAAAGGATTCAAGCCAGTCAAACAAGCTCTTCGGCGATTTTCCGAACCCAAAAGACAGGCAATGGGAGAGGAGCTAGCCAAACTCTTAGAAGCCGGATTCATCAGAGATATCAAATATCCGGACTGGCTAGCCAACCTAGTAATGGTACCAAAAAAGGACAAATCCTGGCGCCTCTGCGTCGATTTCAAAGACCTTAACAAGGCCTGTCCAAAGGACCCTTTCCCTCTCCCTCGCATCGACCAAATCATCGATGCTACCGCAGGGCACGATTCATTGTGCTTCCTCGATGCATACTCCGGATACCATCAAATCAAGATGGCAGAAAAAGACCAGGCCGCAACGGCATTCATTACTCCATATGGGCCATTCTGCTTCAACACAATGCCCTTCGGACTCAAAAACGCCGGCGCAACATATCAGCGCATGATTCAGACATGTCTGGCTACCTAGATAGGCAAAACAGTAGAGGCATACGTAGACGATGTGGTCGTCAAGACCAAACACGTTGAAACTCTAGTAGACGACTTGAGGGTGACATTTGACAACCTCCGAGCATATGACATTAAGCTCAACCCGGAAAAATGTGTCTTCGGAGTACCAGCCGGAAAGCTTTTGGGCTTCATTGTATCCGGTAGAGGAATTGAAGCAAACCCAGCCAAGATCCGAGCTCTGTCACAATTGGATATCCCAAAAGACCTCAAGCAAATACAAAAACTAACTGGGTGCGTAGCGGCTCTAAGCCGCTTCATCTCCCGTTTGGGAGAAAAGGCTCTGCCCCTCTATCGCCTCCTCCGGCGCACCGAACACTTCGAATGGACGGATGCCGCCACGGCCGGACTCGAAGAAATCAAGGCCATACTGGCAACAAATCCGGTCCTGGCCGCGCCCAACCTGGGCGAACCTATGTTATTATATATCGCAGCAACACATCAAGTTGTCAGCGTGGTACTCGTCGTCGAACGAGAAACAGAAGGGCACAGATTCCCTCTTCAAAAACCAGTGTACTACGTATCCACTGTCTTAACTCCATGCAAGTCCCGGTACCCACATTATCAAAAGATAGCGTATGCGGTGTTCATGGCATCCCGGAAGCTGCGACACTACTTTCAAGAGTGTTCCATAACGGTGGCCTCCAAAGTACCTCTCAACGATATTATAAACAATCGCGACGCAACGGGCAGGATTGCAAAATGGGCCATTGAGCTCTTACCATTTGACATAACCTACAAACCACGGCGAGCTATAAAATCGCAAGTTCTGGCTGACTTCGTCGCCGAATGGACCGAAGCCGAACTCCCTAAAGAGTACGGCGCGTACTCCAATTGGATCATGCATTTCGACGGATCCAAAATGTTGGCTGGCTTGGGGGCTGGCGTCGTCTTGACATCCCCAACTGGAGACATAGTCCAATACGTACTTCAAATAATGTACATGGACTCCAACAACGCAGCCGAATACGAGGCCCTTCTACACGGCCTCCGGATGGCAATCTCCATGGGCATTCAACGCCTAGAGGTGCACGGGGATTCAAACCTCACAATATCCCAAGTAAATGGAGACTTTGACGCCAAAGATCCGAAAATGGCAGCTTACCGCAACGCCGTCCTAAAAATGTCAGCTCGGTTCGAAGGACTCGAATTCCACCATGTAGCACGGGATAATAACCAGGCAGCAGACGTGTTAGCACGCATCAGCGCAAAACGCGATGCCGTCCCTCCAAACATCTTCCTGGAACGGCTCTTTAAGCCATCCGTATTATGGGAAGAGGAGTCCGGAAATAACAATCCGGAGCCAGCTGCATCACCTAACTCAGACAATTCTGACACAATCGGCGACCCAACAAATGAAATAACACCTTCAGCCCACGAAATAATGGCAGTAATTGCCCCGTGGACGGAACCAATCCTAGCCTACTTAATTAGGCAGGAACTTCCTGAAGACCAAAATGAGGCCCGCTGCATAGTTCGGCGATCTAAAGCCTACAAGGTCCATGAGGGAGAACTTTATAAGAAAAGCACAACCGGAGTCCTTCAAAGGTGTATCTCCGAAGAGGAAGGGCGAAATCTCCTGGCTGAAATTCACGCTGGACTCGGCGGGCACCACGCTGCAGCCCGGGCCCTTGTAGGCAAGGCCTTCCGTACATGATTTTATTGGCCGACAGCCCGGGCAGATGCTCAGGACTTAGTCCAACGATGCGTCGGTTGCCAGCTCTTTGCTAATCAGAGCCACATGCCACCCACCGCCCTCAAAACTATACCCATCACCTGGCCGTTCGCGGTCTGGGGGCTTGACATGGTTGGACCCCTTAAAGGGGGAACCCACAAGCACAAATACTTATTGGTCATGATGGACAAATTCACCAAATGGATTGAAGCCAAGACGGTTAAAACGGCAGAATCCGGACCTGTGATAGATTTTATATCCGGGGTAGTACACCGTTTTGGCGTCCCCCACAGCATCATCACTGATAATGACACGAATTTCACGGCCGACGAGGTTAAACTCTGGTGCAAAAATATGGGCATCAAGCTCGACTACGCTTCAGTCTATCACCCCCAAACTAACGGTCAAGTCGAGCGAGCAAATGGTCTAATCATGAGCGGCATCAAACCCAGACTAGTGCGGTCCCTCAAGGAATCTAACACGCATTGGGTAGAGGAGCTCGACTCCGTACTCTGGGGGCTGCGGACCACGCGAAACCGAACTACCGGATTCACACCATTTTTTATGGTGTACGGCGCAGAGGCAGTTCTGCCCTGCGATATAATTCATGACTCACCTCGCGTGCGCATGTACGAAGAAAGAGAAGTCGAGCTGGATCGGCAGGACAGTTTGGACGCCTTAGAGGAGTAGCGGGACGTGGCAAAAGCTCGTTCCGCATTTTATCAATAGCAGGCTCGAAGATATCAAAGCAGAGAAGTACGGGCCAAAGCTTACAATGTTGGCGAACTTGTTCTACGCCTACCGGACAAGAAAAAGGACAAACTTAAGCCCAAGTGGGAAGGTCCCTTCATCATCGACCAAGTCCTGACCGGCGGAGCATACCGTCTACGTAACGCATCTGACAACCGACTCGAGCCGAACCCATGGAACGCAAGATTCTACGCCTAACGCCGGACTCAGAGTTCGTCTCACTCCTCCGTCCACCTTTTTACATTTTCACTGTCTCTTGTCCCCCTCCTTCTTCCCACTTTTTTTTCAATACCTTTGATAGGCTGATTTGCGCATTGTTCGCACACATTTGATGTGCTCCTAGCACTCATTATACCTGGGGGCTTCTTTAACAGAAGCTTATTTATACGGGCTTCATGCCCAACACATGTGTCATACTTCCGCATGTACCTTTTATTCACCATTATATGCATCGATATGACTTAAGTTTTGGCCAAGCTGGGTTGCCTGGCTCCTGTGCTTACCCCTACGTTCCCGATTGTTCGGCTAGGAGGTAAAGGGAGCACCTTTGCGATTGTTACTGCCGGGTCAGCCGGATGTGTACCTCAGACTGGGTGAAGCCGAAAGCTAGCGTTCTTAAGAGAATATTCGGTCGGTGACTTGAAATATGATTTATTACTTACTTATTTATTTGCCCCCAGATGCTTTTTCTGCTATTTTCGCAGTCCGAACATGCACTTTAGGGCATGCCTCCCAGGGAAAGGAACCCTTAACGGAACTATTCTCCCTGGAAGATGTTTCTTACTAACTATGTAATATAACATAGCTAGTTGGGCACTTTTCTGATAAAGCAATTATGACCCCGACGCCTTGTCTCCACGCATGCCCCGGTTCTTCTATAACCGTAAGGGTATTCGGACACACTCCGGACTGTTGGGTCCCGAGGTTGAAGCGAAAAGGTCCGCAAAGACAAACGATCTACAATCCGGCTAGAAGGCATTTTACATGTCATTTCAAATTACATCGTCAAACTGACTGATTGTACTCCTCTTCAATCCCATCTAACAGGCTGTCTAATTTACAGTCCTGTTGGGAATATTTCGCGGCCAGTTCTACTTGGCCATACATCAAGCTCACAGGGATCTCCTTCCCATCAGGCCCCGCAGGTCCGACCTCGGCCATGTGGTTTGGGTCAGCCTTCGGGTACCGCGTCTTCACCATGGCCCAGGCCTCCCTGGCGCCTTGACGGCAGGCCGATATCTTCCATAGACGGAGGCGTCGCCGTGCTCCCTGAAGCTTCTCAGCAATCCCTCCAAGCCCCTCGGGTAGGGAGACGGAAGGCCATAAAGCCTGAATGACGCCACTCATCGCATGCCGAACACGTTCGAGCAGTTGCACCAGCTCGGGAAGTTGGTCACCCGTTGAACCAGGCATTTCCTCCGCAGGGCGACCTGTGAGCACACCTAAAGACACATTTCTGTCAATCGACTTCCTCGCCGAATTCTTCTTTTCAAAGGAATTTGCTCAAGCACTTACTATAAATGCCGCGACGAAGCCGCTGATTCTCCTTCACGGAGCCAGACAGCTGGGCTCGAACACCTTTCAGCTCTTCTCCTAGCTGGGTGTGGGCATCTTGGAGCTTGTTTCTCTCCTGCTGCACCTTCATAAGCACCCTCTCGCCAGCCTTTAGCTGATGCAGTAGCTGTTGCTTGTCCGGATCTAGTCCGGCGCCCTCTGCAATATTATTGTCAGATTTACGCACACGCCGCACTTTGTTAACTACTTATCTTTTCGAAGTACGTATTACCAGCGGGGGTCTCTGTGGCTCCCCCTGTGGTGGCTAGTGCGGCCTCAAGTTGGGCCTTGCACTCTTGGAGCTCCTGGGATAGGTGGGTATTCTTCTCCGTAAGATCCTGCATAATAAATGATCCTTAAATCAGTTATTTTAACTATTTTAAGTCTCGGGGGCTACTAGCATATATAACTATTAAAATTACTTACCCGTATGCCCTTCACATACTGCTCCGTGGCTCTGGTTAAACCATCTTGAGCAGCACGGAGGTGCGCGTTTCCCGCATCAAAGGCATTCAACGCCTCCGGGGAGAAACACGCGTCACGAAGAACTATCCGGTGACGCCTGTGATTCATGGCGCTCTCCACCTCAGACCAGGTGGCGGACAGCCTGTCGGCATCCTCCGTCGGAGGAGCATACGGCTCTTGCCTTGTGTTCGCCTCCACTTTCGGACCACGCGATGGAGCATGGCTGGCAGAGGCTTGATTGGCAACCTCTCCGGACACTGTCCGGCGAGCGCTCTTTCTCCTGGAAAAAGTTATGAGCATTAATATACCTCCTAGGGATCCTTCCCTTAAAAACAACGGTGCGCTGTACCATTGCGGCGACGTTTCGATTCGCGTCGCACTCCTCTTCCGCCTGCTGGGCCGAACTGACCCTTGCTGGTCAGCCGCCGCAGGTTCGGCTTCCCGCCTTAAAGGCACCTCCTGCGATGCACCATCAGTATAGGATGGTCAGAGTTGAGCACGGATCAAATGATGGTGTCAAGACCTCGGTCGTAGTCACCTGGGAGGCCGGAAACAAACCGGGGTAGTCAGCCGTAATGGCGACTAGGGCATTGTCCATGCTAAGTTGGTGGAACACCCCATCAATCAGCTCCACCTTTATGTCCAGATCCTCTACGGAGGTCGAATCAAGGGATTGTTCCGGATCCTCGGGCTGTGGAGTTAGGCTTCATATGCCCTCCATGTCCCGGCGCAGCTCCTGCGTCGAAATCACAAAGTAAGATACTTGACTTTGGAAGTATGGATCGGGTAGATAAACGTCCGCTTACCCAGCTCCGAGGGTTGTTCATGGAAAATCCGTTCAATGGATTCGTGCGGAGAAAGTCCTCCTCCTCCCCCTTGTACAAGCCGGACAGGATCTTTGCCAGATCGGATGCCGAGCTCGGCCCTCTGCGGCCATGACGGGTGGCGTCGTCTTCCCCGTTGAAATCCCACATAGGGTGGCCCCTATATTGGAGTTGCTGCACCCCTCGCATAATGCACGTGGCCATGATTCCGATCATGATCAATCCGGAGTGGGCCAGTAACCTAATCCGGCCCATCAGATAATGGACGCTCCCATCATCCTCCCGTTGAGGGCTCCGCGGGCGCCAACTCAGGCGTTTCTTCAAAGGAGCATTGCTGAACTCCGGGAGGCCGATCCAAACTGGATCCGGCAGAGGGGCGTCCTCCATGTAGAACCATTCCGAAGGCCAGTCTTCGGACGCCTTCTTCGGGGTGCCAGATAGATATCCGGTCCCGGCGATGCGCCATATTTCGGCTCCGCCCACTTGATATATCGACCCCTCATAAGAACGGGGTACAAGGCAAAACAATCTCTTCCACAGCGCAAAATGGGGCTCGATGCCCAGGAACAGCTCGCAAAGAGCTACAAAGCCCGCGATGTGCAAAATGGAGGCAGGTGTGAGGTGGTGAAGCTGGAGTCCGTAGAACTCCAAGAGCCCCCGGAGAAACGGATGTATGGGAAATCCGAGTCCCCTTATTAGGTAAGGGACGAAGCATACCCGCTCTCCTTTGGAAGGGTTGGGGACGCTCTCCGCCTGCTTTCCACCCTTGAAGGTGGCTAGTCCGGCTCGAACCGGAACCATAAAAGCTGGGGGAAGATATCCCTCGGTTTGGAGCGCCACTAGCTCGCTGTGTGGAACTGAGCATCTCCCCCAATCTCCTGGCTTAGGGTTGGGAGCGCGAGAGGAGGAGCCGCGTCGACTATCCATGATAGAATGGATTTTTGTTAGAGGCGCTTCGATGAGAACTTGCGGATGGAGGATGGTGTGAGCTGGATCTAGATCCTCGCCTCTCTTATAGGCGGCTCGTTCGCACAGCTAGGGGGTAAAATGTAAAAATACCCTAGCTTTTCGCATTCATACGACACGTGGAAGAAGGCCACTATTGGGCGTAGAAGCCAAGGAGCGCAACATTTATAAGGAAGCCGGACACTATTCGACAAGAACATGAAGTTTGAAGGAGAACCCGCCTTGCAGCGCCGAAGACAATATACGCGTCGGACTCGTCGTCGCTGAAGCCCGATTCGGGGGCTACTGAGGGAGTCCCGGACTAGGGGGTGTCCGGATAGCCGAACTATCATGGTCGGCCGGACTCCAAGATTATGAAGATACAAGATTGAAGACTTCGTCCCGTGTCCGGATGGGACTTTCCTTGGCGTGGAAGCCAAGCTTGGCGATACGGATATGTAGATCTCCTACCATTGTAACCGAGTTTGTGTAACCCTAGCCCTCTCCGGTGTCTATATAAACCGGATGGCTTTAGTCCATAGGACGAACAACAATCATACCATAGGCTAGCTTCTAGGGTTTAGCCTCCTTGATCTCGTGGTAGATCTACTCTTATAACACACATCATCAATATTAATCAAGCAGGACATAGGGTTTTACCTCCATCAAGAGGGCCCGAACCTGGGTAAAACATCGTGTCCCTTGTCTCCTGTTACCATCCGCCTAGACGCACAGTTCGGGACCCCCTACCCGAGATCCGCCGGTTTTGACACCGACAGTGGGTATGAGTCCGCTAGTGACTATGATGAGGAGAGTTTGGCTCTTATTACACGTGAAGAACATGGTGGAGATGATTCTGATCCTGAGACGCAATACATGGCTCCTGAAGACGCTGATAGGTATGAATGTTTTATTGCTCAACGTGTTTTGAGTGTGCAGATAACACAAGCTGAGAAAAATCAGAGTTACAATTTGTTCCATATCAAGGAAGTTGTGAAGGAACGTTCTGTGCGCGTCATCATAGACGGAGGGAGCTGCAACAACTTGGCTAGCATGGAGATGATGGAGAAGCTTTCTCTGACCACAAGACCACATCCACATCCTTATTACATCCAATGGTTCAACAACAGCCGCAAGGTTAAGGTAACACGTACTGTTCGTGTGCATTTTAGTATCTCTACATATGCTGATTATGTTGATTGTGATGTGGTACCTATGCAAGCATGTTCCTTATTACTTGATAGACCATGGCAACTTGATAAAAATTCTGTACACCATGGTAGAAAAAATCACTATACTCTTGTTCATAAGGATAAAAATATTACTTTGCTTCCTATGACTCCTGATTCCATTTTGAAAGATGATATTAATAGAGCTAATAAAGCAAAACAGGAGAAGAATAAGAGTAAAAATTAGATTGTGGCAAAAGAATTTGAGCAACAAATGAAGCCTAATAATAAACCATCTAGTGTTGCTTCTGAAATTAAATTGAAAAGTGCATGTTTATTTGCCACCAAATCTGATATTGGTGAGCTAGATTTCAGCAAATCTGTTTGCTATGCTTTTGTGTGCAAAGAGGCATTATTTTCATTCGAGGACGTGCCTTCCTCTTTGCCTCCTGCTGTCACTAACATTTTGCATGAGTTCGCTGACGTCTTTCCACAAGACGTGCCACCGGGATTACCGCCTATTCGAGGGATTGAGCATCAGATTGACTTAATTCTCGGTGCTTCACTGCCAAACCGTGCACCATACCGTACCAATCCAGAGGAGACGAAGGAGATTATGTGTCAAGTACAAGAGCTTCTCGACAAAAGTTATATACGCGAATCCCTTAGTTCTTGTGCTGTTCCTATTATTCTAGTGTCGAAAAAGGATGGTACATCACGTATGTGTGTTGATTGTAGAGGCATTAATAATATTACTATTTCTTATCGTCATCCTATTCCTAGGCTAGATGATATGCTTGATGAATTGAGTGGCTCTATAATATTCTCCAAAGTTGATTTGCGTAGTGGATACCATCAAATTCGTATGAAATTGGGAGATGAATGGAAAACAACATTTAAAACTAAGTTTGAATTATATGAGTGGTTAGTCATGCCTTTTAGGTTAACTAATGCACCTAGTACTTTCATGAGATTAATGAACGAAGTTTTACGTGCTTTCATTGGACGATTTGTGGTAGTTTACTTTGATGACATATTGATTTATAGCAGATCTTTGGAAGAACATTTGGAACATTTACGTGTTGTTTTTATTGCTCTACGTGATGCACGTTTGTTTGGTTACCTTGGGAAGTGCACCTTTTGCACCGACCGAGTATCTTTTCTTGGCTATGTTGTTACTCCATAGGGAATTGAAGTTGATAAAGCCAAGATTGAAGCTATTGAGAGTTGGCCGCAGCCCAAAACGGTCACACAAGTGAGGAGTTTTCTTGGCCTCGCTAGATTCTATAGGCGTTTTGTGAGAGATTTCAACACCATTGCTGCACCTCTCAATGAGCTTACAAAAAAAGATGTGCCTTTTCTGTGGGGTACCACACAGGAAGAAGCCTTCACGGCATTGAAAGATAAGTTGACACGTGCTCCTTTACTCCAACTTCCTGATTTTAATAAGACTTTTGAGCTTGAATGTGATGCTAGTGAAATTGGATTATGAGATGTGTCATTACGAGATGGCAAACATGTTGCATACTTTTTTGAAAAATTGAGTGGGCCTAGTCTGAATTATTCTACTTATGATAAAGAATTATATGCTCTTGTTCGGACTTTAGAAACATGGTAACATTATTTATGGCCCAAAGAATTTGTTATACATTCTGATCATGAATCTTTGAAACATATTAAAAGTCAAGCTAAACTGAATCGTAGACATGCTAAATGGGTTGAATTCATTGAGACTTTCCCTTATGTCATTAAACACAAGAAGGGAAAAGAAAATGTTATTGCTGATGCATTGTCTCGTCGCTATACTATGCTTTCACAACTTGACTTCAAAATATTTGGTTTGGAGACCATCAAAGATCAATATGTGCATGATGCTGATTTTAAAGATGTTAATGCAGAATTGTAAAGAAGGAAGAATGTGGAACAAGTTTGTCGTTAACGATGGATTTGTGTTTCGTGCTAACAAGCTATGCATTCCAGCTAGCTCCGTTCGTCTTTTGTTGTTGCAGGAGGCGCATGGAGGAGGATTAATGGGACACTTTGGCGTGAAGAAGACGGAGGACATACTTGCTACACATTTCTTTTGGCCAAAGATGAGACGGGATGTTGAGCATTTTATTGCTCGCTGCACTACATGTCAAAAAGCTAAGTCACGACTCAATCCTCATGGTTTATATATGCCTTTGCCTGTACCTATTGTTCCTTGGGAGGATATATTTATGGACTTTGTTTTAGGTTTACCTCGAACAAAGAAGGGGAGGGATAGCATATTTGTTGTCGTGGATAGATTCTCGAAAATGGCACACTTTATACCATGTCATAAAAGCGATGATGATGTTAATGTTGCTGATTTGTTCTTTCGTAAAATTATTCGCTTGCATGGTGTGCCAAATACTATTGTTTCAGATCGTGATACTAAATTTCTTAGCCACTTTTGGAGATGTTTATGGGCTAAGTTGGGGACTAAACTGCTTTTTAGTACTACTTGTCACCCCCAAACTGATGGACAAACTGAAGTAGTCAATAGAACATTGTCTACTATGCTTAGGGCTGTTTTGAAGAGTAATAAGAAAATGTGGGAGGAATGCTTGCCTCATATTGAATTTGCTTATAATCGTTCATTGCATTCTACTACTAAGATGTGCCCTTTTGAAGTTGTGTATGGTTTCCTACCTCGTGCACCTATTGACTTGTTGCCTCTTCCATCTTTGAAGAAGGTTAATTTCGATGCTAAACAACGTGCTGAATTGATTTTAAAAATGCATGAGTTAACTAACGAAAACATTGAGCGTATGAATGCCAAATATAAACTTGCTGGAGATAAGGGTAGAAAACATGTTGTGTTTGCACCTGGAGATCTTGTTTGGTTACATTTGCGTAAGGATAGATTTCCTGATTTACGCAAATCAAAGCTCATGCCACGTGCTGATGGTCCCTTTAAGGTGTTAGATAAAATAAATGATAATGCATATAAACTTGAGCTGCCTGCAGATTTTGGATTAGTCCCACTTTTAACATTGCAGATTTGAAGCCTTATTTGGGTGAGGAAGATGAGCTTCCGTCGAGGACGACTTCATTTCAAGAAGGGGAGGATGATGAGGACATCAATACCATTATTACATCCACAACTCCTGCTGCTATACATACTGGACCAATTACTAGAGCTCGCGCACGCTAACTAAATTACCAGGTACTTTCGTTTCTTGGTAATGATTCTAATGTTCATGAGAATATAATGCTGCCTAAATTGGATACATTTGTTTTGCTTACAAATGAAGGGCCTAGCTTGGAGAAGGATGAACATTGAAGCAAGAACAAGCATGGAGATGATGGCATGCGCAAGGGGAACAAGAACGGAGTTACAAGAGATGATTTCAGGTCTTTGAAGCCACCATAACGAGTGCATGAAGCCTTGGACGAAATATACAAGATGTCACTTCATAAATTTCGTCCAGAGGCTATTATAGGTGCTGCGTCACCTTTTTATTGGGCCAGACCCATGTAATTTCGAAATACATAAGTATAAGCTATTTTTAGAGTCCGTATGTATGAGGAAACAAGAGATATGGTTGATTTCGGACCCGTCCACCAAGGGTCACGAAATTCCCCCTCTCTTCCTCCATATATACAACCCTTAGGGCACCGTTTAGACTTTGGGTTTTGTTTAGATTAAAGTTCGCCATAGCTGCAACTTCGCGTACTTCGTTTGTGTTCAACGACCAGACAAAGGCGTCACAGAACCTCACCTTGATCAATAAAACTTTCATCTTATATTCGCAATATCCAGATTACAATCTCAGTTTCTTGCTTGTTCTTCGTTTGCTCGCAGGAAACAGACCCTCGTGGTCAGGTTGATCGTGCTCCGGCGTGGTCAATAACCTCTCGGAGTTGGTTTAGCGATTGCTAAGGCGCGACGTACTCGCACGTTCGTAGTCGGATCGTCAAAGTCGACTTCCTCCAAAGCGATATCCATCATCTCATCGAAAGACGGGACACATTTGCCTCTATCAACCATAGATATATGGCATGATGTTCCTTCATGTGGCACAGCTGGAGACATGGCATATTGTGTTG